>NW_011888872.1:8583502-8699067 GCF_000151845.1 Pteropus vampyrus | reverse complement strand
AAATTCCTAATCCTGGAAAAAAAATAAGAAGAAATGATTTAGGGGAAATCAGGATAGATTCAAAGGTACCTAAATAGTTTCATAAAATAGCCTTTGAATATTCCCAAATCTAAGTATCATTATTAAGAATACTCTGTTACTCATAAGCATTAATTTTGGTCCTTATACACTTCATTTTCCTTTATATCCTTCCTTCTTTCATTTCTCCTCCCTCTCACACTCTCTCCATTTATCTCTCTCCCTCCTCCATGCTACCTACGTACCCAGCCATCTCTACTCCCTTGCAACCCTCTAGCTTGCATGGGCACAGTCGGTGTTCTTTCTTTCTTCCCCTGCCCTCCCCCTCTTCCTCTTTCCTCTCTCCCTCTCTTTCCTTTTTAAAATATCTAGCTGCTCTTTCTCTTTCTCCTCCATGTACCTAACATTATAGGAAAGAGAAGTAAGCTTAAGTAGTAAAAAAGAAAAACACCAGTCTTGTGTTAATTTTGTTTGTATGTTGAAAACATGGAAACAAGACGGTTTTCTCCATGTAAGCAATTTGGTGAGTCACTAATGGCTAATCACTGCTTGTAGGCAATGAGAGACAAAGGAAGGAGATAGGAAGTTTTAGATGATCAGATTTAGACTAAGACTGGGTCCTTGTAGCTGATACAGGAGTGATCCAATGTTTGGTAAACCCAGGAAAACAATGTCCATTTTTTTTTTCCCCCAGTCAAGGGCAGACTCTCAGGTCAAGGGAGAGTTTGAATATAGCAAAACACTGAGGAAGAGTATGGAGAGGCAAATACTAAATCCAAAGGGAATGTCAGTGCAAGACTGAGAAGAGATTGAGAAAGGGGGCCCCCACACAATGGCTATCAGAAACCCATGGCCCACAAAGAAGCGGTGGAAGGTACTGGGCTGATTATGAACACCTAGAAAGTCAATTCTTTACATATGAAAGGACTCTATGCCTACGTTTGATTAGAATTAGAAAGAAATACCCATTCTTGTAGACTAAAACACTTTGACCATAAAACAATGGTTTGAGTAATTTAATAACATAGCCACTTTCAATTTGAGAGTGATCATTGTAGAACCTTTTTGCAGGGTAAATGTGTAAGTGGTTATGGATCAATAAGTAATTTCTTTCAGGAGAAAAAGTTTTTATTTATTTGTTTGTTTGTTTGTATAAATAGCAAGGCTCTTAAATCAGAATGGAGCATTTAGAAAGTTGAGATTACCCTAAACAGCAAGATTCCTTACTATACTAGTTAAGTTTATCTCAACTGATCATTTATTTATGATGCCATAAAAATCCAGATGCTTTCAGTTTTGATTATTAGATATTTGCTGAAAGGCAGCTGAAATTACTTTCCCAGGTTTACCATTTTGACAAATGCATTTTGAATTGAAAATTTATGATGGTGAATTTACAACGGTTCAATAACAGTTGTGCCAAAGTGTTTTATCTTTTTTCTTTCCAAGATTAGCAGTAAACTCAGCTTTTATGGTCAACGTAAACCCCCTATCAGCTTATTTGAAGTTCTAGAAGTATAATGCAAAACTAAGATTAAGAAAATAAATGAATAAAGCTTTGAAAATTAAGATCCTGCAAAGGTCTGTGATATCATATTTTGGTGTTTGGTGGATTTCTAAATGTTTTAGGATGAGTGCCTGACAGCCAGTTTCTAACAGGAAAGAACATGTTGACCTAATAAAATGTCCTCCAAGACACAGGTACTGGTAAAGAGAGAACTTAGAGACAAAAACTAAAGAAAACAAAGATGATCACATGAAGCAAAAGGATAAACTATACCTCAAGGATAAAAAGGGAGATGAAGGGACATATGCTTCTAGAACCTTCCAGAAGATAGACACTTTAGACCAAGAATTTTAATAACTCTTCAGTTTTTAAATGTCACACTTTCTACACTTTCTTATGGTTTGTATTTTCACATATCAGTAAAATATTAACATCTCTTATTAATGAAAGCCTGCAAATATTGCAAAGAAATGAGGAGGTAAAGAATTGCCACCATACAAATTAGTAACTCTTTGAATGCAGAGATCTAGAGGAGAGATTCCAAGCTATAGTCAGTATGGCAACTTTAAAGTGTAAAGAAAGTTTTTCATTTATGAACTATTATTTGCCATCCATTCTGTGCTGACTAAATTCCTGTGGGATGCTTGGAGGAAAAGGAATGTTCCCAGAATAAAATGGCAAGAGTCTATTGTATTTTCTTTATACTTATATATCGAAATGAGTATAAGATGGCATAGAAACAATATTTGGGTGGTTTTTTTTTTTTTTTGCCATTTTCTTTCATATCTGTAATTATCCTTAAAGTTTTCTTTTCTTTCACCCATTCCATGTAATTTCAGACAATTCTCTTTTTGGATTAGAAAAGAAATAAGGACACTGGATCCAGATTTTTGATATCATAAGTTACAACCCCCTGCTTCCAGCCAGATGGACTAGTATCTAGAGGGCAATAATTTATTGTATTAATTTGTCAAGTCTGCCTAAAGTCACTAAAAACACACCAGAAATAAATCTTTACAAACAGAAAATTGATAGAGGATCTCACACCTAAACAGAAAAAAATTTCTAATATAACAATGTTCAACAATAGTAATAGGTATAAGGTCTTACTATTTTTAGAGTTTATTTATATTTTCTGTACCAAAGTATTGGTTGCTGAGGAAGAGAAACTTCCAAAAGATAGAATTATAAGTCACTTAGAAAAAACTGTTAAAACAAAAAGCTGGTTATTTTAAAAGTACTTACTATATGTAGCTCTAGGTAGTCCCCCAGGCCAGAAGAACTGTCCACTCGCACCAATACGGCTTCTTTCTGAACAGTGCTAAACCCTATGGCCAGTCTGTCTGCTCGTGTACTTGGCCGGTCATTAGGAGGCCACTTATATGTGATTTGTCCACCACCTTTGCTGAAGATATACGTTGTCCCAGCTGGAAAAGTAAAACCAAAACCATTAGTCCAAATATGACAAGTGCACACTTGCCCATGTTTGTTATGTTGACATATCATTAAAGTATTAAATTTATACTATGAAAAAAAATAACTTTGGAAAAGCAAATAAGTAAATAACAGATTTCAGTCAAACATGCTCAAGAAAAAGAAAAGAGGTTTTTGTTTGTTTGTTTGTTTGTTTGTTTGTTTTAAAGAAATACTAAGGCAGCTCAGTTTTTAATACAATCATTAAATCTACCAGCACGTGTTTCAGGACAAATGGGAGATTACTGCTTTTTCACTGAGTTGGACAAGCATAGTCTGTAATGGGGTTTTATTTCTTCCGGCCAGTTTTTAAGAAATTGACTTTGGATGCTTCCAAAAGGAGTAAATACATATATCAACTTGTTTTTGAAACAAGAGCTGCATGCAGATTTGATAAGGTCATACAGCACAGTGAAGCAAATCGCAACAAATATGCTACGAATCAACTTTTATGGGGAAAGGGTCTATTCACATATGACAGATGATAACTAATGGATGGACAGCCATAAGCCCCAGTAATCATGTCAAGAAAATACAGATAATAGATCTCATCCATAGAAGTCAGGTCTTATTTAACAAGCAACATCTAGTAGCTGTCAAACTATCCACCATCATAAAAAGACCCATTTATTTTCCAAAGTGAATACTAATCTTATAGAACTAAGAATAATGTCATAGCCTCATTTGATGAGTGTTCAAATTTTATTTTATGGTGATGATGTCAGTCAATTACACATCTTAATTTAAATAGGGTTTTGTTTTCAAGCAGGTTTACCGAGCATCCAATGCATTAAAGTCCTATCTCATTGCACCACTGGCATCTCACTGAATGCAAAAAAAAAAAAGAATTCTTTGAGTCAGAATATTTGGAAGAGACATGCAAAGATATATATATATACACAGAGGTCTTCCTCCACACTAAAGGGGACCACATAAATATTTATTTAGTTATCCCAGCAACAGATCTTAGGGTACAATTTATAGAAGGGAGTGTAGCCTTCCAGTAACAAAAGATGCCAATACATATTTATTTATTTTCTTCTTTTAATTAACTTCTCTAATGACTATGTATTTCATGTGAATTTTTTTAAAAAACAATATTTAAAACTAGAGATGCTACTTAACAATGTAAAACATATCTAAGACTTCATGTTTTCCAGAATCACCCAAGTCAGATAGTACTGTAAAGCAACAAATGTCTTACATTATATGATAATTTTTAACATTAAAAATCACTTTCACAACAATTGTTTCCTTTCTTCTGTCTGTATAGAAAGTAGGGCAAGCATTACTCCCAAGTTGTATTTAAGGAAATTTAGTCATAAGAATTGTCTCGTTACTTAATGTTGCCAACTTGGTTTTGTGGCAGAGCTGGTAGGAGACCTAGTATCCAGATTCCGACTCCTTTATATATATATTTTATTACAGAAATGTTTCTGTTATCATAACAAGACAGTCAAAAAAAGTTAATTGGATATGTCAGTCTGAATTTATCAAGGCCAACTGTTATCATATTCTAATGTCTCATATCCATAAAGTGACATTTGCACCTCATGATCATATATTGTCCTTTCACCTCACAATGCTTTCAAAAAAAGAAAACTAACTGTAGATGTGAAGTGACAGAACATTTAATATATGTAGATTAACATTTAGTCTAGGGTACGCTTCTCAAACTTATTGAACTATGAAATTTTCTAGTTGCTTTGTTACAGAACTTGAGGATAATAATGTAAAGGTTTATATTTTTAGTAAGATAAATGTCACAATACAAACATTATTACTCAAGATTTGATTTCATCCCATATTTCAACCTTTTCCAATAAGTATAAGACTTGGGAACTAGCATGCTATTATCTACTCTGGCTTTCCTGCAATGACTTCCCAATTCTTTAGGTTTCACCAAAACAAAGCAAAAACAGTTGTAAAAAAAAAAAAAAAAAATGCAATTATTTCTAGTGTTCTTCTCCAAATATCTCTAGAAAGCAATCTCTCTTACTTTTTCTTCTGTACACACAGTAAGTGCATTGGATTGTACTCATCGGTACAATTCTATAGTAAGCAAAATAATTAAATGTCTAGCCTCTGCACAGCCCTCTTCTGCCTACCTCTATAAACATACTGCTTTAAAACAAAAAAAAAAAAATCACTTCCCATCAAACTCTACTAAATCTCCTACATTCTCACAGCCCTCCTTCTATCAATATAGAAAATTGCCACTACGGTCTATTTTGATAACCTTGAAAATGTGATAATATTCTCACAATAAAATATAGTGGGTCAGATGACTAAAATTTTCAAATCTAATTCATTTAAAATTGCATCTTTCTGAACTAAGGACACGATGTACTTACTGAAGCAGAATAATGAAGACATTAAAAATGTAAACACTGGACTCAGGTAGATATGGGTTCAAATTACAACTTTATCATTTACTAGCTACGTGACCCTGACCAAGCTATTTATTCCAAGTCTTGTGTTTAGTATCTGAAAAAAGGGAGATTATAACACTATTTTACCTCATCAAGCTCCTATCATAGATATTGCACAGTAACACCTTAGTTCAATTCCTGGCATGTGGTAAGTATCTAATACATTTTAGAGAGAACAGATGGTATGAACGTGTTTGTGTATGTGTGGTGAAAATATAAAATGATATTGCAATATAGTTGTTTTAGTATAAGAACCCTTAGAAAATTTTAATTGATTTTGAAGTTGCGTTCAGACCAAATGCCTTTGAGTAATAACTTTTTCTCAGTTTTTATTAATCTTTTCAGTTTTCATTCCTTGGATTAGAAATTTTCTTAAGATAAACCCATTATATTATTATTTACATTGACTATAGTTGATAATAGGAAGGATATTAAATTGTACCCAAGGGAAGCTTTCATGAGAAAAAGAATATTAGTTCATCACCATAAAGTGTCTAGGATGGGAAGATTTATAGCATGATGCAAAAAATTCACTGTGACCATTAAATGAAGTCTATACAAAATGAACTGGCTTTATTTTTAAATTTTATTTTTACATAAATGTTTTATTATATAAATGAATTCAATGTGCAGCAACAGTACATGCTAATCAGTTACAAGCGTTTTATCAATGTGGAGAGGAACAGGGAGGAACATGTTACCTTTATTATTTATGTGTTTCTATGTGGCAAGCACCAATACATCGGTGCCATGACTACTAATGGATTTACTGTGAATTAACCTTGATATTCATCACATCAATGAATGTATGGATGACTCAAATTTAAAGTGGTTTTCAGCTATTTCCACATTTAAGTTGTGCAGCAAGTCTATGTTACTCAGTCCAAGATGATTAACGAAGCTGGCTCCATCAGATGCAAATATAGCAGTGTCAACATGCTTTACACTGTAATAACTGTTGGTAAAAATTATACATGGGCTCTTCTAATGTTTAAACTGCCTGTGATGTTATTATAAGAAATATTTTTAGATTTTATTTAACATGTATTTACATAAAGGGCTCTCTCCCCTCCTTCTCTTTCTTGATAACCATCTCCTCCCTAAATGTGCTGACTTCAGCCTTACTCGTTTCTGAAAAAGCTAATATATTCCCCAAATGGATTGAAACTTTCTGAAAAAGAAAACCAATCAGCATGTACTTTGGCAAGCTTAGTTATTGGTTGCTTTGGGTCCTTGCTACATAAATAATATAATTAACTTCTGAAGATTTGTTTCTAACTCATAATGGAAGTCTAGGAAAAAAAGGTTCTTTTCTGAAAGCTTATAATTCTTCAAATGTCATTGTGTAGCCAACATGAAACATTTAGGCCATTATGATTCTGTTAAATGTAATAGGAATATAACACTTTTTCCAGTGTAAGTTTGCCAGGCAGTCAGATAGAAATTAAAACAATTATAAATAAGGGGAGCTTTTATTACTCTTATAATCTTGTCAAGAAGTTCTCAAAATTTTCTGAACAACTTCTACCTATGTGGAAGCATTCTTTTGAGTAAAGTTCATAAAAAGCAAAAAAGATGAGAAGGCCAACTTGGCTGAAAAAAAAAGTAGTTTTAGACTATGGTAAAATTTCTTAACTGGTGAAACTTTAAATAAATAAATCGATCAATCTATCTATCTATCTTAACGATCCCACATGTACGCTATAGCAACAACTTACTACAGTTCATAGTCTTTCTCAGTTTCTATAAATTTTGTAAGATCACAAAGCATTATTTCACAAAACTAAGCAGTTTCCTAATTCCCAAAATTTCACATAGGAGCATTAAAAACTCAGGAAAGATGGGCATTATGAGAGATGAGTGGACTCAGAGTAATAAGAGTTTCTACCTATAATATATAATCAACTCTAAATCTAAAAAGTAATAAAAATTACCAAATAAAAGAGATGAGACAGTTCTCAATGCTACTGTGCATCTAAGGGTGGAAAAATCCTAGAAAAACAAAATGAAAATAGAGACTATATGTAAATTATAATTTGAGACTCCTGATGGAAGACACAGACTTGTTAGAATCAACAAATGCATTACAACTAGCTAAGGGACTAGAAAATGAGACAGGGCTTTCATCCATACAACTTTGAGAAAGAGCAAGTAGGTCTGCACTAAAAGAAACAGGGCAAGAAACATGGCATGCTGCTGAAATGGCTTAGATACTGACCCCGTAGTCTGAATCAGACCAAAGAAAAGTCAAAAAGAGTTTAGATGATCCCCAAATAATGAAAGCCTTATCAAAGTAGCTCATAATGGCATTCAAGATGGAAGGAACAATGGGAAGTTTTTTTATATATGGCAAGTTGCACGATGCATTAGAAGCTTGGACTCTTAAGAATTAAGAAAATGTACTGAATTTTTAAAAAGCAGTTTGTTAACTATTTATAAAACTGAATGCAAATTGAGAAAAACAGGAAAGGTCAAAATCAGGAGCACCCTGTTCTTGTGCATTGGAATTTTCTGTTCAACACCAATTATGAACTTGGTTCAAGTTCTTTCATAAAGATTCTCGAACTCCATGTAAATCAGAAATATTGCTAGATCTCAGGGCCTATGAGGACTCACTAGGTATTAACAATTAATGTCTCCCAAACTTTCAATGAGATCAAAGGAGGGTGAACCACTCAGACTCCACAGTAACCTTGGGAGGCATGAAAGCAGAGAAATCCTCCCCTCTAAGTCAGCCTATATGAGATTCAGCTCTACCTCAGCCAAGATACCATTTTAAAATAAAAAGTGGTCTGTGCTTATTCAATAAGAAATTTTAATTAAAATTAAACTACCAGGAATGAAACCGCAAAAAGGTATAATGATTCCTAAGAGGTCAGGAATCATTTCTCTCAAAGATAGTTTCAATAGTAATTATGCACTTCAATGAGAAAGTAAGGAAATTTTCCATTTGCCTATTGGCCCAAAGCTTTTCTCTAATAAAAATCTTTTCTAACAAATATTCCATATTTTTTCTAGTAATAAAAATTCTATATTCTTATGATCTTGGAAATAATATATTTTTAATGGATCATGTATACTTTTTAATTTTGATATTTGACATTTTCATATTTTGACATTTATGAAAAGAGTATGCTACATAAAACAGTATTAATCCTTTTGAACACATGTATGCTTGTTTTCAAATGAATTTTTCAATTCTTCAGATTTATTTACAGTAATTCTTTATAATATAAGTAGATTCACGGCTGAACTATCTTGTCCATATCCTAGATATTTATTCAGGAATACCACAAATAGTGTAGAGTCGGTGTAGTTTGGGGAGAGTCAAAGTTTCTTTTATGACACTTAGCAGAAATGATTCATTCACATTCTGACATTTTCAGTTGAGCCTGAATCTTTAAAAGGTGTGAGGTATTTGCAAAGATTTACTGGAGGCATCCTGCTTCAGAAGCCATTCCAGACTTTGACTCACTGAGGCTTTAAATTTGCTGAACAGAAATGCAGAAGACTAATCTTTATTATTAATATCATAATCACTTTTATTCTATACCAGAAAGGAGTTATAACTTTGTGGCAGTGATGCTGTTTTCCATCCTTAACAGTGAAATTAAATCCTGAACACAAAAGTGAATGTGGTTATTTTGAACTATTTGTATTACATACTTAAAATAAACAGAGGCTGCTATACAAACAATACAATTCATAATAATTTTAGGCTAAAACCAGAAGTTTTGCTTTTGTTTGTTTTCTAATCTTAGTTCCTTTCATTTAATATCTTCTGGCCTATCTGCTATATCTAAACCCTTTCTCCTCCTGAATAGGCCCCAAATAAAATTATTTACTAGTTATTCTGGAGTGGAAATGGATAGAATATTAATTTCTGACTTAGAAGTCACTTCAAACTAAGTTGTCACTCTATCACCTAGGCATTCACAAGGAGAATACACATTCTCTTGTGACATCTGCTTTTGCTGCTTTATGCTTCTCTGCTGCACCTGATTTTCTTTTCAGTCCTGCTTCCCACTCTTATTCCAGCCAAGGTGAATTCTCTGCCTTTATCATTCATTATTTTTAACTTGTGAATTAAATTTAAACATATGATATATATCAGAGTTGTCTTTTATTGAAATTTCCACCTTAAAAGTATGCCTACTGAAGATAGTAGAAGATTTAACTTTTGGTATCCTCATCAGACTTTTGTACTTTTATTCATTAGTCATGAACAAGGACCCCAAATATTCTTTGAACTAAGTCATGACTATTGATACAATGATGAATAACATAAGGCTCTTGATCCTCTGATGAATATAAAAAATTCCATGCCTACATCCATTAGCAAGATGGAATGAATGTCTGTAGTTGTATAAGAAATATGAAAAATTTCACCAAATACAACAAACTCAGATGAGGAGATAGATCGTCTAGATTACTCTGATAATGAACACCATTCTCCATACAATTCTTTATGTATGTGTAAGGAACAACTGTGATGATGAGTGATGAGCCTTTTCAATCAGGTAATGGTGAACATAAGAGAGTCAGTATGAAATCTTAGAGTTTGCTTGAATTATCTAGCCCAAATTTTTCCATGTTTTATAGGGAAAAGCAAGATATAGCCTACTAGTCCTTAGACTTAAGGAATTTATTAACCATCAGAGAAACTAAGGAGATAGCACTGTAACAAGGTGATCAAAATTAACACCCATGGTGACAAGACTTATGAAAGTCAAGTCTTCCAAACATGATGTGCTGAGATGGGCACATCATCATTTCTGTTGTTTTTGCCAAAAATGCATAGCTCAATCTAATCATAGGAAAACATCCAAGAAACTCAAATTGAAGGACATTCTACAAAACCACTGACAACATTCTTCAAGAAAGTCAAAACTAGGAAAAACAGTAAAAGACTGAGGAACTGTCCCAAATTGGTGGGAACTAAGAAGACATGACAACTAGTTGCAATGTGAGATCCTGCTTTAAATCTTAAACAGTAGAACAGGCCATTAGTGAGACAACTGATAATGTTTTAATAAGATCTTTACTTTAATTAATAACATTGTTCTAACGTGTATATCCTGGTTTCAATCACTGCAGTATGGTTATACAAGATGTTAACTTTAGGGGAGGTAGCTGAAAGGGTAAGGAGAGACTGTGTTTTACTTTTATAATTTTTTTCTAAACCTAAAATAATCTCAAAACAATTTTTTAAAAGGAATGTATTAATCGCAAAGAGTCATTTAGAATTTGAATAAGATTGTTGACTGTAGGAATCTAGGAAACACAGGTAACCTGAAAAATAGCTCTTGAAGTGTAGTTGGAGATTTTGTTTGACAAGAGAACTAGAGAGTGTTTGTAGGTAGACAAAAGACTTTAATTTTGTTCTATGTGTAAGAAATTTGCTTAAAACACAGCTCATTGAAAACAAACCATAATTAAGCCTTTAAAGTGAAGATACATGGAAAATTCACATTAAAATAAAACTTGCCTAAATAAAGCAGTCAAATTTGAGATCAGTTCACCCAGTAACCCAAGTACTCATTCATACATTTATTTAGTCATTTATTAGGGTAGGTCATTATAGAAATCAGAAATTCTTATGAAACAGTTTCCATTCCTAAAGTCATATAGGTAAACAGCCTTGAGACAAAATTCATTTGTCCAACCTTATGATGACAGCTTACCCAAATTCATGTGAGCTAATTCCTCCCATAAATTTGGAATCTAAGAGGGACACTAGAGAGACAAAAGAATATAGTATAAATGCTAATAAATGTTTTTCTAATATATTTCTGACATTTGTACGTGCAGAAATTACTATATAACATCGTTGTGATGGAAGAGATGAGTCAAAAGACAGGGAATATTGGTCATTACAGAGGAAAGATCTATACCTCTTCTAACATAAGTAGGAAAAAAAATTCAGTGTGAGATTATTTTAGAAGTTGCTTGATATTGAAAGCCAGATGGTTTAGTGAAGTGGTAGAGACAGACTCTAATTCAAAATAAGGAGCTGGAATTTTTGAAAAAACAAGCAAAACACAATGCTGCTGGAGAAAGAGAAATACAAAAGAAATACAACATCATAATTCAAGAATAAAAACATCTATATACTCAATAATATTTAAGCATTGCTTTGTATAAAGCACCATGCTAAATCCTAGAGATGATAGGTATATGCCATAGTTCTAGAATCTATCCTTTCACTAGTTATTCAATCAGATGTCATTTCTTGAATTTCTCTTTTATATTTACATTTTTATAGCCATTGCTCATACTGTAACACTTTCAGTCTTAAAGGTTTTAATATATATTCACACTTACTTATCGTATACCTTCCTATTCCTCCTTAATTTAAATCTACCTTACCGACTAACATCTGATTTATTTTTAAAAACAGTATTTGTAATCACTCCTCTATTGAAAGGCCTTCAATGATTAAACCACTGCCTACCAAATTAAGTAAAAAATCCTATGGTAACTTTGAACATCCTCCATACAAACAAACCCCCTACTTCGGCCAAACTGAAGAAATCAGTCTCCCCAGATACCCCCAAATTCTTTTTGGAGAAGATAAAAGTTAATATGGCTCTGGAAAAATAAAAGCCAATGTGTTTTGTGGGAAGGATTTTCAAAAGTCACAGAGGCACAAAATGGGTTCCAGAAATAGGAAGTAGATCCACTTACATTACAGAAGAAGCCGATGCATTTTAACCCACCACTAATTCCTTTCTCTTTGTCTCCTAAATTAAATCTCTAGATAAATACAGAGTATAAATCATACAGTGGAAATTAAGACTTTCAAGGTCAGTGTTAAAAAAGATTAGATCAGTTCTAGTATCTTGGCATAGTCATAATTCTACAAAATACAAATTTCCTTTAACGAAGAATCACATAACTTCATACATGTAGAAAAATGTGATATTACTGTCATAAGAGAGAAAACATATTTAATATGAAGTGTCTTGGTGATATTTGCTGCTTATCACAAATGTGTTCATTCCATCTTTATCAGAAATGAAATCGCTTCTAATTGCTTTAAGTCTTGCTCAATGCTTAGTAGAAAAAGCAATAGTAACAGCAACCTGTATTAAAATAATGGACATGTAACTTTGGTTTGCTGATTTATTCATTCCTATCTCAGATTCTCGGAAACAGCTTATGAAGACAACAGTAAGAGTAAAATTCAGCCAATTCTGAAAGATATCAATCTATATATTTTCACAATAAAAGATATAAGCAGCAAAATAGTGGGAAGTTTGATCACTTTGACAAGCTATTGTGGTTAACTTTAAGATTTAGAGTCCAAAGATGGACGGTTTTTAACCCATGAAGATATTGCCAAAGGAATGCAACAAAGGAAATGAATTTAAAAAGTGATGGGGAAAAAAAAAAAAAAGATTTCCTACAGAGATCTTTCTATTTCACCACCTATGTGAAAATATATAACGATGTGTGAGAGTCATTTTTGAACTTGAAATGATTAAACATGAGAGGGTGGATTAAAGTGCCAAATCAGCCCTGGGGCAGGGAAGTGTCAAACCCTTCTTCTTTTGTATTTGGTTTATAAAATTTTATCTTCCTAGACTAAAATTACAAAGTGGTTCCAATCTGCACCTCAGATCCTTGAACTCTTGGGTCCCCAAACTTAAAAGACCCTCAGGTTTAAAATGTAAGTCTTTGAGCTCTAGAGTCTTCAAATAGCATCTCTGAAAATGGTTGAAAAAGATCCATAGGGCAAAGCAGGAAGGGCACTATTAAGGGTGAAGTAGACTTCAAACTTAAAAATGCCCAGATCTAGGATCATCCTTAAAAGTTCAATTCATTTTAAATTGGTTATTGTATTCAAATGTAGTTGCTTGCCATCTGTCTTTGAAGTCATTAAAATTAAGTTTTATGATTCCTGTGGGGAAAAAAGAGGCCATTTCTAACTCAGTATAATTTGCTTACTACCATCAATCACTAATTAGAATCAATTATTAAGAATGTGATTCCTTTTTTTTTTCTAGAATATTCTAAACTATTTATCAAAGAATGACATGGCTTTCTGTTCCTTCTTTGGTACAATGAATTCATAGTCATATAACTTTTGGGTAGATGCTATTGAAATGATTATTTTAGTCAGATGTGTAACAATAATGCATCTAAAAGCTACATTTAACCAAGAGAGCAGTATTTTTGTAACAGCAGGCAGTATAAAAGTGCTTTGTGAATATTAACATATTCTAGCAAATTAGTTTGCACTCATTATCATAAGCAATTACTTACTGTTTAGATGTAGCTCGTATTAAATTGGCAAGCAATTTGCAAGAATTAAAACATAACATGGCTCTCTGAAAATTCAACAATATACGGAGACAAATGATGCTACTAGGTTCACAGACCATGTACCAAACATAGTACCCATTAAACATATTTAGTGTTATAGTAGTAGTTGGTTTGCTCCATGGACTTTTGATGCAAGGTAATTTGGTAACCACTATTTGGACACTATCAATACAACTGTGTATATCAGACAGTAGGAAGAATTAAAAAAAAAAAAAAAAAAAGTCCTGAGGAAAAAATTGAGGCGGCTTTGTTTTCTCAGAATGAATAAGCTGTCAATTTGACTAATTTTGGTACTTTAATAACCCATTGCATTGTCTTGTGTGATTTGGCACTACCCAATATGTCCTTTTCAAGCAGTTACTGTTGTCTTGATCATTCTCTTTATTTATCTCCATTTTACCTTCTTTAATAATAGAACTCGAGGCTGGGCATACAGCTATTCAGCTAAAGCTTCCATTTCTCATTCTCCCTTGCAGCTTGACTGTGTCATGTGACTAAGCTCTGACCAATGATACACGGGCAAAAATGATGTGTAATTATTTCAATTCAGGTCCTGCAATATATCTGCACTTTCCTGGCCAAGTCCCTCTTTCTTCCTGCTGAGTAATAACAAAAACTGAGACAACTGCCTTAGTTGGCAGCCACAGGTTAAGAACTGTATCTTCCTCACTTGAGACCACTGAACTATAACAATTAAGTGAGGGGGGAAAAAAAAAAAAAAAACTTACACTTTGTACAAATCTGTATATTTTAGGGTCTCAATTTCATAGCAAAGGACATTTATATAGACTTTAAAACAGGATGACAAAACATGTCCATGTACTTTTTATACTCATGACAGTCCAGTAAATTTGATAAGGAAACTTAATTATGTTTTACAAATTTAAAAGAAACTGATATGCACAGAGGTATGATTTGTCATGGTCAGAAAGTAATGTGAAACTTTTCTTATCGAAACCTTCCACAGAGGGCTAATAATCTACTACCCTTATAGGCAGCCAATGTTATTCACCCTGGCAGGTCCTATGGCGGGGAAGAGTGGCATATGTTTTCAAGGATCTACTCCATTCTCAAATTATTTTTTTCCTTACAAAAACAAAATGGCACACAGCTGCAAAACATGGTAAGGATGTTCCATATGACCCTGAAGCAAAGTGAAATTCATTGACCCACACTAACCCCTTGGCTTGAATATAGAGCATTTCCTTTAGAAAATTTGTCATTGTAAATTCTTTCTCGGGGAGCTAACTCTTTGAAATGTAATCATCAAGGGCAATAGTACTCCTCTCTTCTAGACTCTGTGGAAATGAAGTCAAACTTAGATAAGCACCAATTGGCAAACACAGAGGACCTGAAGGCACTGAGTAATCTCCCTCCCCCACTCCCAATGTCCTCTAGTACTTTCCCTCTAACTCACGCCAGAGTTTAAAAAATCTCCTGCCTTTTGTTTAAATGGAGTTGAGTTCAGTCTCTCTCCCCTATTTAATCCTAATCCTCAGAGAAAAGCTCTACCTCTTCATAGAAAGTAAACAAAGTGTTATCAGGGAAGCTTAGTAGTAAGAAATTTGGAAAAAAATTATCTAGAGGTATGTTACACATTAATCAAAATGCTAAATAATATTTTATAGCAACATTGTGAGGAACATTCACCTAGAGTGAATTACAAGATATACGGCTGCTATAGAAAAGCAATGAGCATTTTATCCCCATTTCTTGAGAATAGTCACAGCAAAAAACAAGTACATAATTATCAAGATAGAGTAAATTCCATTTCATTTTGTATTGGTTTTATATTGTTTATCTCTAATATTCTATCTTGAGGATGAGAACTGGTTCTCTTGGTTCCAAGTATTTACCTCAGAGCCTCAGAGACTATCATGAGGTACTTCACAGATATATAAAAAGATTTGATGTTGTGAACGAAATAAAATATATAATATCCAAAACTATTTTGATAATATCTTTATTTTCACTTGATGTTTTAGAATCAAATATCTTTGTACTATATGTGTAACAAAGAACTTAATTAATGAGAAGCTGGAAAAAATGTGTTAAAATCTACATCAGCAACTGTTCTTAATGTCTTAAAAAGCATGATAATTTAGAAACTACCATCAAAGTGCTATAAATTAAGAGTGCTGAGAAAAGAAGTTTATTCAAAAGAAATCTAGTTGATTTTTTTCTTTACAAAAGTGAACTTTGGAATAAAATAAAAAGTCTTAATTTTCTGTGATATACATATATGCTACTTTGGAATGTACATTTGTATACTTTGTGTAATCATATACATTTACACACTCTCCTTTCTCTAAACTTTAATGAACATATTCTTAAAACTGATATAGAATAGACTGTGTGTGTATATATACCTCAGGAAAGAAAATAAAATGTCATGTTAACTGATCAGAGATGAGCCTTTAGATAACCAATATCATACTGGGGACAGATAAGTTAAAATAATAAAGCAGAATAAAAATAATAATTCAAAAATAAAAAAAACAAAGACTAACCCTTCCCTTGATGAATGGCCTAAAATAAGTCTCTTTTGTTGTTACTCAAATTCAGATTCTTTTGAAACTAAAATAGGCAGGCTCTAAATCAAAGACAATTCTGAAGCTGGGATTTCATTTATTCTTATGCAAATAAACACCTAAAATAATTACAAAGGGTGCATTTTAAGAATAGAAAAATAAAACTTTTCCCCTCAGAAAATGTAACTGGTTTTTTAAGCAATGTGAAAAATCCTCATATCAAGAAATGTTCAAGCATTTTTTATTCTGCTGTTTTCATACTTGTAACCAACAGTTATTTCCACATTCCTTTACCATGTCCTATTTGGCAAATACCATTTCTCCTCCACATATTATATTACACAGTTTGAGGTGTAGATTCCCAAAATAGTAGAGCCAATTTCTTTTTCAATCCCGTTAACAATATGAAACCATAAAAGCCACAATGTCTGTACCCATGAGTAAGATGTATAGAATGCATTCAGCATTGGAAATTACAATTTCCACTGCAACTTTACAGGGCATTCACCAATAAGCTGATCAAATATTTCTGTGCCTATGGAGAAGTGACAGCTTGTTGGAATAAGTGTGTAGGGAAATGCACAAAACAGTGATGTCCCTTCCGCAAGTAATCTGATCATTCACCCTCGAGAAATCAGTTATCGCACTTTTTATTATCTTCTGCCCATGCTCTTCCCAGATAATCTTTCACATGTCAAAGAAATTCATGCCGAGGATGATGGGGTTTACACTAAAGCAAGAGGAGATCCATCTAGAGGGTTTTCATTGGGGAAATGACATGATCGGTTCTGAATTTTAGCAAGTGTATCAATGCTCTATGTGAAAAATGAACTGAGAGGAGCTGGGGCAAGGAGGCCCAGCAGAAGGTTACTTCGTAAAAATAAGAATAAACTATAATTACCTATGAAAAGTAGACAGATGTAGACCTTTAGGAGGTAATGTTGTAAGGACTTTTGATGATTGGATTTGGAGAGGAGAACAGGAGAAAAATCAAAGGCTACTCCTGGGTTTCTGACCTGGGAAAGGGGGTCAATACTGTGCTATTCAATCGCTGAGATAGGAAGCATCATAAGAAGAATGAGGTGAATGAGAAATATGAGTTTGATATGTTTGAATTTACTCGTCTTCTTCCATATGAGAATATTAAATCATCTTTTATATTCCTGTAGTACTTAGCACACTGAAGTATACATGGAAGACATTTGTTAGTATCCAGCTAATGGATCAAACAAGTTAGAAGGGATGTTCTAATGAAAACCACTGTCTGCACTTTCTCTTAAAATAATTTTTGTAAGACACAGCTAACTTGTATCTCCTTATCTTTAAAATATTCTTCAGATGTAATACTTAGCTTTTAATAAGACTTTTTAAATTATTTTTTGCAAGACACAGCTAACTTGTAGCTCCTCATCTTTTTTAAAATATTCTCCAAATGTAATCCTTAGCTTTAAATAAGACCTTTCTGCAAAACCCATAGGAATTGGCTATATTTGCCATCCAAACATTTTCAGTGTTCCCTTTCTTGCAATAACTATCAGAAATTGCTTTATGGAAAGGTTTAACTATGTAGTATTGTCTCAGCATGTCTTTTGCTTGATGGCTGGCTGTTTGTTTCTCTGCATGTAACTGCTTGGTTAACTTTTCATACTTAGATGATATGCTTCCTCTGTTCATCAAAATTTTATTATCTGTTTTCTCCATCAAACTATTTTAATAAATTAGGATGTGTTGGTTTTCCTGTTAAGCTACATAGGTGAGCAATAGGGTCAAATTTGACAATATAGCTGAGGTTAGGCTATATCTGTGGATGAAGTTGAGTTATGTGCATTTTTAGCACCTTTTAATAACGGAAGAAGAAAGGCAGTGATGGAATCCATTACTATTGAAAAGTATGCTCTGTATACTCCATTAGCTCTGTTGACCCTCAGTATAAAATATTTTAAAGGCTTTCTCTAAAGAACAAGTTTAGTTAGACATTCTATATCTTAACCATAACTTTGAACTACTAGATCCTCTGTTTCCTAGAACATAGTGGCCATGGTTTATATGATAACCTGAGTGGAAAAAAATTAGAAAAAAAATCTTCCTCTAAATCTTTTACTTCCAACTGCTGGAAAATTGTCATAGCATGCTGATTTTGTCAGAACAAGCCATTTGCTTTCTATGTCCTAAGAAATTTCTGTATTAAATATGTCACTCCATGAGAGTAACAATGTGAATAGGACCAACTGCACAGGTCTATGTCTTGCACAAATGTCCTCGACATTTCTTTAGTGAGTTGCAGGAAACATTAGAGTTTGGTTCAACAGGAAGACTTAACTCATCTTGGATGCTATTGTTCTGTGGAATACAACCGTGCTCCTCAGGAGGAAATAAAGAAATGCAAGAGACACAGAAAAGAACTATAATTTCTATTTAACTCTTTAATGCATCACGAACATCAGTGACAAAAGAAGTTCAAGTTTTTTCTTAGAAAATAAGCAGTTTTGCACAATTGAAATAAAATCAGTCAGAGACTTAGTTTGTGGAAATGAAATTCCTGAAAAGAAAGACAACAGAAGAGTAGTGCTAACCCAGGATGCATGAAGAACTAGAGCACATCAGCTAAAGCTATACATTTGAAGCACAAATTTCAGCCAGACAACACTGTGACTGGTAAAAACAAGACACTCAGATCCTCGGGAGATCAGTCTCTTTTCCGATTCCTCTATGGCTGCTCCAAAGTACACATTCAATTTTGAAGTAGGTTAAATTAGGGGTACAACTGGGAATATGTGATTAATGAATTTTATAAAATCTTCCTTCTTTTCAATTAACATCAACAAAAAAATAGACAGAAAGAAGAGAAACCCCTCAAAAAGATTTGATGAGCTTTACCGAGTCTTTTCAGCTTTTACCCGATTGATTTCAGGCCATGATGGAGACAACCAGACTGCTAATTAAACTATTAACTCTTTCTTCTAATTTGCAAAGCTTTGAGCAGCATTTATATTTCAGAAGCCTCCCCTACTCTGAAGCCTCGAAGAATGCAGACTTTCCAAAGACAACCAGGAGAGTTTCATACACATTACTCTAGGCCAAATTTGGCCCTGAAAATGAAATCAAATGCATTGACTCAAAATATTTAATGACTTTCACAGACTTTGTTTCACAAATTTATGTAACAAGGAAAGCCTGCAGGGTAAGCCCAGAGAGGTTCATTTTTCCTGATGTTACATTGAAAGGCGGCAAAAGTGAAAGTTCCTCTTATGCTTTTGAGAGGAGGAAGATTACTTTCTAGCCAATGGAATGTAGTGTCGGCACAGTATAAAATCCTGTTGAAAATGTAAGAAATGTGCTGAAGTCGAGATGCCTCCATAGTCTTAAGTCGTAAGATATATATACACTCATGGAACAGTAATGCCCCTTAAGTTATTATCTAAAAGGAATGTATGTGTTCAATTAAAAAAAAAATGCAGCAAATTCAGTCTCAAAATAGATTTCATTAATTTTAAAAAGATATATTAATAACATAAATATATGTAAAATTACGATATCTTTTTCTGACATAAATCAGATCTTTACCTCTCTCACCAGAACAATGACTGCCCTCTGAATTCATTAGTAAATTTTATCTCTTATATGGTAAAATAAATGAAAATAAGATTTCAAATGAAAATAGTTAAAAAAACATAATGTAATGTACTCAACCTTGAATCAGGAAAGTGTGGATCTAGTGTGGATCTACTCCTAACTCATTACTCTATAACTTTGCCAAAGTTATTGAAACTATGCAATAAGTCACATTGTCCTCTTCTGAAAATAAGAAGATTGTTTCTGGTAATCTCTATAGTCATTTCCAACTCTATTCTCTGAGTTTAAAATATCAATCCACTAAAGCTGGCACTAACCTTGAACTTGATCCCAGCACACACTGAACATGAGCATGAAGTAGGAAAGCATGTTTACAGTGAGGCACCATAGTAGATAAAATGTAATGATTGGGGGAGGTTATATATTTTGGTCTAGCAACTCCATCCAAAATCAATACAATACAAAATCTACAGAAATGACCGTCTAAAATGAGCTCAAGGTTTATTGAAACCTAGTTATATAATTACTGAGGTCTTCTTGGTCTAAAATCTATAATTACTGCAGTTACTATTAAAAAGGTTGGGTTAAATGTTATTAAGCAAAACCACCCTGGCTGATTTGTTTTGTGAATACATGTTAAGATAATTCCTACCTACAGGAACAGAATCATTCCAAGCTGAAATGATTATGAGCCGTTGTAGGTTCTATTGTCACAAATATAACTCAGATGCAGAAAGTGAGTCATTATTCTATTCTAGCAGTCAATTTAAGTTATGAAAATACAAGAAAAAGTACAAGTATGTTCTCTACAAGTACAGCTGCACTGGTATCATTTTCTTCATTGCTCTAGTTGAGAGAGACCAGGCATCAATTTAGTCCAAAGCTTATTAATTCTTACCCTAAGGTAATCCTGCACGTGTTCACCAACATCATAGCCATTTGCTTGTTTGTTAGTATGTGTTCATATGCTTTGGGATTTAAAGCAAAGAATTTAAAAACATTTACAGATACCCAGTTAAGTCATCACAGTGCTCATTCCCTGGTGGGTTAATATTCCATTTGAAATGCCACCAAACTTTTCACACAGGGGGTAAAAGATCACATTTTCTTCTGAGTTGCATAACAGTACCCTACATACTAGCTGAATTTTATCTATCACGTTGCCTCTTTTTTCCCCAAGCACCTGTTGGAAACTAATTGGCAAGGTGATGATCACTTTTACCAAGGTAAAAGAAAAACACAACCAATTACCTGTCTTAGATCATAAAATTAGTGAGCAGGAAAAAACTTACCTTCAGTGATTTCTTTCTCAGGTTTTAAATGTCTGCCCTTCACACAACTATCCCATATTAAAGCAATGAAAAATAATACGCCTATTGTAATGTGGCACCATTCAAATGTTGAATGAACGTAGGGCAATCTCTACTACTCACCTAATCAATGACTCTAAATTAAAGACATCACTATATACAGATAACTGTTAGTTCTTTGAACACACATAGAAAATTCTAATCAAGAACATTCATGTGTGTAACAGGTCTAATTATAGCTTGTGATTAAATAACATTTGTATATTACAGAAGTTGTGAAAAGTACAGATATAAAGAAAAAAGAGACTTAAAACAGGTGAGGAAAATTTAATTGATTTACCTACTGATAAAGAAAAATGAAGAGAAAAATAAAGAATAAACGTAGTAACATTGGACTAAGAAGTCAGAACACGCATTCTTTGAAAAGTCTCCAAACTGTCCTTGACACCAGTCTATACACCTGGTTCAACAGTACAGATTTTTTTAGGATATCAACATAACTTTTCATCACTCTACTGTTTGGTTATTTGGCCCAGGACTAGCACAGAATAGGATTGGTCTAAAGGTTGCTTTTTTGGTTTGGAGACCATTTAGGAAGTGACATTATGTGAAATCAATGGGCTGTTAACTTTTCATCTTTCTCAAGTTCAATATCATAAGAATCTTAAGGATTTAATGGACCTAGTCTGTTGAGTGAGGCTTTCAATCTGCTATATTTCTTCTAATGCACTAAAATGGCTTGTATGGAAAATTAGTACAACCTTATGTAATGGGACAACTGTAACAACTAACATATTTATGAATTAAGGATAATGCAGTAGTATGGTATAGATTTAAACCAGTTTTTTAACAATAAGATTTGAGTTTATATCATTTCTTTGAAGAAAAGGGATGAAAAAATCCCTGGTGACTAAAAAAAAAAGAAAAAGAAAATCAGCCACAATTTAATGTACACATATATACATATAGACAAACATAATAGATAACATTGTAGAACAGTCTTTAGGTCTCTAGAGATCCATTAATATTTCATATCCAAGGAAACTAGCCACTTACTCCTTCTGATTAAAAAAAAAAATAGGATTTTCAAAGCATAATCTAAAAACAGACAAATGACAAAGCAATCATTTTTAAAAAAGGTAAATTATAGTAGGCAGGAGAAACAAAAAAGAATATCGAGCATTCCCATTAGCAGTAAAAGATAACCAATAGAAAGAAAAGGAACATAAATAATAATAAATCGCTGCACGTAGGTCAATTAGAAGGAGATTGTCATGTACTCTACCAAAAGGATGATTACCCTGTGTTGTACATTGAAATAGAGCAACTCCCTCAGAACATTAGAGCAGTTATATTTCCATTTTAACAGATTTTGGAGGCTTTGTGCACATGATTAGGTGAACATTGCAAATAAATTTCAGGAAAAAGTTATCTTTTAAGGCTCCTTTCTTTTGAAGACACAAAGCAGGCAAAATATCATAGGTCTCTCTCATATCAATGAGAAAGATACCGTCACCAGAACAAGCAAATGTCTGTCCAACTGCTTGTAAAATAAAGTCCAGGGTGCCAGATCTTCTCAAAAAAACAGGAGAAAAAAAAAAAAGAATTCTGGCAACTGATGAAATATACTAACCAAATCATTTATAATATCTACAAGTGTTTTTAGAGGAAATTAAATTTCAGACTGATGCTACCCTAAAAATTGCTGAAAAGAAAATTCTGCAATCTGTACTAATCCACATCTCCTACCAAACAAACTTTCAACTCAGTTTATTTTTCCCCAAATACAATCAATATGAATGGGCTTAAGATTGTCATATAAAGAAGTACAAGAACTGCTTCTCTTTCCTAGGAGATTTATCCTAGGGAAAGGCCAACTCGCCAATTCTAGGTCCTCTTGTATTGAGAGTATATCTGCTCTTTGGCAGAAAAGACTTGGGCTAGAAAACATACTATAAAACAAGTGTTCTCTGATCTGATTTTGAATTCCTGGAAACAAGCAACTTTCTGCTAACTCATCTTACTATGTCCAGAGAATCATTAAATAGCAACTACTTTGTGAGATTAAAGATCTATCTATATATTTTAAGAACATTGGAAGAAACTAGCCTAAAGGCTTACCATGCAGAGGAGACTCAGTGACTATACTGACAATCTCTTCAACCAAAAGCACTACTATAGCCACTACGGAAAACAGTATGAAGGTTTCTCAAAAAATTAAAAATGGATAATACCTCTTGACCTAGCAATTGCACTTCTGGGTATTTATCCAAAGAAAACTAAAACTATAATTTGTAAAGATCTATGCACTCTAATATTCATGGCAGCACAATTTACAATAGCCAAGATATGGAAGCTACCTAAAAGCCCATCAACAGACGACTGGATAAAGAAATTATGGTTCATATATACAATGGAATATTACTCAACCATTAAAAAAAATGATATCCTACCGTTTGCAATGACATAGATGGACCTAGAGGTTATTATGCTGAGTGAAATAAGTCAGACAAAGAAAGAAAAATACCATATGATTTCACTTCTGTGCAGAATCTAAGGAACAAAAAGAACAAACTAATCAAAAACAGACTCACAGATACAGTGAACAATTTGGTGATGGGCAACGGGGAGAGGGGGTTGGGGGGCTGGGAGAATAGGATGAAGGGTTAAAGAAGTACAAATTAGTAGTTGATAGTTGGTCACAAGAATAAGGAGCACAGTAGAAGGAATGCAGTTAGCATTAATATGATGGTTTGGTGGAAGGCCAGGGGAGGGAGGAATCGATTGAGGGGATCATTTTATGAACTATATCAATGTCTAACCAATGTACTGTATACCTGAAACTAATTTAAATAAGTAATTTTTTAACAGTTATTTAAAAAAGGCACTACTATGATTAAATCACAACACTATAAAGTCATAGATAATTCTACTGCATTAAAACATGAGTTATTAGTTCCTAGGCAGAATGCACAAGATCGCATTTCTGATTTATTGTGGAAAACTCCTTCCAATAGCAATAAGTAAAGAAGAAAAACACAGAAACCAAAGCCAAAAATAGCACAATTCTGCAGGTACCCATTATTCTTAAAGGAAGGACAACTGCCATAGCTAAAAATAGCTAGAAAATATTCACAGGTGATTTCACAGCAGTGCATCCAAATAATCATGGTGCTATAAAATGTTCCTAATATAATATGGAATAATATTATTTTCCCATAAAAGATTCCAGCTTTCACCTTATAAAAACAGAGATGATAATAAGACACAAGACTAGAGAAAGTTATCTTTCCATCATATGTCTTTCTCAAAATACTCACTCACACTTAAAAACAAAAAATTTCTCAGACTTCATAGGAACTGACATTCCACATTTAGAAATCATTTCTTTGGCTTAATCGCTTACTCTTGCTTTTTAAAAATGTATCAGAGGGTCAAGTTCAAGCTAGAAAATGCCCAAATGAGGGTAGAGTTTTGAGAACCAATTTTGAACTCACTGACTCTACAGATTTTCCAAAAATCCTCCTGGAATGGACAGTGTTAGTTCAATATTACTAAATGAGAGCAGATATAAATCCCTACAATTATCACAAAATTAAGTGAAGAAGAAAGAAAAGCAAGGTTGGTGCTCTGAGACTGAGATCACCCAGAAAAAAAATATATTTCTTCCACTTTGGAAAAACCGAGGTGGTGCTTGGTTTGCAAGTTGTAGTAGGAGTGTGGGGCAAGAGACAAGAAGAAAGTTAGTCGCCAATAATATTGGCCAAGGTGACTTCTGACTCTCTACCATCTTTTTGTCTTTCCTCATTACTGCTTTACTTAGTGGACTATTCTTTGTCATTGGTGAGTCCACCGTGATAGGGGATGGATGGTCTCCAGTTGATAGACACAAAAGACTATGTTTGGTATTTAAAAAGCATAAGGAAAGTATAATTTCATTTGCCTATATCAAAATTACTTGGATAAATGAATATAGAGAATATTACTTATTCCTCCTTATTTTAGAAAACCAATGGAACAGTCAGCTTACTCTCTGCATACAGAGAGCAAGCACAGCTACCTCGGGGATTAATTATTTGCTTTGTACACACCTTATGATCATGTCTCTTAAAAGAACTCCCAAGGCAATCCTGTGCACAGGTCCACTGTTATTCTGTTTTTCAGAGGCTAATGTGCTCTATGAGGTTGTTAGAAACGACAACAATAACAACAACAGTTGTCTCTTTGTTTAAATAGGGAAGTAAATGAACAGGAAAAGTACAGGGAAGAGTAGCTTAAGTATAAATGCAAGTTAGTACTGTCTCTGCTGTCTTTGGCCAATCGCATACCAATTTCATTGTTTCTGAATTCTGAAGAAAGTAAACTGTATTCATATTTCTCTCAGAAACTCAGAAATATCATGGATGTTAAATATATTAGTATGTATCTTTGAAAAAGAAAATACAAAGCTCAGAAGAATGTTTATAGTGTACGTATTTCCTCAAAGTAAATTACAACAACGCGTTAGTTTTCAATTGAACCATGAACATCCTGAAAGTAAAAAGCAAGGTGGAATTTTAACCCTTTAAATTCTTTAGAAGGATGAAGTTGCTTATGTTTTTTTGGAGGGTACTTGTTACGTTGTTGTCCTATATGAATTGCCACACTGTTGATACAATCTGGTGCTTCATTAATAACTAATTGAGCAATATTTATCTAATACTTAAAGATATGAGGCATTATAGGGAATATAAGAAAAGCATATACATTGTATATATAATAGTTATATGAAGGGTGAGCCAAATTAGGAGTAACAGTCATATAAATAAATACTCATATTTTAAAAGCACTTTATGACTCTCAAAATCTGTTTCACATCAGATATGTTATCTGATAGACATTAAATAATGTGAATTCTAATAAAGATAGTGATCCAAAGGTAGAAAGATACAAAACTTCCACTGGAGCTAGTATTTGAAAGATGAATTAGGTTTGAATAGGAGAGAGAGAAGAGGGCAATTATGACTGAAAACTGCATTGGTCTTTATTTTCATAAGCATAAACCTCACTAATTCCTTAAGGGCACAGATATAGCTTTCTTATTCTCCTTAGGCTTAGTATCCACCTAACAGTGACCTGAAGAGCATTTACTGAATTAACTAGTGGGGAGGATTTGTTCTTCTGGATTGTCTATCTTCATCATTAACATGATACTTTACAAAATAGCTGGGGAGTTCAGAGTAGAGCCCATGGCTATGAAATATAATTGAGCTCACAGACTCAGGGATTCAATTCCTTCACCTAAGGTTCATTAGCCTGTGTTCCAAGAATCCCAGGAGGTGATTCCTTCCTACTCTGATTCCCCATAGCACATATCACCCAGACAATGTCTGTAGCACAACTTTAGTACTTTAAGTGAAATATTGTCTGTGAGCTCTTTGTCTTCCAACTGGTTCGTGTTATCTTTGTCTTACATTCCAATTAAACCCCAATGCTCCTTGCAGACAGTAACTATGTCATTGAGATTCTTTACCTAGGCCACAAAACTTCTAGCAAAATGCTTGGCATAGCATAGGTACATAATCTATGTTTGCTTTGTGCTTCCAAATTGTAAATGCATATTTCTGTTAAGGAAATGATGCCATTTGCCTGGATTTTAAACGGTGACACTGGAGCAGGTGAATAATACCAAGCAGGCTATGTAAGTTCTTATGGTTTCTGATTATCAGATTAAAAAAAAAGTGGCTTAATATGGTAACCGTGGCATTCCACATGTGGAAAAGGCCATTTAGTCTGGACTCTCGTTTTATACATGAGGAAACAGGCTGAGAGAAAAAGGAAGGGACTTGCTTAAGACCACAACTAATGTTGTGCAAGAAGAAAAGAAACTAACATCTGTTGTGAGCTTGGCACATAGTAGGTAATTTTATTTAAATGAATGGAAAACCACAGGATTGATCACTTGACCTCCTGGCACTTCAACTGAAAAGCAACGGGTTATTTCTATAAGAGTCATCACAGGTGTGGAATACTATATACTCCTTTGTTTTCTTTTTGCTGTATTAGTTCTGCCAGATATCCAGCAAAATAAATATATTTTTCTGTATAAAAAAGCAAATATGCTGGGTAACATGGCCTACTCTGGATAACTTAATAATGAGGAGTTTGAATCTGCTGTTCACCAGAAATACTCCAAATAAACATTTTGTTAGTTTTAATTACTCCTAAAATGCAGAAAATAATGAAATTCTTTGTCACTTTTCCCTCTAGCTCTTGATTTAGTATTCTGAATTTCCTTCTCTGAGCCAAGGAGTCACTGAATATTCACTCTGTCCCTATGCTTCCTCATCCTCCTCACCTTCCTCTTTCCTTCTCAATCTCTTTAAATTGACATATTTTCTATTTAAACGACTTAACCTTATCAGGATCCCTTCGACTTCATGCTCCTTCTTTTCTCATCTTGTACTTTGTACATCATGTATTTTTCTAAGAAACTTATACTCCATTTTCCTTGTCAGCACAATAAAATGAACATGATGCTTGACTGAGAGTAAGACGTGGTTTCATTTGCTCTCTCCCTGTCTAGAAATACCAATGTGAAAATCAGTTCAATTTTCTTTTTTTTTATGTCTCCGTAAAGCGATATATTATTGTTTTCAGTAGTTTCCATCTAAGATATTTATTTCTATTTTTAAAAAGAGATATGGGACACTATAATTATATCTAGCTGCCAATAACAGAAGAGATCACAATTAAATTGAAATAAGGATGACAAATTACCATATACTTTTCCTTTGAAGTAAATTCTATTTGCCTGACTATAGAGTCAAAATACATTAAGTGATTATACCAAGGAGGAAAAGAACATAGCTGGGATTCCAGCCCTAAGAAGTTAAGTGCCACTGACCATGAACCTTATTAAGAACTTTAGATTTATGACAATACAGATGTTTTAAAGTTCTGGTATAAATGCCCTTTCCTGCTCATCATTCATCTGACTCAGTTGCTGCTTCTAGGGAGCTGTGCCATTTTCAACCCAGAGTCTTTATGAATGAAGGCAATGCTGACATCCTTGAGGGCCCCAGAAGGCACAGAAAGAGCCTTCTGCCAAGGTCAGTGGTTATAACACTAGCCTGGCAGGAGATGCCAAGGTGCATGTCGGTGCAAAATCTGCATATTTTTAGACCTTTGAATTTTACTTTTTAAATTTGAAAATCCATTTTAAAATATTTATTAAACAAACAAAAAATGCCCACTCACACTGAGTATAAAAACAGGTATAAAATGGTATGTACTGTTTCCCCCAAATTTTATTTAAATATGTGACTATGTCTATGTATTTGCATGCATTTATTTTTAAAACACTAAAAAGATATACACCAAAATTATAACAATGATTATATCTAACCAATGGAATTATAGATGTTCCTAAGTTTCTTCTTTTAAAATTTCACTGCATTTTCTATATAGTCATAAATACATAAACTTACATTAATTTCATAAACAGGGGACAAATCACATATACTTTTTTTTTTAAAGAAAGTCACTCTATACCTGCCAAATGCCTGCTGTTTTGTCAAACAGTTCTTAAGTTTTCTAATGAGATTTGAATTAGTGCCTTTTAAAACTGTAAATTTGAATTAAATGTTTCAAATAATAACTCTTAGCATGTGGGAACCAGAGGTCTGCCAAAATAGAGTTTAAAAGTGAGCCTTAAACAGTGGGAAAAGTCCAATTTTGGAAAAACATTTTTGTCCCTTAAATCTCACTCCTGTAGTTTCTTATTTTTCTCCCTACAAAGAGTTTACAGAAGCAGATTTAAAATTTTGTCCTTTGGACATACAAGAATTAAAACCTTAAAAAAAAAAAAAAAAAAAAAGCCCGGCCTGCATGATAATAAGACTCCTGTTTCTTACTCAAGTCTCATAGAACTTCCTCCACTTACACAGATAGAGTTCAAGTTGTCCTGCCCCAAAATATGGCACCTTGGCCTATAAAATACTTAAGTTAAAGGAGTTTGAGAAAACTGCAGAAGCAGAAAGGTCACTCTGACCTCTCCTCTTCGCCATTCCTCCCTGAAACAGGTCATAAACCTCCCATGTGAAAGGTACCCTCCCTGTACCATGAGGAAGGAGACATTCTTAACACCAGAAAAGGAGAATTTAAATGGGGGCTAGAGAAACAGCCTAACAAACTTTGTTAATCTAACCTTGTCTTCTTAGTTACTTCTTCACTATTTACTACCACCTACCCAAATCCCTCTGTCTTGTCAATGCTTCAAAAATTTATTGTTTCACTGTCTAAAAGGCATAAAAGCTTCCAGATCACTTTGTGTCTTCATTCTCTTGTGTGAAGGCTCCAGGGTACATGTAAAAATTCAGTAAAATTTTTGTTTTTCTCCTGTTAATCTGTTTTTGTCAGTTTAATTTTTAGACCTAGCCAGGGACCCTAAAAGGAATGAAGACAACTGTTCCCTTTTGCAACAACATCAAAGGAAGTTTGCATTTCAAGGCAAAATAAAATACTAAGGAACCACCTTGAAAGAATCCTAGAAGTCATGCAGATATTAGGTATTAGGTGGCTGTGGTGAAAAGAGACTAGGGAATAAATAAGATGTTTGGTGGTTACCATCAGCTCATTTTGTATGACTACACTTTAATCTACCAGCTGTATCATAAGTGTGGGAAAAGCAAACGTGCACTGCGGACTTTTTTATAAACATTTGAAAATTTAATAATTACAGATACATACAATCACTAACTAGACTAAGAAACACTAAGTATTTCTAGAAAGTACTATTTGAGTGGTGTGGGAATTTTCTTGTATTTAGTAGTAGTATTGTTTTATAGATTCTTCTAAACCATTCAAAGGTGGCTAAAATCTGAGCTCCCTATCAACTAAATTGCTTACTAATCCTTTCTCCAGCAAAAGAAAAAGGTATACCTCAATTCTCCAGAATACAGAATTATGAAACTTGGAAATCTAAAATAGACAGATTTTTCTCATTATATAGTTTATGAGCACCACAAAATTAAAACAAGCAAGCAAATTATATATTTACATATAAATACGTATATGGGTTTTTAAATTAATCCTTCAAATGCTCAGGTCATTTGTGTATGCATGTGATTATATATACTAATATATGAAATTGCATACTTACGATGAGAATGCACATGAAAAAATGCTGAATACCAAAAAAGATTACACATAAGTAAATAATATAAGAAAGCAGTATTAAAGCTGCTGGACAACATGTAGACAAAACACAACAATACCAATATTTTATAATTAACTGTTTACCTGATTTAAATCTCCTTTCAAAACTCCCATGGAATCTAGCAGTTACTTCTAGCTGTCAATATCGGAAAGTATCATGATTAAATTTAAGGATAATAGACAATCACATACTTTGTCTAAGAGGAAAATTTTATTTGCCTGTCTACATAGGACTATAAGCGAGATTTAGTGGAGGAAGAATTGGTAAACATTGTTTCATTTCTCTTTCACCCCCAACGTTCAAATAGCCACTCAAAATGACTCTTTTTCAATGGTGCAGTTTAACCAGAGAATGTTTTAGAGGCGGTTATTTCCACAGAATTCTATCCTATTTTCTCCAGTCTCACTTTAAGTGGTGCTTTCTGTCTAACCATCAAGGTGTTAACATATATTAAGACTAGGTGAAACCCAATGAGATCAAGTGATACATTTTAACAAGGTTTTTTTAGGTCACTGTCTTGCAAACACACAACTCAAGCGATATTTTTCTGGCATATAGAAAGATTTCAACAAATATTTATAGATCAATGGAGAAAACCATTCATGGGTGTTGCATCTATTTAAAAAAAAAATGAATATTTGTCATTACAAAAAAATAAATAAAACTGGGATGTTCTGGTGCAAGATGGTAGAATAATTGTACTTTCTCCCTAATTTTTTCTCCTAATTTTTTTAAAAGAATGAAAAAAACAAACAAAAAAACCTCAATAAAAGTAGGAAACAAACAACCTATGAAGAAACCATTTCAATTGCACCAACTATTGGACCTAAATAAAGGACAAAGACAGTAGAGTAGTGGCAGCTCTGTAGGTAATCGGCTGTGCAGTCTGAGCCCTTCGAAGGTAAGTCTTCCAACTCCAGGGACCAGAGTGTTTGGGAAGGAAGAGCAGCGTATGAGGACAAATTGCAAGAAGGTCACTGAACTAGGGAGGCACGTCTGCATCAGGAAACACACAGGCTCCCCCTCCGCCCGCCCCCCGCCCCGGCCTACCGCCCCCTGTGCATAAAATAGAGTATAGGTTTAGCAGTGTGATAGGGGAAAGTAGATAACAGAAAACTTTGGTCAGTTGAAGAGAAGTAAATAACATTTCCATAGGTAATACCTATGACATCAGCAATTCACTGTAAACCTATTTAATATCTGCCACTAGGAGTGAAGACTTAAGCCATAGGGACAGGTGTGTGGGTAAAGACAGATGAAGATTCAACAGATGAAACTAATGCTGACTACATCCTTAGTCTAGCATCTCTGTATTCCTCCACCCCGCATACTATCATTCAACAAAACTCTTATCCTGAACGCAACCGCCCCCACTGGAAATTGGAGATAGAAAAAAGCAGTTAATCAATGTGACAAAAAAGAAATTGCAAATGAAGACTAAACACTAGAAAAAATTTCCTTTTCAATTTAGTTAAAAACTATGAACACTCAAGTCCCAGTGAAATCAAAAGAAAATATAGATTCTCTGAAGCATGACCTAGAAGATGAAGCAATGAAGGAACTAAAAATAGGCTAGAAGAGAGCAAAGAAAATAAAGTGCAGACTGGAAACTATGATGGAAATCAAATCCCCTTTAACAGTTAATTCTTCCTCTCTCAGAATGGTGAATAAATAGATAGAACCTTATGGTGATATTACCCCAACAAAGAAACTGACCATAGTTTCTGCAAAAGAGACTGAACAAAATAAACACAGATTCTCTAAACATCAAGAATATCAACTCATTTGTTCTGTTCCTTTAAGGTCCTAAATAATTGGAAATGAAGCTACTAGACAATAGTGTTATCTTTTAGGAGGAATTATCAAATTTAGATGTCAGAGTGACAGCTGAAGAAAAATCTAACTCTATGGAAGTGAACTGAGTCAAAATTTAAAAAAAAAATAATAAAAGCAGGCTTCCATGAAACAGATTTTCATTTTGTATGCTGAACTCAGGATAGAAGTGTGGCATATGTTATAAAATTGATTCCAAATAGATCAGAAGACATATGTTTTGAATGATAAGGTATTGACCATGGTTTCTGCAAAACAGACTGAGCAAAATAAAAACAGTTTCTTTCAACCCCAAGAATATCATCACTCCTTTTGTTCTGTCCCTTTAGAGTCCTAAATAATTGAAAATTAAACTGCTGGACAACAATGTTATCTTTTATGATGAACTACAAAATTTAGACGTCACAGTGACAATTAAGGAAAATTGCTTGAATGGAAAATAAATGAACAGCCACAAAGTAAACCAAGTCTACTTGCCTAAGCCTTGTGTTATTAACTAGAAGGATGATTATTACAGCAAGAAGCTACAGTTCATCAAAATTCTATGAAAATCAATAAAAATTTAAAGACCAACTTCGACAAAGATTTGATTTGTCAAATACTAGACTAACTTGCTTTATTCAGCACATGCTTTGGATTTCTGAAAATATTAAAGGCAAATATTCACATTTAAATGCATTATTTTTAAAACCTCTTCTATTTTTCAATATACAAAATTTCAGACAGAAAATAAATCTGTGCATGGCTAGTGGTCTCCTAATAATATCACTAATAATATTATTGTTCCCCCATCCTTGACCTTTATTCAAAGGATTGAGTTCCTCACCCAAAATTTGTTTCTTAACATATTAATATTTTATTATAGTAATTAATTATTTATTCTTCGAGTCCTTTCTAATTCATTTACATGTTTCATCACTATCCCATCTTGGTAGAATTCAATCTTCAATTTTGAGTAATTAGAAAACCCGTTTGCTACAAATATAGCTCCTTCAAACTTAAACGAAAACTGGCTAATCCTAGCCTCCTGGATTTTGGGCACCTAGTTATCACAGGAATTTATTAAATATTACAGGTAAGTTTGCTGTACAAAGTAGCATCGAAGGCGGTATTTGTTTAACATTCCAGCATGCTGCAAAATGAATTGAACCAGTCAATCACTATTTTGTAATGACAGTAATAATCAAATTACAGCCCATTATTAATACCTTGCAAAAAAGCACAATTCTGCAAATGTTATCAGCCAGTTTAAATCAGAAAACTAAACTGCAAAACGGAAATATTTAAAGAAAGTGGCCTGTGTATTCAAGCAGTGCTTATTCAATAGTAGAAAGATGAGACACTCAAAAGGAACAGAAAGAAAAGACTCTTTGATTCCTCTTTTGATTTTAAGGAGGTGGTATGTATTTGCAGCTCCTTTTTTATATCCTCAGAGACAATACTTCACCTTATAAAAAAACATAGCTGTTAAATAACTACATAAGTTTAACACTTTCATTCAGAAGATACATATAGCAAAGGAGTCACATGAGAAGCCTATTTTGTATGGTCAGCAGAAGACCGCCCCCCTTCAAAAAAAGTCTGATCTTTCTCTTTTTAAAGCAAGGAGCTAATATTTTTATAATACAGGATATTTTTATAATACAATGTCTATGTCACTCTAAGTACTAAGATCTGAGTACTAAGCTCAAAAGAGAAGTTAACAAATAAATGCTTTAACTATTTTAGAAGGATGTCTTCCTGACAGATCAGAGCTGGAATGATTTGGTAGTACACCCAGCAAAGCACCTAGTGCCTTTAAAGTCACAATGTTTTATTACACAACTCCAGAACATGGATTTCTAGGTGGGAGGCCCAGAGGATGCTTCCACCTATATTTTTCTTTATGTTTTGATGCAACCTTCAATTTATTTCATATCCCTCTATACCATCTACCATTGTCAGAAATGTGCATTTAACACACTGTTAGGGGTAAGAAAGAAAAGAAAGAAAGAATAAAGAATAAAGAGAGACAGACAGACAGACAGACAGAAACAAACATTCTGGGTGGCAGTTAAATAACCAACATTCTTAAAACACCAGTTATTTTATGGAATCTGCCATATATCTCAAAACTTCAAATAGCATTAGAATCATATAAATTGACCATGGAAAAAATAGGTCAACGTGCCACTGAGAGAAACAATTTAAAGTGGGCCCAAAAGGTCACAGAGGGCCATTACATTTTTTTAATTAAATTTTCTCCATCAGGCTTTGTGTTTATATTTAGTAGAAAGCAGCTTACTGTAGTATGATGGCATTTATTTTACTGTGTCAGAGAAAAAAAATCTACAAAAGCAACTGTGCCCTTACTGAGCAAAAGACTATTCTGTGTTCAAAATAGTGCAGTGTAGGGTGGTGTTCAATGACAGTGTGGTGAAATATTCGTGAGCAGGTTGAGATAAGTAACAGCATGTAAGAATATAGTCGATAATATTGTTAATAACTCTGTATAGTGTCAGATGGGTACAGATTTATCAGGGTAATCACTTCATAAGTTACATAATGTCTAAACTATGTTGTACACTTGAAATTAATATAATATTGTACGTCAACTGTAACTGAAATATATAAGTGAAATAAAATTTATTAAAATATGAAAGAACTTAATGATGTCTCACCAGCCTGACAAATCATTAAACAATTCTAGTAACGTTTTAGGTACAAACAAGGTTCACTCTTGAAATAACAATTCCTAAGATTAAAAATGTCATGCTTATCCAATAATGCCACAAACCATTTATTCACCCTTCTTACCAAGTTCAAGGTTCTCTGCTCTTATTTTACATTTCAAGATTTAAAAAAAATATGTTCAAAGAAACAACTTGATATCTGTGGTATCATCATTTGTCAGAGGCTACCAGCTATGGGAACCACTCTTCAAATCACTGGTCTGTCCAACATAGAAATAATTGTGTTGATGTTATCTACCGAATGACCCATCCGTTGCTTGTCAAATGACACATCCATCTAAAAACCTACACTAAGATAGTGGTCATTATCACATTTATAATAATACAAATATCAACATTTTATATTTAACGGAAAAATAGATCCAATCTAAATTATGATAATTCAAGTTATAAAATATATCAATATAATATACACCTTTATAATAATTAGCACTCAGCATAACATCCTAGCAATTTTTTTGATAGTAGTAAAGAAATATTTAAAACTGAATAATAAATAACCGAAAATATTATGTGCATTGACTTCCTTTTCCACTAAAATGTTAACTCTTTTTGTTTTGTTGTCTGCCTGAGGATTATGATGGCTTTGAAGAATAATCCTTGATTAGGTGAGTTACTAATAAGATAATGATTCATTAAACTATTTACACTAATGTCATATGAAACAATTCTGATGAAGCTTTTTGAGTATATCAAACCGAAAATGTGTCCTGCCATTTTATGAAAGACAGCCATAAAGCCTTAAATAGCACTTGTTTATGGACTAGTTTGAAAGATAAAAAATTTGCTTTATAGCTATTACTGTTGACAACACACCAAGAATCATTTACAAATTAATAAGGATAATAAAATACTAAGTGATTCATAAATCACAATAGAAAGAGAAAAGTTACAGTGAATATAGCTCTAAAACATGATCTCGAGAGATTAAATTTAGCTAATTTAAAATGGCAGTAACACTAAGCCAGTTACTTCTAACTTTAAATATTAATTTATCTTGAAATTTTAATTCAGGCTTCCCTCATATTAAAAGAAAGCACCCTATGAAAAAGCTAACCTTATGAAGCAGATATATTAAAGTCAATTATTTACATTACAAAATGTATTATTACTTTAAAAAATTATTCATAAAATAGCTTTAAATCAATAGGATTTCAAGTTGTAGATCTGAGATTTTTCTAAGGCTGCCACTTATCAGGAGCATACTAACCATGTGGCCATGTGGCATGGATCACGAAGAATCTCAGCCAACAGGGTGGAGTCCAATGGGCTGAAGTTCAAATCCTAGCTCTGCCACTGATTAGCCCAAACTGTAATCCCAAACTGTACTTAACCTGTTGGAATCTCAGTTTCCCCAGCTTTAAAATGGGGATAATAAATACCCCTCTGAAGAACACTGTAAGGATAATCTAAAACAAATATGGTAGGTAGTTAATAAGTGGCAATTACTTTGTTAATATTAATCCAATGACCATACCATAATTCACATTAATTAGTAGTTTGGGATCTCTGACTCAATATTCTTCCAAATCCATAGTGGACAGAGGATGCTCTTACAAAGCCTTTCCCAGGGAAGAATATGATTGATAAAGGAGAGGATTGTTTTGTTTTGGTTGTTGTTTTGTTTTGTTGTTTGTTTTTGTTTTAGGTACTGAAGATTTAGAACCCATTTTAAATAAATATAAGTTAGAGTTAAAAATGTACATTTTAGGGGCCATGTTAAATGGGGGCTAAGGTAAGTTGCATCTTTATTATTTTGTATTAAAAATCTATAATAGTAAAACAACAACAACAATATCAAAACCTCGATATGTCCCATGTGTTAAGAACATGTATGTGCTACAGAGAGCCTCGGTGAGTGAAAATGATTTAGATTCAAACCCTACATTTTTATGATCATAGTAAAGTCACTTAACTTTTTCGTGGGGCTGTTGAGGATCCAATGAGAAAATACATAGGAAAGTATCTAATAACTTAATAAATATCATAAATATTGAATCTTGTTATTATTAATGATAAAAATGTGCTTCCAGTTCCCACCCTGAGAAAAAAATGAAGAGGTCCCGTTTCACAATTAATAGCTTAAAGAAACTATTTCCAAATAACCTAGAAATTCAAATAAGTAAGGATCAAAAAATGAGACCCAATCATCCCTAATTTATTACATGGTTTGAACTCTTTTAGAACCTGAATTTGCATCATGGTCTACAAGTTTCACTGTTCAAAAACACAGAACGAAATGGTTTCTATTAGCAAAAGAAAACCTCAATTCTTTCTCACACATTTTTAAAATAAACATATCAATAAGATAGTTTTAAACTCTGGTCTAAAGAAAAATATTTATTACCATTGAGAAATTGATTCCGCTTTTATCATAAAATTATTTACCTAAAGCAATGCCGTATTTCATACATGAGGTATGAGGCATTGATACATTTAATCAAAATGTTTAGAGTTATTACTTTTTCACTTTTACAGTTTTCTCCATCTATGTTATATGCTATCATTTCTGGAGCATTAAATGAGAAGCAGGAAGCAGAAGATGTGACTGGAAAGATAGGCAGGGCCTATGTCATAAATAGCTATATATGCCATGCTAAGGATTCTGAAGTTTAGGACTTAAGTGATGGGGATCCACTAAATAGTTTTAAGCCAAGGAGAAAAAGTCATATTTAATTTTAGGCAGATCATTCAGGTGTTAATGTCGAGTATTTTTAAGCATTCATCACAGACTCAAACTAAGATATAATTCAAAGTTTGACATAAATGGTATAATTTCGGTCATATTGTTGACTTTCTATATTTTATATTATCTCCTTTCGTGCTGTGTAAACAGATGAATTCTTTGAAAACATGAATCGAGTCTAAATAAAATCCAAGTTAACAATTCTTCCACAATTTGATGATCGTTAAAGCAATAAAATAATCTCAATAGGTGAGGCAGAGACTCGAGTTTTGAGTGTCACCAACATTTATCAATTAACAACATTATCAACCCTAATCTCACTTGGAGGTCAAAGAGTAATCAAATCAACATCTTCTCTGGCTTATGTTAAGCCAAATAGACCCCTTTTCCCATCGATACTTGTTTAAGCTCTTTGAGTCTTAGATAATTTACCTGTAACATGGAAATTAAGTAAAATAAGCTTTACCTATCTCCCTTAATTTTTGAGACATGTAAGCTCTGTGATGAAAAGCAGAAGCAGTGCAGGCTTTCTTCACTGTTGACCCAAAGCCTGCTGGGCTACCTGGAACACAGTTAAAGGTGGAATGGATGAAAACAGGAAAGAATTGTCAAATGAGATAATGAATGTGAAATTGCTCTATAAACCATGAAGTATGATACAAATGTTAGTTATTACTGTTATTTTTGTTTGTTTTTTTTTTTGCCTATTCTATAAGTAGTCTCTAACTTCTTTTAAAGACCCAGTTATTTGGATGCGCTGAAAAGAAAATGCTTTTTCCTCAACAAAATAAAAAGCTACCATCCCTCAAGATGCATTTAAGTAATGCATTTTTCATGGAAATGCTTAAGAAATAAACAAGAGTCCTTAATATTTAGTCTGCTTTTAAAGATCTTTCCTGTTCAAAATACAAAATACATATGCCACAATGAATCAATACTTTCCTTTCTAGTGCAGAATTTTAAGGCTCCAATTTGAACAAAGAAGCTGAACTTACTATTGGATGTCCTTTATGAAGACTGAAGAATGCATTAACACAATCTTTACTTAATAATTTGTTAGTCACACTTTAAATGGTGGCCTATATATCTGTGACTACTTTTCTTAGTTTATCTAAGTTTTTCCCTTTCTGATACACAATAGCTACAACATATTTGAATCTGGAATCAGAGCTTATGATTTAATATATGCCATCCCTTGTTATACTTACAATTTCTGCCCAAATTCCTTCTGTATCTCAACAGACATCACCAGAGGTCCCTATTAACAGGACCTCATTCTCATTAGAAACTCCAAGCTTATTATTCTCAAGTTTGGATTTGGAGAATTCTAGGCAAATGCATTAATGTCTGTCTGTCTTTCTGTCTGTCTACCTATCTCACTCACTCCTCCTTTCATTTCTCCTAGCCAGAGTAAAGATTTTTGAGAGAAGTACTTCTTTTATTAATTCCTCTCCATATCAACAAAAGTAAAGGGATGCACAATAAATGGTGTTATGGGTAGTAGCTATGGTGTTCAGTTTTCACTGCATATGCAAGATTGAAATCATGGTGATTATCTGATACAACTCCGGCTGCAGCGATCTTTGAGGATTCTCAGTCAACAGTCACTGATGAAGTGTAACAATAACATTTCAGTTCCTTAAAAGTGTTATTTCTCCCCATGCCTCAAAGCCTATGCCCCTGCTGTACCATCAGCTTGGAATCTCTTATTTGACACCTTTTCCTTCCTTCTTCACCTAAAGAACTCACCCAGCAGATTGCAGTTTAAATGACATTATTCTATAGAAGACTTTGCTGGCATCCCACACTAGATCAGAGTCTCCAATTATATGATTTTACAGCATCCTAAGTTCTTCCTTTAAGACACTTAAGATGGTTTTAAAATTACTACATATTTTGGATTCTATTAATAATGGCTATCTCCCACAATGGCTATATACTCCATGAGGGCAAAGACTATATATATATATCTTTTCTCCACTATATCCCCAGCACGTAGCAAAGTGCCTACCACAGAAAGCATTGTAGTCAGTAAGTGCTTTCTCTTCACTTTATTCTTACATACTAACCCAATTCTAGCATCCTGCTGCCTTTATCACTTAAGAGAGGAAAATTTATGGGGTGAGGCAAGAGATTGTTGTTTAATGTACTATTTGATATTTTCAAACCAAGTGAAAGTAATTTTTTAAAAAATGTTACTTAAAAAGCAGGCAGTAATTTAAATGGTTCGATGTGCAAAAAAAAAAAAAATCAGAATTAATTTCATAAAATTCCATTTATAAAATGTTTTTATAAATGTAGAATTTATTTTACTTATACGCCACTTGTTAGAGCATTATTGTATATGTACATATGTATATAAATATATATTTCCTTCATTTACAGTAAGACATGTATAAAAAGTTTCAAAAATACCCATATAGCTCATCTTTCAATAAAAGGCCAATTTGACATTCTATGAAACTGCATATTTAAGAATAAAACTTGAAAAAGAGCAATGCATGATAGAATTAAATATTCTCAATTTGCAACTGTTATGGAAACTGACATAGAATATTCTAACCAAAAGCTACCTAAGAAAAGGTCTATGTCAGCAAGAATTAGATAACACATTTGAACAATGGGCTAGTAAATGAATGTGCTGTAAATGTTACTCAAAGGAGTAGAAGACAAATTGATAAATCAAAAACACAGGCCAAATCAAACAACCAAATCAAACAAAAAAAAAAAAACTAAAAAAAAAAAAATCTTACATCTTAATGTTATTTATGTAAGTACACTAAAAAATCATGAGGAAAATGATTGCTATATATTTGAAAAAAAATACTTCAAAGAGCTGCTATAAATATATACGAACTTGCATTATCTCAGAAGAATTATTAAGATAAAATTAGTTTGAAACTCAGGCTCTCTTGATAATTGGGAAATTATTTTAGCCCCTAAGAAGTAGCATAGCATTTTGCAATAATCTCATTGCTTTTGCTGCTTCTGTTTCTATTTCTTCTTATCGTCATCATCATCATCCATATGCAATACAGACTTAAGTTGATTTTGGCATTTAAGCACAAAAGATTGATAAATAGAACTCCCTGCTTTATTGAAGGTACTTTTTAGTTTACAATATTCTAAACATCATAATTATGAAAAGGTACAGGCTTATAGATTACTTCATTACAAATAAAAATAATCCAGACAACCATGTGCTAAAGCTATTCAAATTTAGTGTCTATATTTTTGTACACGTATGTCTCACATTTAATACCATTTCCTGTAATTCTCCAAGTTGTAAATTAATCAGAAAATGCCTTCTCTATGTTCTTCTTCCCAAAAAATAATAGGGCAAGAATATTTAATCTTTTACTATGGTTTATATTTTGCCTTTAGTACTGGTAAACACAAAAAGAATGCAGGCATGGTCAGAGATTTGTTATTATCTTCCAAAAAGATGTTTATATAATTTTTACTTTAAATGTTAGCCAGTGTTTAAAGGAATGTTCTCTTCTTGACACTGCCCAGGGCTCACATTATCTGAATATTAGCAAGTCTTATTTCCCTAAGATGGGAACTGTAACAGAGGGAAGATAACTAACTATAGCATGTCTTTAAAGATAAGTTTGCTTTCTACCATCTGACTCTAGAATGTAGTCTTAATTAGGGAAAAAATGGATTATAATAGAACCGTCTGGTCTGTATCTGTATTTTATGATTCTCATAGTCTACCACATGTTATATAAAACTACATTTCAAACAAATGAAAATCAGTCATAGTAGATGATAAGGAGATTCAATTTCATATGTGGAAGCTTGCTTTATTCAAGACATGGTATTCAAAAATATTTAACATGTATTAAATTACATTTAAAAATATTTAATTTTTTTCCTTTGATAACCTAGAAAGATTTCTAGACTATCATTTCTGATTTAAAAATAATCTTGTAATTTGAATTTGAAAGATAAGGCACTCTACTGTTGAAGAAAGAACTTCGAACCGGTAGAGGGCAGGGTATAGATACAACAAAGAGGGAGGTGCCTGAAATATCAGTATGTTATTGGCACAAACCTTAAATACATCTTTGAAGTTTTACTTAGCTTCCAAATCCATACAAAAACCCAAAGTAATCTTTCACTTGGATGTTTAAACAGTAATTAATTATGTTGCATTACATGAACGATTTTTTGTCAAATATATCCTAAATACCTATTTGCTAGGAGTTGTATTTAACTACGGGACTAAAGCAGTGGTCACCAACTAGGGGGCTGTTTTGCCCCCACAGAACATATGGCAATACTATTAAATGCCATTTTCACAATGTAACCAAGATGTCTGAAGCTGGGTAACTTGATTTCCCCAACAATGGCAAAATTCTTCTCTAGGACAACTATGCAATTTTTGGTAGTAAAATTTCCCTCTTCCCTCTCCAATATTATTCTCTACAGAAATCTTCATTTATTCATTGTTCTTTTATATAAATGTGTGATATAAATCAAGACTGAGAGAAGAAACATCTTAATAGAAGCCAGGAATTGTTTGAAGTATTCACCAAAACTTTATATTATTTGGCTTCTTTCTTGCTACATAAGGTGTGATTTCACCATAATTCTAAATGTTATTTAATATCAGCTATAAATTTTCAGGGTAGCCTTAATTAATCAAGGTCTTAAATTAAATTGAAATACTAATTGCAAATATATGCATTACAAATACATTTATATAATTTACAAATAGTTATGTATATAAATTACTTATCTATAAAACATATAGCACCTCCCTACCGATTTCAAATAAGATCAAGACACTTGAATTCAGTGCACAGGAAGGAAATATAATATTTGTACATTCTATAATCATCTAACTTTTGGCAAGTTCATTATTCTTTTATAAGAAAAAAATGCAACATTCAGAATTCTAAACTTCAAATGATAATGTTTCCTGAGCCAACTCGGTTATTGTTAGCACCTAAATGCTACGAAACAATTACAAATTAATTTTTAAATGAAATTGAAAGATGGTTTTAGAAGGCAATTAAGGAAGATAATTAAGTACAAGAGTGAGAAAATGGCTTTTGGATATGTTCTGTACCAGACATTTTCCCTATCACACTCATATATTGAAAAGCACAAACTCTCAAAGTTTACATTTAGAACCAAGAAAAATAAAAATCAACAGGTAAGATAATCAATGACAAATTAGTAGCATTTCTAGCCTCCAAAAGAAAAAGTTCATGTGGCATTTAATTATTTCATTTACTCATTACTGTATCCGAATTTGAAGGAGTTTTCACCAACTGCTAAATAAAAACAACTTACTTACTGGGTTTGCTTTGCATGAGTTGTTTTCTGTATAACAAGAAAGCAAAAAAGAAAGATTTTTAAGTGTCACATTTCCCTCCAAACATCCTCTTTAAAATATATGGGTTGTTCCTGTTGATCTAAGTGATACCAGGCCTGTGTTTTACTGTAACCGTTAAAATTATTCTATTTGAGTGTCCTTTCTGATTAATAAACAAAGAAGAAAATGCCTGCAGAAGATAACAAGATAATGCCAGTTTCCTGCATCCTCAGCAAACAGAGCAATGGGATCTCTATCAATGAAGGAGGCAGAAGTACTGGTTTTACAGTCCCACTGTATAACAGAAAGGAACGAAGGGGGCTCTTTTATGGGGCCTGATAATCTATTGCTTTGAATTGCTCTGGAGTTAGGAATGCTGACTTAGACCAACAGAGAAGTGGAATTAGGTTTTAAAGAAATAACACTAGCAAAATCAGATCTTCTCTGGACAGAGTGGTGCCGGGAAATGAATGTAGGCATTGAGAAGGCACTTGGCTGTATGCAGTTGACAGTCATTTTTCAAATGAGGCTGGCACAGAAAACCCTTACCAGGGCTACATTTTATCTCAGGGCCCATTTCCTGCAGCTGAGGTACTATTACCAGTTGAATGTGGATGTATTGTAGCCACGTGACACCAGTATATTTCTATTTCTAGAAAGATAGAGAGAAACTCTCAGTGTAATCACACTAGAGTATGCTTACTGTAGGAGGGAAAGGGATTTTTCATTTTGTTCCTGGAGCTGAACCACCAAATTTGAAAGAAAAAAATAAGGCTCTGAATTAAGGGGGAAAATAATCTGATGTTAGGAAACATTGGCTCATGTGCTTTCCCACTTCTGGGAAGTAAATAGTTTTAACAAATAATACCGCTTTGTTTAGCTTTGCTTTGGTTTCCCAGACACATACACCCATTAAAGCATTCCTTTTCCTCCAAGTTCCAAAGTGAAATATGAGGAACTATTTTAAACCAAGGGAAAATTTTAACTTAAAATTGTATCCCAGACTACTTACTTGGGCACTCATTCTATGCTAGGCATCACAGGGCATTTGGCCAGATTCAGAGAATTTATTAAACAGGCCATACTGTACTGAGGAGAGAAACCAAGGTGGCCAGATGTTCAACACTGCCTTTGCAACCCATAAACCCATCTCGAGAGAAGCATTCATCCCTGGAAGTCAGGCATCCCCGGAATGGCCGTCCTCCTATGAGTAACACAGGAATGTCCCCAGTAGCAGCAAGCAGTAATTTAACCATGCCAGAAGTCTGCTGAATTTTCAAGAGATGAGTATACTGCTCTCTCAGCCATATTGTGCTGATATTTCGTCCATAAGAGCAAAGTCTCTAAATAAATCCAAACTGACTTTTATTTGAAAAGAGGAAGTATAGTTGGTGTGTCCAGGAATTTAAGTCACAGGAGCAATAAATTCTAGCACCCTGTTTCATCTAAACAAAGGGGCCTCTAAAAGACCACTGGTATTTATGAGGACTGCAGAGCCTTGAGTAAGCACTTTTGTGCAGCCATGTAAGTTCTAATGCACAGCATTACTGCTCCATAGCCAGCTTATTAAACATTAATGGTACTCTTTAAATGCTTTACACTGGGGCTGCAGATAACTCAACCACAGTCTATCTCCTGGAAGCTGCCCCAACTTTGCAGCTTCCCTGTATGTTACCAGTCTTTCTCTAGAAATTACTAAATGTTGGTTTCCTCATTTCAATCACGGGCCAGCAAACTGAGGCCATGGGCCAAATCTCACCCCACTTATCTTCATATTGCCAGTGAGTGAAGAATTTTTACATTATTTAACAGTTAAAAAGAAATCAAAAGAAGAATATTCATGAGATGTGAAAACTATGTAAAACTGAAATATTGGCATCTATAAATAAAGTTGTACTGGAACATAGCCAAACCCATTCACTTATATATTGTCTAAGGATGCTTTTGCGCCACAGCAGCAGAACCGAGTAGTTGTGACAGAATTAATGGCCCGCAAGCCTAAAACATTAAGAGAAAAAGTTTGCTGATCACCTAATGTAAAGCATTATTAGTCATTTTCAACCTTTAAAAGGTTCCAAAATGTGTTACTTTAATTTAAAAGAGTGTTCCATGTCAACTTCTTTAGCCCCAGGTCAGAAATGATCATTCCCTCACAGTCAAACCTGCTGCCTCCACTTAAAAAAAAAAAAAGTACCCAAAAGTTCTGGGTAGGTGGACCAAGAATCAAGGTCTCAAGATGGTACCTTAAAAAAGTTCAGGACTAACTTAGCCAACATGTAGCTAAAAAGTCATATGACAGGTTTTTTCTGCATTAAACATATAAAAACTCACAGATCAAAATGAGTGTTGTTCTCTTCAAAGGAAACTTGGATATTTGTCGAAAAGAAGCTGCCAAGGCTCAAAACCTATTTGGAGTGCACCTTCGCTGTTACCTTCAGAATCTCTCTTTTGATTACCTTTTAAATAGTCTCAATGATGTCAAATTTTGATTCATTAAATTTGGACTCAATGTCTATTTTTAATCTTAAGTCATTCAGAACTATAATCAGTGAATAAGGAGAGAAGCACCTTGCCTGGAATAGAAGGAGACCTCGATAAATATTTGTGGAATAAATTGAGCTGCTTGAATATCAAGTGAGGCTAATGTAACTTACAAGGATAAAAACCAGCTGCAGATACAAACATCCATTCATTATCTGTGCCCCTAAGTGTACATATCCTAGGTCTTTCTGTTTCTATGCTCATTCGGGTCTCAAATATTTCTTGCTTTGGGGGCCTTTCAAGATTTTCTGCATTCTATATATTCAATTCCTCTGAGCCCAATCCCACTTCATTGCCCCACATCTATCTTGTCTTAGCTCCTACTTGCCATCTGGATGCTCATTCCAGACTTCTCCTCCTCTCTAACCAGTTCTGATCAATAAAGGAGAAATGGTGGAAGGAGACATAGGAAATGAGAATTCGGTATAAATAACTAGGGTCACTAGAAAAACTATACCCTTGGAAATCAGAGGAACAGGGAGATGAACCATGAGAAAAATGCCTCCTATGGGGTAGGAGATGACAAAATGACCAGTTCACTAGATTTGTCGTGATATCTGAGGTAGTATGACTATGTCTTAGTTCTTATAATGCCCGGCTGTGTGGCTAATAGGAAGGCTTCTTGCATTTTCTTACATCCCCATTTGTTGCAATAACGTAAGTGGGTCTTTTCTTTGAAACCTGAAAAACATCTGTGTCCACAGAAATGCAACCGTTTTCCTATGCATTTAACAACAACTCTGAAATCAGGAGCTACTCAACTTCTTTGAGTAGCATCAGTATCTTTGTAGTAAGTGTACACAATCCTAAGTGACTTCCTAAAAGAATAATATTTATTCGGACCCTCTAATAAAATTTTCCAAAATAAGGTTTATGATTTTATAGTCACTCGCATTGAATATGTCATTTGAGCAAAATAAGAGCAAAATAATTAATTTGTAGTACCTCAGAAAGTGACAAGACAGTATAAGTTTCCAGCTAGTTATCTGTATAGCAAACTTATATTACCTCTAGTCCTTATTTTCTAGGAAATGCTCAATGTTTCCACCGTACTTAAGCAATAACAAGTATATTTATTTACAATAACTAAAAGTAACAACAGAAGCATTTTATAGATTTCTCTTTAATGTATTATTATAAAAAATTTAAAAAAACTGAGAGTAAATAGTAACTTATTAATTTGTTTATTAAATAAACATTTACTATATGTCAAGAACTAAAGACAAGTTGGATAAGATACTGTCTTTTTCCTGCTGAAGCATGTGTTGAGGAGAAAGACCTCTAAATAACACAACAAAGCATCCAGGAGGGGTCTCCTGATCCAGCTGGAGTGGGAAGGAGGCAGAGTTCAAGAAAAACTTCTTAAAGGAAGGGTACTTGAGCTAAGCCAAAAGGATAAGGCATTTATGGCCTTGTTGGGTTGGGCTAATCTCTCTAATTTGATGAGTAATATATGTCAGGACCTCCTGACCAAAGGAAAATCAGCACTAATCAATGAAAAGAAGACATTAGGATTGTGAATCTGTATCATTTTCAGAAAGTCCCTTTATTAATATACAAATTCTCCTAGGAATGTTTAAAACTCAAGTCTGCCTAGGTTACACCTTATTCCTAGCAACTGATAAAGGAGAGGACAATGAAAAACCAAAGAAAGAGGGACGAGGAAATTTCTTAGGAGTTTTGGCTTGGTCCAGCCCTGGCTATGAACTTGTAATAATTTAGATTAGATAAAATTACTTTGCTTGTGCATTTTATACCTAGAAAAAGTGAATCATGCATATTTTTTCACATTCCACATTCAACTGTGTTTCCTGTTCCTGTTTTCCATGCCTTAATTTTCTCTCTGCCCTCCACTGGGTACGGTAGCATGTGGTTGTCAATTATTAGGCTTGAATTTCATCATTTCTGCTCAACTTTGATCAACAGTGCAAACCACACCATTAACTCAGATGGCTATCTCCTAAATTCATGGATTATAATAAGGAGCAAGAAAGCTTGGATAGGCTAATAAAAATCCATCCTTACTAATGGAGGATCATTAGTCAATACTGTTCATATTTCTTATATTTTCTGTACCCAATATTAAATTAAAATCAAAAATAAAGAGAAATATTAAATAGTTGATTAATATTACCATTTTGGGGAAAAATCTGTTTACTAATTATATTAAGTAGAAAGAAATGAGCAATAAATTTGAACTTGCACTCCAATATTGTTGATTTCAATCTTGTCTTATAAAAAAATCTTTCGCAAATGTCGGTTCTGAATTTTGTTTTATTCTTCCATTGCTTAATTTATTGAATTCCAAAGTCTTTTGAGATTTGCAGACTGATTTAACTTGAAAAGGCAATCTGACAAAAATAACTTGAAATTTCAATGAGAATGAAGAATCGCTCTGTAAAGAGTGAACAAATCAGTAGGCATAAGGGAATCTCACAAAACCGCAAGGCAGACCACTTCATAAATAACTGAGAAAATCCTAATTTTTTATTGCACTAAAAGAATTAGAAGACAGGACAAACTAATACTTATTTGTAAAAAGCCTGACTAGTTTACTGCAGTAATTTTCCTGGAATTTTCCATAAAGTTATTTGAATACAACAGCACCTTTAAATCTGTCTTAATAACCAGCATATGCATAACATGGAATGATTGCGTTATAAAAGCCATTACTCCAGATGCTGCAACTAGGTGAATTTCCTCAGTGGGCACAGCATTTCTAGGCAAACCATGTTAGTAATACTCACTGTGACAGTATGAAGATGAATGAAATGCTTTGGTTTTATGCCTACTTGATATGCAATCATTTTTGATAAATTATAGATTGATTGCATTTAATTACAGAACTACCATACTCATTAAGTATTCCAAGCCTTTGTCATTCATCCATTTAACTTTCTACATGAGGAAAGCCTGAGAAAGTAAGTGAGGGAAGACAATTCTTCAAAAGTTACTGACTTCATGAAATTGCCACAAGCAGTGCTTAAGGTCTTTGATAAAGGGCCACGAAAAATATCTGAGTTTTCAGTTTTCTGTAAATACAAATAAGAACTGTTTGTTTGTTATTATAATTTTCTCTTTTAATTCCCAGTACTACCCTATAAAATATATATCATTGTCTCTATTTTACAAGCATGAAAACTAAAGCTCACTAAAATTATACGTAATTTTCACAAAGTAAAGTACATGAAGGATCCAAGTTCAAACCTAGATCTGCCTTATTTCAAAGTTTGCATTCTTAACTGTTTGTTTGTTATTATAATTTTCTCTTTTAATTCACAGTACTACCCTATAAAATATATATCATTGTCTCTATTTTACAAGCATGAAAACTAAAGCTCACTAAAATTATACGTAATTTTCACAAAGTAAAGTACATGAAGGATCCAAGTTCAAACCTAGGTCTGCCTTATTTCAAAGTTTGCATTCTCTTTCCACTCCACCATGACACCTCACAATAGAAGCCTCAAGCATCAAGAATGAAGAGAAACATCTGGCGATAATTTAGTCAAGACATGACTAATTCCTGGAACAGCTAGATATGCTATAATAGAATTGAAAGTCTAAACTGAAGTGATTATAATAATGATATAAATTAATGACATGGGCTCAGAAAAGGGGGGTTAACTTTTTCTTGCAGTGTTGAGAAAGACCTTTAAAAAAGATAAATTCAAATGGGTCTTGAAGGATGAGTAGGAGTTCAACCATGACTATGGCAAAATGGGTGACCTCGGTGAAGGATTATAAGAAACAAAAACCAGGCACCTGACATGCTCAGGGAATCAAGCTGTCCCATGGGGCTCAGAGGGAGCTTCCTTTTTTACTCTCCCTTCTTGAGTAGCACCTCTCAATTCCTTAGCCTTTCCTAATAAGCCTAATTTTCTACTAATATTAGAATAGAAAGAGGTGATTTCAAATGACAACTAATTCAATGATGATCTTACCATAAGTGTGAAGGTGGCAAAGAACTAAAACAAAGATTGTGAAGTCTCCTCTTTGATTCCTTTATTAAGGATCATGATGTCTTTACATAATTAAAAATCTATCTATATGTTTTAAAGGCACAGATTTATCAGAGAGGAAAGAATAAAAAATTAACACAAATTGAATATAAACATAAATAAATATTTCGGCACTTCTACTCTCTTTACTTTTGCAGTATCTCTCTAAACTGATGAAGTTCTTTATAGAACATGCTAAATCACCAAGTTAAAATGTGCATGGAACCTGAAAAAGATATGTTATCTGCCACTTCTTTTATCCCCAAGAGAAAGATTCTACTCTCAATTAGTAAATAACTTTCTGTTTAAGAGTTCCTCAGACATGGCTTCTGAAATTTCTGCCAAGTACACTACTTTAATAATTTGTTACATAATCTATTTATAATGCCTTATTCCACACACAATGTTTGGGAAATGAATGAAGCATAGTTGTCTGTAAATATATTTCTTGTCTCTTGCAAGAGTCTTAAAATTTGTTTTTATGATTAAGAGATATCTTTGCTGCTAACTCCAAGTCACTCAAACTTTCCTTTTGAAATGAACATTTATTTCAGATAATACATGCTCTCTATAGGTAGCCTGTCCACTTTTCAAATGTAATGATCCTGTCTTCTGTAGATATGAAATTTTCAAAAGATATTGGCATAATGCAGGAGAAAACACCATCCTTTTATTATGTTCAAAATTGATCTGACCCCAAGCTAGCACTTTGGGGAATTAGGCTACATAATCATGTAGACTCTTTCAGGAAATGGCTTATTTATGGATTTATTTTTTATATACAGAATATTTCACACTTCTGGCTTTATACAATTGAATTGTCTCTTCCTTTCCAATGTTTCTAAAGTAGGAAAGCTATATATGGCGGCAGAGTTGAATTTCAGCATCAGCTAGAAATTTGTTCTTGGCTATATACTGGCTCAAATGATGATGCATTAAGTGTACACATATTCCATATTTTTATCCAGTTCTAGCAGATTTTTGCAGTTCTCATTTACTGGACGAAGTAATGCTAACGATGGTTTCATACTCTAGTCATTGCTCAAAGTTAAAAAGAAAAACAAAAAATGACTTTAAGTTATTTGAAAAATGTTTTTTTCTGAGGAATTAGTATATTTGTCCTCTTGGATAATAAGTTAGTAAGTCTGCATGTGTTTTCTCTACAACTTAGTTCTACTTTTAGTAGCTCACCATTATTCTAGCACAGTTTCATTAAATAAATCACACTAAGTTCATCGAATGAATAAAAAGCTCTCATTTTGAAGCATGAATTTCTTATTATTTGAACTTGTTCCCTATTTTAAAAAGCTCTAGGAAGATATGTGGTCAACAGATACATCCATATAAAAGCAATAAAATATACTCCAACTAAGTTGCTGCTCTTCTCTGCTCCAGTCCTTTTGAAATAGCTGTTTTAAATAAAGCCTATTTCCTTGGGCTAATAAACAATCTTTAATCCATTAAGCCTTTATGAGCAAACATAAGGTTTCTCAAATTAGTGCTTGGGGAAGAGAAAGTCAAGTGATGGATTTCAAATAAATATAAAGGTAATTAAAGACCAAGGATCAAACTCTCATCACCATAATGATTCCTAGAACAGAACCTTCCAAACGGGCATTTGAGAAGTTTATATGTTATCTAACCCAGAAGATGGAAAAGAGCAGAAAAATAAGGTAAGAAACAAAATTAATTTAGAAAGGAGTTGGGATAAAGCAATAAGAGAAAAAAATCAGAATAGCTTTAATACATATTTATAAGCCGAAGCAAAATCAGGAAAGTTAATAATACTTAGTTATAAACAATGATCTTAGATGTCCTTATGTTCATGTGTCTGAAAAATGCAGAAGTACTTTTCTCCCATGTATTATAGTGTAGTATGGAAAATCAGTACCACAATCTACCAGCTTTGGGTAGGAAAGCTATCTTTGTGTTGACTCCATGTGAGTTTATCCATGGCAAAGACTAATAATAAATGTCCTCCTAATAAACTTTTTCCTTTGCTTCCCTTGTACAGATAATGAAACTTGGAGCTGGGCTCATGGCCATGAGATATAAAGAAGCAAATTTCCAGTCTCCTTTGAAGTTAAGTATGGCCATGTGGCTAAGTTCTGGCCAAGAATGAGTGAGTAGAAGTGATGAGGGCAACTTCTATGTCATGCCCTTAAAGGGGAATCTGGCTTTCTCCTTCCCTTTCTATGAGTGTATCCACCTTGGACGAAGCAGATGAGGACAACCCCTTAGGGGTTATTGGAACTAAAAGACAAAATTCTAAAAATTCTGCAGAGAAGAGCCACATACTCAAATTTTCTTGCTCAGAGATTAGATTTTATTGCTCAGATTCTTATATGAGAGATAAGCTTTCATTTTAAGCCATTTTTAATTTTGGTCCCTTTCACCTGCAGTAGAACCTATACAGTAAGCACACTGTAGCACTTACCATGTGCCAGGCAGTTTTCTAGGTGTGTTTAATATATTAACTCATTAAATAATGCAATTATTTATTATCTGTTATCTACATTTAAGCACAAGAGAGGTCAAGTAAGTGAGAGATCAAGGTCTGACTCTAGGCAATTTGACTCTAAATTCTGTATGCTTGATCACAACATTCAGTATAATGCTATAAATTTACCAAATATTAAATATTTGTTTAATAAATTAAGAGGTAATCTGTTTAAAACTGTTTAACTGTATGTATTTAGAAATAACATGTATGGATTTTTTAATGCAATCGCTGACATTCCTCTTCTGCAAGGGAAAAATGATCACATTATATGGTCAGCATTAAGGAATGAATTTAAAAAGATTCCTTTTGCAGAGATTCAGGTTTTCAATGTTTCAATAATGAATAGCCATTTTGCTTCAGATAACTAAAGTTTCAAAAGTGAAACAAGAGCTGCAGGGCTTTCTGCTTTCTTGAAATAATGAAGAATTTAGCCAATATACAATGGGAGCAAGTGATTAATTGTGGACACAATTTTGTCAGTCATCTTAATTGACAGTTATAGATCATAATATCTACCGCACCGAAAGTCAAGAATGTCTTGATTGACAATTAATTATTTAGACCAATACTATTAAGGTAGCTTCTATCCGTCATTTTCTAATTTGGAAAATGCACTGAAGTTATGATTTGTAAACCTAGAAGTTGTACTAATACCAACTTTAAGCAGGTATATTAATATGCTATATTTTAATAAACATTCTTACAAATTGCAGGGATACTTCTGTTCTGCAAATAAGCATCTAACACATGGCTGAATGTCTTCCATTATGCCAGTTTCAAGGAGAACACTATTTTATTGCAGCTATTGGTCAGTAACATAGTTAGAAATATCTCTACATTGTGTTAATTGCATTTTAAAGGGAAAAGGGATAATAAGTAACAGTTCAGAATGTGTTGCCAATTTGAGAAATAAATCTGCATTATTTGCTAGAGTGCCAGATCTTTTATCCCTCTATCCATCTACAACACATATTCATTTTTAATAGTTTGAAAAGAAGTTTTATTGAACTTAAGTCCAAAAGTAAAGCTTCTGAACTCAGCTTGTCTAGAACATCACATATGGATCAAAAAATCTGGAAGTGCAGTACTATAAATTGATCTTTTTATCTCACTTGAGTAAGGAGAGTAATAATCAATCCATTTTTTTCCCTCTAAGCGTATATAACCCCAGAACATGTCCAATTTGTTCACAGCATCATTAATTAGCAGTCTTTATGTTCACTCCACACTTAAATTTTCACACTTCTATCCCTGAATTGCATACTTATATTAAAATATATAATTTTTAGAAGTAAGACTGTTAACTTAGAATGATGAGTTTCTGGTAAAACTATGCTTATTAGTTTTCTCAATACCAAAACTGTTTGGCTGGAACTGAAAAACTAATTGAAACTCATTAAAGTTTTATTAATCACATTTCAGAGTGGCCACACTTCTCTTCTGTAGCTTTCTATTCTTTATATCCAACTTAAGTCATAATCATGCATTAATCATGATGTGTCTGTCATACTTATATATTTCAGCAACTGGTTATCCCTCTAAACAACAGCACTTTGAAATCAAGCCCTAAAGACTCTTTCTTATAATTCTCTGAAAACCTATCATGTGTCTCTCAGTGTAATGAACACTGTTAATAAACAGACTATGCCACAAAAATTGGCATTTTTGTAACTAAGCCAAAGTTTATTGAAAGACATCTTGACTTTTGTTGTTAAAACTCACAAAACCAGAGATCTACTCACCTCTATTTTTTAAATACATTTTAGGTACAAAATAATTCCATTTATGTTTCGATACTAACTATCCTATGAAATACACTAGTTTAAGTATATCCACATAATTATTCATTGAAATCTTTTGACCTCCTCCCTGTATTTGCAAAATGTGAGACTCCCATGCATACCCCAGCAGAGTTATATGTTGCAAACAAATTCATCAAGAATTTTAATATATAGTGTCTTTGTCTATATAGCTTCAGATAAAATAGCATTTTATAGATCATAACAGTACTGTAAACATATATAATTTATCCCAATTAGTTGAAAGTCCTGACACACAAGATTAGAGCCATAGATAGGTCTATTAAGATGCAGTAGAAAAGATGTGGCATATTGAGAAAGCTAGTTACATTCATCATGATTATGAAAACTGAAAAATATGTGTTCTCGTCTTATCTATTCTGGACAGAATGCTTTTTCTGACCTGGCATATTGAATTCAATTGTCAACCAAACCCTTGAGAGACAAACTCAAAATGTACACAGAATTCTGCACATTAAGTAAACTGTTGATAGAATACAGTAGAGATCAAGGACAATGTGGTCTATTAAATAAACTAAAAAGGCAGAAAGGACTGGAAATTTTCTAGGCCCTCTGGAGATTTGAACTAGTTTTGATTAAGTGAGAGCCAAAAAGATTCCAAAGATCAAGGAAAACACGGATAGTAGTAGTAATGAAGTATAGATATATGTAGTATACATTCCTTCTATAAGCAATGAGTTAAAAGTCCCTAGGAGACAACTAAAGCATTTTCAGCACTGGTGTTCAGGGACTTCGTCACTCTTTGCAGCTGAGTAAGATATAAACAAAAATGCTCCTCCTTTCTACTTGAACCCTAGAGAAAAGCCATTTTACAGATCTACAGAAGCACATTTTACAAATTAAAGTCTATTTTTTTGTACCTCCTTAAATTTCCCTCCTTTTATTATAAATGTATTATATTCAGAAGATTGGATTCTAAGTCATCATTAGGAAATGTGAAGTACTTATAAGTATTCAGTGTATGCTAAAGAAGTTAAATTAAAGTCAAAACAATTGGTAAATCTTTAAAAACTCCATGTACAAATGTACATGGGCCCTAAAAATCAAATAGAAATTAAACTTTGAAACCTTATTTTTAATGCATTCATATGATTCTAGTGATAATCCAATAGCTAGATTTAAAATTTTTTAAAAAATATACTAAGCACAAACCAGAAATAAGAAAAATGTTATTTATTAAATTAAAGATTCAAGTCCAGTTTCAGGTCAATAGATTCATAACACTTTAAATCTTAACTTGAATCATTAATGATCAGTGATTTGTTACCAACTTCATTCAAATCAAATGACAAGGTGGTATAGTGCTAATAAGCACGGGTCACAAATTTAAGAAAAGTCTACCTGTGGCTTGTTTTTCTCAATACTATTACCAAAGTCCATGCTTTAAAAAATTTGAACTGCTTTGTTGCAGGAAACACAATACAGTCTCTTCCAAATTGGAATCCCCAATGTTCCTGCCCTTGGGAGCTCTAAAGAAGGGAGAAACTATCTATGCGCTTTCCTGTCCCTCCACACAAGAATGGACTTTTAGAAATAACCTTTTCTTTCTTTCATAGTCAAATTGACCCTATCTTGATTGTTCTTGGATGAATTGGCCCCCACTTGTTGCCTCATGGTTGTGTTACATAAAATGAAACAAGAGAAAAGCAATGGCAACCCAAAGCTAGCTTATTATTCAAGAATGACGACTTTAAAAATCAAACCAAATACCAAAAAAAGAAGCTTTCAGATTTCTGTTTTACAAGATAATTAATCACTGAATAAGTAGATTAATCTATTGGGACTTTAAAGAATTAAAAGTGGGACACCCTAAAAAAAATTACTTGGTACAAAGTAAGAACCTAACATCATTGAATTCATTGAGTTGTCTGGAGTTGTCTTTAAGTCACTATGGTATTGGACTTAATAGGTAACATATAACTTATTAAAGCAATATTCACACTGATTAATTCAAGATGGTGCCACCTGTGACCCCTAAGAAAACAGCCGCCTCTTTAAAAGTCAGCCTGAAGCTGATGTTCAGGTGTGCATATGAAGCCTTTTGTCTTTAGACTTGGCAAACACCCAGTTCAAAAATAATTTTCAATCAGAAGAGAAGCTATTTTATGGATAAAAGATTATGAATTTCACAGCTGACTTGAGATCTACTCAAGCTAACAACATTGGTTTCTACTTTGCAAGTAGAATTTGTTCTGTCAATGAAGATTTCTCAGTAACTTTCCCTTTTAAAGGCCAACTTAGATTTCAAAGAAACATTTACATTTTTTAATACAAATCAAGTCACTGCTTATATTAGCTCAGACTTACAATTGACACACTTTGTGCCCCTCCTCCTACACATCAGATGAAATGGAAACAGACTTGATTTCTAACTTTTAGTACTGACATTTTTCAATGTAATCAAAATGCAGAAGTGTTGGCTTCGATGGAGTACTAAACTGAAGAAAAGATTGAGACCTGAAGTGGCTTTTTGTTATATGTTACTGGGTCTTTTTAAAAACCAGTTCTTTAGCTTCCTAAATAATATATAACAATACTGATGCCCTCTTTAGAAAATATATGCATGAAAAAAATTGAGGTACTGTCTAATTTGTGCATTTATTTTCTTCCTTTTATTTGGTCTCTGGTTTATCATCATTATAATGTTTTAAAAGCTTAAGGATATGTCAGATTATGTAAAGCTCAAGAAGAAGCTTAATTTTTTGATTGGGGAAATCCTCTAATTGTGATAGTCTTTATAACCTGAAAGGCACTTTAATTAGTCACTAAGTGATGAGAGTCCATTTTAAAATAGGCTCTAATTGGCGTTATTCCTGGTCATAAACGTAGACACTTGTAAATGAAATGGCAATAGATTTAATTGCTCATTCTAAATATTCATAAAAGACAGACCTTGCCTCAAACCCAGTTTAGACTCTAAGCAATTTCATTTTTCATTATAATTGGTGACCAGGCCCAACATACTGAAACCACATCTATGTAAAAACAGTACCAAAGGATTGTTTTCATGATTCCTGTTTTACTCTCAAATGATTCCAAAATGACTTGATTTAAACCATGATCCATTGAAATGACTAATAACTTTCAGTGTTTCCTCTTATCTTTTCTCTGGATTGATACGCAAATATCTGGAAAGGGTGGGTGAACATTAGAAAAAAATAAATGAAAAAAAGAAAAGAGAATGATAAGCTCCAGGCTATTGGTGATAAAACTTTCTTTTGAAAACTGCCTCAAATAAAATGACCTGATTCATGCAGTTTTGTCCATACTGTATTTAAGCTGACATTCATATTTATTGAGAGGCAGTATACGCAGTGCTGAAGAACAGGGAGGGCAAGAAGTCAGGCAGATTTTAGTTAAATGACCTGAGCCCATCACTTATCCAGCAGTGGGACCCTTGAGCAAAATACTTAATTTCTGCTAGTCTCCTATTCCCCACCTGTAAAATGGAGATAGATTGCTAATCTTAAGGATTTGAGAAGGATTAAATGAGATTTGTTTGTAAAGCACTTAATGAAGTGTTGCATACCTAAGAGCTGCTCTAAATATTAGCTAGGATTTTAGGATCTAATATAAAAGGATCCCTCTCTTTAAGGAAAAAAAAAGAAAGAAAGAAAAGAAAACACTGAATAAAAAGGGAGGCGTTTTCTCAATACTTAAATTGCCTAGGGTTGGACTTTTGACCTAAGGTCTTTTCTAATCTACAGATTTGTTATTTACTGCATTTTTTAATGAAGACAGTTGACTACAATTGGGATATACTGACATTATTTAGAACTGAAAAATATAGCAGGTAAAACAAAATATTCTTGCATCTAAATTTAAAAATACTCAAACATCAATGTCTTTGAATTGTACTATATAGCTTGTTACTGGGCCACGCAGTTTCTTCTCTAAATTGGTGGGAAATAAGGAGTTCTCATTTCCAATGCCACCCCTGCTGCTAATTGTGAAGGCCTTAGTCTCCTTCATCTGTAATATGAGTTTGGACCTCTTAAGTCCCCTTCAATGTGTCTGGGAGCTGTTTTAAAATGTAACCCCAATGCGATTTGTGAGGAAAAAAATCCATCACCCCCGATATGTAGTAAATCTATATATGACATTTTGGCCTGGTTTCCTCTGGCAGACTGCATGGTGGGCACTCTTTTAGTTATGCAGAAAATCAGGCCACAATGTCACACAGGAAAAGAGGAGAGGCGACATGCTCCCAGCCTGCATCGTCTAGACTAATTTTCCTGTTGCCTTTGATGCTACCATGGGAGCCTTGCCAGCTGCCTCTCTGGAAACAATTATTAATTGCACTTGCTCAAATTAGAACTTCCTCCACAGTCCCCTCCAAGATCACACTACAGTGCTGTTCTGGGATCCTAGGTAGAGTAACTAAAAAAATTCCCATTCTTCCCCCTTCCAAACAGGTTTCCTACAAATTGACTCATTGGGTAAAACTAACCTCATGACATGTCTGGTTCTCAGAATGGACCTCGTTTTAGGGCTAGGGGCCTGAGGGGTGTATCTAAATGAAATAGAACTTGTCATGTCATCAGTTCTAGACGATATACTATGTTCTAATTGAGGGAAATATTCCGAAACCATTTGCCTTTGAAATATAGCATTTTGTAATTTTTAGCACAATACTAGGCATATAGCAAGAATTCATGCTTGATGAATAATAATTTGGCAAGAGATTCATCTTAAAAGGGTTTTTAATTGAGCTAACACCTATCACACACTAGAATCATTTTTTTAAAGTTTGATCTATCTGTCACTAAGATTTTAGTGGGTTAATCCTGCAAGATATAACCTGGTCTATTGCTTTTTCAAGAAAAAAACAGATTAGGACTCTGAAGACTGAGTGTACACTTCCGAGCTGTCTTTGGCACTATACATGCAAAGTTCCTAACTTTCAAGATGTATCAGCTACAATTGTGGATACGTGCAGGGCTGAGATTTGTGAGTGGATTTTATTCCTTGGTTGAGCAGGATTAAGGATCGATAAGCTTAAATTCTAATCAGTTATGTACTAGGACAAGTTATTTAACCTCTATAGGCCTTAGTTTTCTCATCTAGAAAATGGAGAAAATGTTAGTACCTAGCTCACAGAGTTATTATGTGGCTTAAATGAAATAAACTCATAGTTACTGTGAAGCTTAAATTAAGTAAAATACTGAGCACATTAGCAAGAAGGTAGTAAGTATTCAGTAATTTTGTAGTTTTTATAATTATTGTTATGTAGAAGAAAGTTTCAAGTAAGTCAGTTTGAATCACAGAACTTCATCCTCATGGAAATAACATTACTCCCCCAAATGTTGGCTCCCACATACCCTAACCACTCGGGCTGCAGTTCCTATTGATATGTTCTCAGATCATGTTTTAAAGAGTTCTATACACAGAGCAGTGAGCATCCTCTTTCATTTAGTGCAGTATGGGATAAGAAGAGATTTATTAAATAAACTGCTTTTATACACTGCAGTTTCCAAGTACATGGCCTTGTGTTTTAGGCCATAAGAACTAATGAAGGTAGAAACATGAAAAGTGGAAGAGAGAAAAATAACCTTTCCCTTTATTTATAAATATTTATCATATTTAACTGAAATGATAATGACATTTTTTTCTTAACCCTGTAAACTACGTATAACCTGTCTTCTGATATATTTAGGAAAGAAAATATCAATGACCAGCAGATTAATGTACTGTCACACAGAATCAGGACTCAACCTGTCGACTTTTCTCAAACACATTAAGAGTTTTTTGGTTGTTTTGTTATTTTGGGAGGGGTGTTGCTTTTGTTCTTAGTTTGTTGTTTTTGTCATTACTTTGCTTCCATACAATCTTGTTCCTTGCTACTCAGTGTAGGGAAGGCCTAGGGAACTTGGAGAAATGCAGAATATCAGACCTACGCAAGGAGATTCTGCATTTTAAAAAGATGTTCCGGTGTGCTTTGAAGACTGAGGACCTACATTTTAGCCAATTGCATTGATGAGGGTTATTTTCATCCCCTCTTACCCATAGTCTAGTTAACTGAAACTAGGAATTAAGTGATTGATTTTCTACAACTGGTTCTGATATTTTGACCCAGGTGGTAAATGATCAATTAGGTGCTGTCCACCTTCCATGTCATCTGAATCATGGCTCATCAAGCCTCTTTCATGGCATTTTTCTTGCTGCCATCTATTATAGATATTTTCAAAATTGTCATATCTCCATAAGTACCATGAAAACTACTCATGTGCAGAAAACTGCCTCGTGCTTGCAGCTTTAAGTAGAATACTTATTTAATAAATATTTATTATTTAATCAAAATGATATTAGATTTCAAGGTCAGACTACAAGTATTTACTCAATGCTAAGTGTAGTTAAAATACAGGTTTAATGCTTCAGGCTCCATCTTAAGGCCCAGGAGCAAGAAGAAATGCAAGGGGAAGGAGAGAGTGTCTTGCTCCTGTTAGTACTGAGCTATGCACTAAGGCAAGAGTTTAAGCGCACTAGGCTGCTCATGGATTATTTTGATCAAGGTCATTTATTGTCTCCCACTTTCACTTCTTGGATAACCTAACTGGCCACTTGGAACGATTCACCTTACAACTGGGGAGAACAAATTTCTAGGTCTTCTAATATATTTATATTCATAGAACACTAAAATTGCAGCTCTGTAAAGGGACAAAAAATAACCAAGAGCCATTCAATATATTTCATTCAGAATGAGACTTTGAAAGAAGCAATGATCCTTTGTGCCCAAGGCTGCTCAATTTGAGCTCTGCATCCTGTATTCTCTGAAATGATATTTTGTTTCTGTTTGGATTCCAGACTGTTAAAATAGAGAGTCCTCCTCAGGCAAATGTACAAGAATACAGCATGTTTTGTCCTCAAATGACTTTCCTTACAGAATGTCCTATGAATTTGAATACTGTTATTACTTCGAAAATTAAATTTGTAACAAATAATCAATGTAATACTTTTAGAATTATTAGGGAACATATCCAAATTTAATATATAAACTATATGCTAATGTTCAGTGCCATTTTTTAAAATGTATGTGTTTATGCATAACAATATATGTTTGTATAAATGATATAAACTAATTGAAAGAGAAAAGAGGATTTGAGAAGAAGAGACTAGCAGAACAGAGAGAGAGATCACATCTTATTTTATAAAGTATTCGTAATTATCGCTTGGGGAATAATGGGTGATTTTTTAAAAAAATATTACTTTCTTAATATTTTTCATGTAAAACACTGAAGAAAACAAATGCAGTATCTTATAACTTGCATAAGTTACCTTTTCTCTTAGATAATGATACAGGGTACATAATCATTAAAACCTTAAATAAATCTTTGCACCAAAAAAAAACCACATAGAATTAAAAAAAAAATTTTAACATGGGAAAAATAAGCTAAAGAGAGTCATGCCACCTACTCTTCTATTAAATAGGACATCATAAACACATGCTTACAAAAGGATTACGATTGTCAAAAGTTAGATCACCTATTTCTTAAAACGAACTAGTTTCAAAAAATGCTTAATTAGTCTACAGCCATGCTCCCCCGCATGATCCCGTCTGATCTCGGAAGCTAAGCAGGGTTGGGCCTGGTTAGTACTTGGATGGGAGACCACCTAGGAAGACCAGGTGCTGTAAGTGTAAAAAGTAAATAAAAAATAAGGAATTTTAAGCGGACAAGGTCCTTTAAATAAAAAAATGCTTAATGAAGTGGAGTTCCATTATGTTCAATTTAACAAATTATATAAAACACACACACACACACACACACACACACACACACACACACCCTAGAAGATCAAATGATCCCAGATAATAACTTACCAAAAGGTAATTTTGGAGAGTCTATTTACAAATTAAGAATGATGGTTTGAACATTTGCAGGTATGCACTGTGGCAGATAGGGATCTATTAACAGTGGGTAAGTTGTGGTTCCCAAAGGGCTCTTAAACCCCCATGAGACCAAAAATGAATAAGTCCTGCACTGATGATTCAGTCCTGGATGAATCATTCCAGCCAATCAGGATCTCCTCTCACAACCACACCAGTGATAGGCAGAATTTATGATATTCACAGTGCTGCTTTGAAGAATTAGAAATTTGAGAGGAAAGACATGATGGTGTAAAAAATTATGAGAAAAAATATTTTCAGTGTGCAAAATTTACTTTTGAACTTTCAAAAATATTTTCCATTATAGAAAGAAGTGTCAAATTATGAATAAAAATTTGAAATGTAAAAATTTTCATATGCTTACATGATATAGACTACATAAGTGTCTTCAAATCTATAGAAATAAATAGTTGCCAGGAAAACTTTCACCACTATGTCATAAAATATAAAAACATATATCTCCAATGTTATTTATTTCTTACTCAGAAGTAGTGAATAAGTATGTACATTTCTATGCCCTAAAATATAAATGAAAACTCTTTTGGAAAAAAGAGTCACACCACAAAAATAAAAGGGAAATGCAAAAAATTGAAAAACCACCATCAAATGGACTCGTATTGAAAAGATGGACAATGCCAAGTACAGACAAGATATTGTGGGAATGTAATCTGCACAGCCACTGTGGGAAATGCTGTGACCTCATCTACCATAGTTGCAGATATGCACACCCTATGACCCCACATTTCATATTCTATTCCTGTCTTATACTAGATAGAAATATGTGCAAATGTGCACCAAAAGAAATGGACAAGAATCTTCAGAGCAGTCTTATTTATAATAGTCTCAAATTGGAAAAAAATAATTCCATTAAAATAAATTAAATATATTTTGGTACTTTTAGAAAACAAAATGCCATACAGTGATAAAAAATAAACTACAGTAACACAAGAACATGCATGAATCTCACAAACACAAAATTGCATGAAAGAGGAAAAGGCAAAAAAGAATATGTACTCTTTGATTCACTTATATAAATTTCAAATATGTTAAAAACTAAAATCCAAGGATAGAATTAAAAAGAGTGGCAACCTTTGGTGATAAGGAACTAGGAAATGACTGGTCTCAGGCATGAGGACAGGTTCTGGGGTAGTAGCTTGACTTATGCATGGTGGCATTTACATAAGTGTTTGTGATGATTTACTTAGCCACTACATAATTTATGTTCATTTCACTTTTCTCTATGTTTGGTTATATTTAACATAAGAAGCCAAATCAAAAGAAAAGATAAAATGTTATAGTATCCAAAATCATTGTATGTCTAAATAAACTGATACCTAAATACCTTTTAGTGAGAAAAATGACTCACATGGGTTTGTTAACCATTAACTTGTGATTACACTTTGCATATAACAACTCACGTTGTCTTGTGGAAATCATCAACTCAAGAGGACCCTAGACGTATATATCACTATGTCATGATGGCCTTACATAAGGTGCAACAACTGCTCTTTGTGTCTTGGATTACAATAAATAATTATATTATAGAAAAAGTGGAGGACACTGGAATTCTTTTGAAAAATCAAAACTTCTTTCACTATTATTTGAATTCCAGAGCAGGGAGACAGCTTGGAGTACTAGGCTTGGCCTTCTACCTATATCTGTAGCTCCTTATTGCCCCCAAACTCAAAGCATCCTAAATGTATAAATACATGTAAACATAAATAAATGCAAATATAAATAATAATAAATACTTAGGCACTTGAAGGAGGGGAATTATACTGAGGAATCAAGTCTCTGGTTTAATTGTGAGAGGCTAGGGTGGTAATTGGGGAATGGGAGTGAGCAGAAGAGAAGGAAAAAAAAGACTGAATAGAGTTAGTCATCATCTTGACCTTAGTTAATAAATTCTGATGTAATTCTTTATTACTAGTATTAATCACTACATAAATTCGCTATTATCTGAATTTGACCCAATTAATTGCAATGTCATTTCCTTGGCAATTTTTCCCCCTGGGCAAGCCTCCTAATAAATTGACCTTTTGACAATGCAACAAAATTGAGATTTCTTGCTCATTCCTAGCTCACAGGAGGATCGTGGATAGTCAAAGTTTCAGAATTCTGGTTTTCTACCTTGAGCAAAGGGTGGTGCTATTAAAAGCTGAACAAAGACATTCATGATTAAAGGGCAGTCATAATACAGCGGGGGAAACAAAAGAAAAAAGACGGTACAGGCATAGCTGACATGGGCAGACTGGTAGGTCTATGAGACAGTGTTTTGTCCTTTGTTTTTATCTTGGAAAATTTTGTTTTTATATATGGTTACAGAACCATAATTTAAATTCTCAATCTAGCTATTTTTGACAGTGCCTTTAGATTTTTAATGCATTTAATATTTCCCCCTCTGACAGTTCAGGTTATTCTATTGAGTGTATAACCAAAATTCTCACCGCGGGCTCTTACCCTGACACATGCTAAAACTGAGGTGTATTTAAGGGTAGGAGGTTGCTTCTAAAACTTTTCAGAAGATAATGCAAAACACTGCCCTTCTGAATCTTTTCACTTCCTTTCATCCTGTCACTAGAAAACGACTATATCAGATTTACCTCTAGGATAAGTCAAATAAACCTATTGCAATTTCAGCTACTTCATTCATCGACTGAAAATAAATAAACCAATTAAACAATGGCAAAAATAAACCAATCTTCATTCTTGGTTAAAGAATTTTAGGTTTTGACAGAGGCAGTGATTCTCAAACTTTTGTGTGCACGAACGCTACACAGGCAATTTGTTAGAACATGTCAGAAATGCTGATGGAGTTTTCAAGGCTCTCTTGAGACTCACTGCCTGCAATGGACCGGATGTCTGTTTCCCTCCAAAATTCATATGTTGAAATCCTAGCTCCCAAGGAGAAGATATTAGGAAGTGGGGCTTTTGAAGAGTAATTAGGTCATGAGAGTAGACCCCTCATCAGTGGGGTTAGTGCCCTTATAAAAGGGACCACTTTCCACCATGTGAAGACACAACAAGTTGGCAGTCTACAACCTGGAAGGGGGTTCTCATTGGACACCAAATTTTCTGGTGCCTTGATATTGGACTTCCTAGTCTCCAGAATTGTGAGAAATAAATATCCGTTGTTTAAGCCACTCAGTCTATGGTGTTTTTATTATAGCAGCCTGAACTAAGATACTACCTTTACCTTGGGCACAAAAGATTGAAATATTAACATCTGAGGACACTGGTCATGTATACTAAAAGATAAAGTATAAGGTAACATTATGTAAGGGTAAATGAATGTTAGAAAGAAGAAAGTTAGAAGAAAGTTAGATTTTTATTGGATGATTTGGGTAGGGAAATTTTTTCTGACAAAGTAGCTGGAGGAAAGCTATGGAAATGTAATTTAAACTCTAGTATTAATCAGGAAATATTACATCGCTATCTATTAATCAAGGCCAGGATGATGAATATATACATATTTTTATATATATTTATATACAAATATATATATACTCACACACATGCATGCATGTATGTATGTATGTATGTTATATATTTTTACTTCTATTCTGCTCATCCCCATTCCTCAGTTGCCACCCTAACCTTACAATGATACCATTATGACTTGATTCCTCAATGCCAATAATACTCCTGGCATGAGTGTTTATCTATACTTTTAGGGTGCACATGAGATTTTTGGCAATCGGAAGCTACAGAAATAGGAGTAAAGCCTGGCCAAATACCCTTTCAAGCGGTCTTCCTACACTGGAAGCTGTGGGCCCTGAGGTCATTTGCTTGATAATCTGCTCTGTGGGTGCCAGCAAACTTTAGTTCCTTTGAGCATGTGGTGATGAGTGTTTTGTAAGCAGAGGAAATCTAGGCAGTCATCAAAATGCACAGCAGGAATTGTACACTTAAGCAGATAGAAAGCTCACAGGGATATATGCCACTACTTAGCTGCCATGAACAGCATTTCAGTCCGTAAGTAGCCGTACCAATTAAACAAAAGTGTAAACAATTGGTACCAAATCCTACCTTTTGTGGAAAAAAATTGTGGAAGGACATTTAATTTCTTCTGGGGGAGAGGCAGAGTGAAGAAAAGGTAGCTGGGGATACTAAAAAGAAATATCTCACACTTTCATGATTTTACTTATTCACTTTCCACCCAGCAGACAGAATCAGAGCACAGAGGCTTTGCCTGGCAGCTTCATGTGGAACACTACCCTAAATGTTTTATACATTAGCATATAAGCACAGTACACAAGGAATTTGTTAATCTGACAGGATAAAATGACAGGATAATCAGTATAACTACTGACAAAAATAATTTATATATAATTATTTGCCTGTATACACTTGAGCATTTGGGAACAATGAAGAGGGGGGATAGGAATAGGTAGATTCTGGTTACAGGAGAGTCTTTATTTGGAGACCTCGATCTTTGATGGTAGAAGCTAGTTTTCTTCTCACTGGCATACTAAGGAATGCTAAGAAATGCTAGTTTCTGCCGACACATTTCCCCTGTTTCAAAAAAAATAAGCTTCACTTTCATCTAGTTACCATGTGGGCTCAAAACCAAATTTTGTTTGGAGATTAAAAAAAGTAGACGGTCCTTGCACTTAAAAAAATTTTCCCCTCCCCCCAAAAAATTCTAGAAAAGTCTTCATCTTTCCTCTCCCTTTCCTCATCAGTTCAAATCAGAAGCAACTCACCACAGCCACATGAGCAGTTTCCTTGTTCTGAATGAATCAAGTTCCTTCTTCTCATTTTTCATCACTCATAAAGCCAGGAGAATTATAATCCCACAGTCACAGGAATAAATTAATTCCATATAGTTTTATATGCATTAAAATCAATGATGTTCTGAATCTATTTTTTTTAAATATTGTGTTCTGATAGAGTGGTTTAGAGTGTTGAAGTCCAAATGAAAACAAACATAGGACAGTTTCTCTTACTTTAAGAGTTAGGATAAAAGATTCTGATGATTCTGATATTCTCTGCAAGGATCATGAAGACTAATGTTAAGAACCAGAGAAAATGAATTAGTATTTCTAATAATGCTCACATTGGTTCTAGCCCAAGTTACGAGAGGCTTGAAGCAATTCCTAAATCCCTTTGAGTCCCATTTTCTCACATTTAAAATGAGAGTGTTGGACTAGGTGATCTCAAAGTCCTTAAGTGTCATGATTATACCCCTTTCCAAACCATTGTAAAATTCTGATTATAAAGTAATATATGCTTGGGAAACTGAAATAAAAGTAAGAACATGTACATTGCTGGTAACTCTACCACTCACAGGTAATGAGTTTGGTGTATATTTTCTGAGGTAATGCTTTGATTCCTTAAACACACTCACACACACAACCACAAAGCCATAACAACCACAATAAAAACAGTTGGATCTCCTTTCTGCTTTATCTCTCTGAAGAATACATGAGCTCTTTTCCTGTTTTAACATTTAAGTGCTTAACAATTGAGGTTCTGGCAACTAAAACTGCAAAGGCAGCAAGCAGCTCCATTTTTCTCAGAATAAAGTGAAACTGAACAGGCAATTAAAAGTTACTGAACTGCAAGGTAAAATTACTTCACTGCTCTGTTGCTCGGTGACTAAAGAGGGGAAACAATAGAAATCATATTTAGAATTAAGATAGAACTATGGAACGTAGCAGTCTGCTCTCTACTAAAATGGAATCCATGAACGTTAGATATAATCAACAGCACTTCAATCATGCTCTTTGCTCACAGTTAGATGGAAGATTACACAAAACAAATGTGCAATGTTCAAATCTGTGGCCTTGCTAGTTAATTGAAGGCATTTCCCTCCCAGCCCACACAGTGATCCAAATTCTTTCCTCTAGAGCCAGTGCCCTGCTTACAAATCAGCTATACTCTAAGAGTTCATTTAAAGCCAGTTGTACCAAGCTGTGCATTAAGCTTCCGATAGAATTATTATAAATGGTACATAGGTTCCTAAGCTAGGTCGCAAAGACCAGTTTATTAAAAAATGCATTATCAAAGGACAACATCAAGAGTACTATGAAAACTAACCACTACAGTATGCTTCTTTGAAGATTGTATTCAGAGTTCAATCTTGAAAGTACAGGAATAGAGATAGCTTCTTCTAAAAATTACTAATGGTAGTTCTCATTCATAGAGACAAATGATAGGATGAAAAGACAAAGATTGAAGGACTTCTGGAATTCAATCAGGAAGATTAGAGGCCAGTATCTAGGAAAAGGATTAATATTGCAATTGGGAAAGCAGGAAATCGCGTGAGGTAGAAAAACTGGTATTATGATTTAGAAAGCATAAGAAAGAAGACAAAAGTATAAAGGAACAGGGCTTTTCAAATGTCATGATCTTGAGGTCTTGAGTATATAGCCTAGGAATAGATCAGTTTTCCATAATCAGTAGAAATATTTGGAGGATTTGGTGAGGTGGGATGAAGAAAGAAAATGCAATGAAAATCTGGGGAAGTAGTAAGACATTTACATTCCAGCCAGAATTTGATGTCTATCATCTGTCCCTCCACTAATAATCCTACTCAATCACTTGAGCTTTGGGAATAGGTAGAAAGCCAAGAAAATACAGTGGGATTAAAACTGAGACTCTCAAGGGCTTTATAGGACAGCTAAAACATCAAATAACAATAAAACTGAATAGGAATGTGTAAGACAGGCAAGGAAAGATCTCACCATATTAATTGGTACAGTCATTTGCCCCAAAGGCAACACATTAAACTAGATTAAACAATCTGTGAGGATCTCTTTAGAATAACACTTCTCATAATTTAGGGAATAAACATAGCAAATTTACAATTTATGTCACAAAAAAATATGATAACTACTCTTAAAAAGTTATTAATCCACAAATATAGGTAAAAGAAATACACTGAAGGCAATAAGATAGGGGATAAGATTAATACATAACAAACATATATTCTAATATAGATTTAATAGATTAACAAATGCCAAAACATCAATTAAAAAGGCTTAGGTAAACTGAAGGGAGTTCCTGTGACATCCATATGTGCTACAGAAGTTATTCCAAATAACTTTTATTTCTGAAGTATCATCAAACCTCAGTCCATTTTCAAAAAATCAATTAGAAAATACCATATAAAAGAACTATAATTATTTTCAGGCAATATGAAGACATTTTTAAATAGCATGTTGGAATTCTATTTCCAGCTAATATAGTGAACTAAAAACTCAGAAAAACCTTTCTTTCCCAGTATATATTTAAAATAAACTATTAAATTAGGTTAAGAGACATGGAGGAAATAATGAAAAGATCCAACACACATATAATCAGTGCTTCAGAAAGGGAATAGAGAATGAGGGAGATACTGGTAATTCTGCATAATTGATGAATTATATAAATCCTTATATCAGGAAGCCTAGCGAATCCAAAGTAAAAAAGAAACAAAGAAAAGAAATAGAAAAAAGAAAAAGAAACCCTTACCTAGAGTAACATGTGGTAGTGGAAGAATACAACATACACAAGAACAAAGGAGATATTAAAAATAGGAGGAATAAGAGTTGATAGAAATGAACGATGATTAGATTTACAACTGACATCTCAACACTTAAAATGAAAGCCAGAAAATAATGGGATAACATCTTCAAAGTATGAGATAACAGCTGTTCTATCACAATTGCTTATTCAGTGAAAGAATCTTTCAGAATAAGGTTAAAATAAAGACATTTTCAAAGGAAAAAAATGAGAAAAGTCATGACTAAATGACCTTTATTAAAGAAACTTTTTAAGCACACAGATCTGAGAAAAAAAAATATTCCCAGAAGGCTCTAAAATTTTAAAAAGTAAGGAAAATGGTAGATATCATGGTAAATCTAAAGAAATATTCTGTAAAAATATAAACTGTATCTAATTTACATGGCTAATAAAACTGAAATCAAAATGACAGATTGTAGGTTATTCCAAGGAGATCATGATAGAAATAAAAACATTCAGAGACTCCTTTATTATCTAGGAAGAAGTTATTAGTTAATTCTAGACATTGTAGCCTTAAGTATAAATATTTTGTATTTAATGACTTCAAGGTAGAAAAATGTCTTAAACAGAATATAAAAATGCAAACTATGAAGGGAAATATTGATTATTTTTACTACATTAAAAGACCCTTTTCACCAAAAAAAATATATATACCATAAAAAATTCAAGCCACATACTAAGGTACCTAAAATACATAATGAATTCTTAAGAATCAGTAAGGACAAGATAATCTAAAGGGGGGAAAAAAAGGACCAAAAATGTGAACAGGTATTTCGCAGAAGAAGAAACACAAATAACCAAGAAATGTGAAAACATGAACAAATTGATTACTGACCAGGGGAATTCAAATTACATCTCAATGGGATACCATTAGACATTCATCAGATTTGAAAAAAATCAAGAAGTTAAGATGAGTACACATAGTAGTGGTGTTTCTATAAAGGGAGAGCATGACTAGTAAGCAATTTCACTAAGAAAGTTGGCATATGAATCCCATATTCATTATGGACTCCAACAATTCCACTCCCATGTCAATACCCTAAAGTTTTGCATGACCCCAGAGCAACAGCTCAAAACCACCTAAATATCCTCCAGTGGTAGAGTGAGTAATAATATTTTGTTGTTTTCATTCAATAGAATGATATTCAGTGGTAAAACAAATTAATTAAATGCTATAATATCAAATAAATTTGAGATCTCAAAAGAATACAAGCATGATTATTCTATTAATACAAAATTCAAAACCAAGCGAAACTGAATAATATACCACTTAGTGATACATACACATTACATTAAAATATTGTAAAAAGGAAATTATTAACACAAAATTCAGGATACAGCTCTCTCTGAGATAAAGGAAAGGAGCATGTATAGTGCTTCAGATGTTGGTAGCGATGTGTTTTTTTAAGTCATGTGCTTCAGCCTATAATAGTCATTATATAACTCTTTGTATATAAAATATTTCCCCCCAAAAGTATACTTAATATTGCTAATTATAATTTAATAATTATAACTAAAACTTTTAAATTAAAAGAAGTTTTTATTTTAAACTGAAAATGTTTTATATTTGGGGGTCTTATATGATTTTACTTATGTGCAGAATCTAAGGAATAAAAAGAACAAACTAATCAAAAACAGATTCGCAAATATGGTGGACAATTTGGTGACAGACAGAAGGGAGGGGGTTTAGGAGGCTGGAAGAATGGGGTGAAGGGTTAAAGAAGTACAAATTAGTAGTTGATACATGGTCACAGGGATGGGGAGCACGGCAGAGGGAATGCAGTTAGCATTAACATGATGGCTAGGAGGAGAGCCAAAAGAGGGAGGGAGCAATAGGGGGATCATTTTAAGAACTGTATAGATGTCTAACCAATGTACTGTATACTTGAAACTAATTTAAATAAATTTTAGAAAATAATAATATATTTTTTTAAAATGCCAAAACTGTATGTTAAATTGGGGATGTTCCCTGAGTCACAGATTTTGATAGTATGATTAGAATAATAATGACTCAAGTTATACCGAGAATTAACAGTGTCTATTTAATTATTTTAGTTTGTGGTTCATTTTTATAGCATTTTCTCATCATTAATTATATATTGTAGATGCATTGTGCAAAATGAAAACAAATAAAATGCAGCATAAAGTTACAGTGGCTCATACCACAGTACTGCGGAACCGATATACTGATATATACTGATCTCAAAACCTTTTATCTCCAAAGCGTCTGAGTTCTGTTACCATAAAGGAGTCTCTCGACCCACTGCAAAATCATTTGTTTTGACCCAAAAGGAAGCCCCTCTTTTCTGTTCCTTACCCTTTTCTTACCCTAAAACTTTATCAAACTTACTGAACTAATTTTTAGGAAAATGACTCAAGCGATAATACTAATTTACAAAACGAATTGTGTAATTCACCCCATTTCCAGTCATTTATCCACACATATGGAAGTAACTGCATGAAGGAAAATGTGTCAGGGCTGCATAGAAAGAAGGGTGTAATGCCTTAGAAATATGGAGAAGACAGAGGCCTTGCAGATTGGATGCAGTGGGAGAAGCTACTTTCAGCCATAGCCTATAGAAATCCCTCGAGCCAACCACTAACCTCTCATACTCACTCCCTCTGTCTCCCGAGCACTAACTTCACTATCTATTCACCTCTCTATCCTTGCTTCCTTTGGATCTAAAAAGTTACAATCTTTTCTTTTAGAAATACAATATAATCACTTTGGCAAGACCCAGCTCCTCTCCTACCCAAGAGGACAAAGCACTACAGCAACAGGAGGTATTCAATTAATAAACAACATAATAGAACCTACCATTTTCCTGGAAAGACTGAGCTTTCTAACCACCTCCACCACATCCCCACCCTCATCCTTTCTCAGTAAGCTTTTCCTGTATTCAGGACCATTCCAAAGTGATGGATTTAAAAATTTACAAGGAAAAAATTTCTACAGCATCCTAAAATCACCAGTGCAAGCAACTAACAATTCTAATCAGGAGGATATTGAATTATGATATTTGAAACATTTTACTTTTATTTAGTCAGATGAAAAAATCAATGATTTTAATAAGTATTTGTTGAGTCCTACACCTGAGTCTTATATCCAGTATATGAATAACATTAGGTTAATCTGGAGGTAGAGATGGGTTTGGTAAAGGAAAAGAAAAATAGTACATTACAATACAGATGTTATAATTGAGACCTGCACTCGGAAAGAATTAGACGAAATATAGAAAACAATATAATAAAGTGCCAAATGATTTGGCAATAACATTAAGTGACACAGAGGTTCAAATGAGACAAATCAGTGTGATCAGGAGTATCAAGGAAAGACTTCCAAGAGGAAATAAGAAGAGAGCTAAGATTTAGGGAATGGATGATTGAACAGAAGTAAAAAAAAGTCAGAGAGGAGAAAGGAGGGTATTCCTGGCTCTAGAAGTAGAATATGGGATTAAGCTCAAGCATGGAAGATAAGCAGGAGCTATGGCCATGAGATATGAAGTGCGATTTAATGTCTGATCCCAGTAGCTGCTCTGATGAGGATATGAAGAGAAGGGCCACGAATACCCAGAAGTCTGACTGTTTTATTCATTAAACTAATGGAATGTGCATCAAACGCCATCTGATTCAAACAGCAATGGTTTGTACTCTTCTATCCTCTGATAATTTCCTGGCAGCACATATCTTCTGTCATGCCAAATTACTGCAGCCCTGAAGTTGTGTAGCAAAATCTGTGGTGGCAAATTAAGTCCTTGGCATCCTGAAAGGATTTAGGCATTCAGGATTGATTATTAACAACTAGAAAGCTGGAGAAGCAAGGAGAAAATCATCACCCTCTAAAGCCAAAGTCCCAAAGCCAGAAACCATGTAAACATTAACATTAGGCAGCCTCACTGAAACAAAAGCATTCTTTGGCCTCCAGCCATGTACAATTCAGGCAGGTAGCATTGTATGTAGGCAAACTGGAGTACAATAGAAAATACGTAGCTAGAATGCATGTCTCTGCACCAGAGAAACACAACATATCCAGTAACACCCAAAGTGACACTGTTACCAGCCCAGTACATATTGGCTTCTTGTCTATATGCCAAAATCTAAGAAATAATAGAACTAATGGGGATTATGTTATTGATTTCAGTATGTCCCATTAAGACAAGAAGTGAACTGAGATTTGTTCACTGAAAAATAAACTAAAGTTTACATCTAAGATATAGGAAGATGCACCTTTACCATTCTATGGACCAGTGACACAGTTTATACCTTTGAACTTTAAATAGTTTAAATAGTGCATAGATTTATAATTTTGAGGTGAGAAAAGGGAGATATAAAGTTACAAAATAGAATTTTTTTTTTTTTTTAAGTAATAGTTCTTTTCAGGAAATGGGAGGGATTGAATATTGGCTACCTTTCTGAAGATAGCAAATGGGAGAGAATGGTGTTTCTTATTTGATTTTTGTTTCATACTGGGGCAAATCGCAGAGATTAGTAGTAATTAACCTTACTTTTCAGTAACTCTAATAACACTGCCTTCAATTCCACAATAACAATAATATTCTATTCCATTAAAAATAATAATTAAAAGTGGCTAGTATCTATGAAAACACTTACATGCCAGTTTCTACAGTATTATTACTCCATTAAAATTTTACATTTACTGTAATACATAAGTATTATCACCTCCGTTTTACACATGAGAATTAGCCAAGTTACAACTGATGCTTAGTTTAGTAAAGCGACCCACCCTTGGGCACAGAGCTAAAAATAACAATGGTGTCAAAAAAGAGCCAGGTCTAAGTCATGTATTAAATCATATGCTATATTTATTTCTCTACACACTTGATTAATTAATGTGTTCTTCAAGGCAGAACTGAGTTTAATCTAGAGGCTGAGCACTGACCGCTTGTCCAACTGTTACAACAAGGAGGGTTACCTGGAGGTAAAGACAGATGAGAAAGTTACCCCAAGGATTACTCAAGGCCACTTCCCTTTTATCTCCTCAGCTCTATAACAGAATAACAGCTTCAAAACAATCATTTAAAAAGGGAAAAAATACTCCAAATACTCCTTGATTGGTTATGTGCTGTGGTGGGCTACAAACAGGAGAGTTGGATTTAATAACTTGGCCCATCAAAAACCAATCTGTTCACTTATGTATTAAGTGTTTATGGTAAAGTGTTTTTAATACACTTTATCACTAGAAGATACTTTCTCTGGTATGAACACACATTTTTTAAAAGAAATTGACGACAGTGATTTCTTAGATGAGGAGCTTTTCAGGTGATAACTCCTTTAGAATGATGCTACCCTGTAACTATGAAAAACTCTCTAATCTATCATGAGATTTGACAACTAATAAGGATGAGTAAGGCAGGATATCAATTTAAATAGATTCATTCCTTGCCTTCACCAAAGATTTACTTCTAAGTCAATGCTATTTTATTTTCCCCACTAGTTATATTTTAAGTCATTCATCCCAAATTATAGAAAATAGTAAATCTTGAAAACTTAAATTCTAAAGCTATAATTTAAAAAATTAAACTCATAAGAGTTAAATTTTAAAGGACACTATTAGCCCTGAAGACAGGCCATTCCTTGATATCAGTGTTTTATCTGTAAGCCATTCCTTATTAATCAGCCAACTAACATTTTAAAGCATATTCTAAAATGACAATTTCTCTCCTGATATAAAACAATTTTAGTATTATTTTTCATTATTAACTGTCATTTTGAAAAGGTGAAATGATTTAGTTGTATGATAGGCTATATTAGAATTAAGTAAAATGCAAGGATAAAAACTATTAAACAATGTACTTCCAAAATTCACCTTGTAGGTCACATCCTCTATAAAACTTATTAGAAACATTCTTACCCAGTTAACAAATCCTTGCAGTCATGGTACCCTCTACAGTTGTCCAATGCCTGCCACTGCTCAAGTAACACTTTATAATAGTAGTTCTGAAACTTCGTCAGGAGCAGAATCTCCTGGAGAGTTGGTCAAACTACTGATTGCTGGCCCCATCCTTAAGAGTTCTTGATTTGTTAGGCCTGGGTGGAACACAATAATTTGCATCTAACAAATTCCCATGTAATGTTAATGATGCTAGTCTGGGGAACACCCTTTGAGAACCATTGCTTTAGTTTCAGTTTCAAAGTCTGATGAGACTAGAGCCCCCTGAAGAATAGAGACGTGGTGCCTGGCATACACTAGCCACTCAATACGTATTTCTAAAAAAAAAAAAAAAAGGAATGCAAAGAGGCCCCTATAGTGTTTGAGAGGGAACCAAACAGAAGATGGGAAGACTGAACAGTGTGGGCTACAGGAAATGAACAGATGTAGCATCTATAGAAAACTTTCTGTATAGTCCAAATTTTATTTACACCACTGGGAAGTCAATATTCTGAATTTATAAATGGTTTGGTGAATAGCATAATTTAAATAAAAATGCAAAGTATTTAAAATCAATACTTGATCTAGTTTCCTTCTGAGTCATTTTCCAAATATGACCATATGTATTTTTGTTTATTAAGCCAGCATTCAGCAAACATTAATATAAGTAAGCCAATTAACTAGAAAACATTAAAAATACCAAGTTGAAGAAAACATTCCTTCATATTAATAAAAAAGGATCCAAGTATTATCACACAATTCCAGGTATATTGAGTACCAACTGCCTGAAACAAGAGATGGTCTAGAAACTCAAAGTAGTTCAGTGTAGATTATAAGGTGGGTATACAATGGGGAGTTATGGAAAGAGGTGGAAAGCAATAGAAAGATAGAAGCTTGGGCCAAGGAAAGGAAAATTTTGAATGTAATACTTGGAAATTTGAACTATTTGAACTTACTGGTACGAGTGGAAAGAAAGCAATACTTTAGTGAGACTAAATTTCAAGTAGCGTATAGGCTTGAGTAAAATACTAGAGGGAGAAGTACTACTAGTGAGAAAGCTACTGAAATGGTCTCCTTAAGAGGTATTAGGACCTAACCAAGAGTGGCAGTAGGAGTAGAATACTAAGGTGGCAAAATCAGCAATAAGGCAACTGACTGGATGTAGGGTCAAATAGAGAAGAAATTAATTTAAAGGTTTTGAGCCTCAGTGACAAAAGAATATATATGAGTGTGTCAGTTAACAGCTTGGGAAGCCAAGAAGATAGAGTCAAGTTACTTGAAATTAACAAATCTTGAGCTTCAGGGTCATTCACCTGTAGGGACTTCCTTTAGAGCCCTGGGTGGGGGGAACCTCAGAAGTGTGTTTGTAAAATTCATTTCTATCTCGACTGCTTAAGCTTCTATCTCTTTCCACTCCAACTTTTCCTTGGTCACAGTCACCTTCATACCAGGTGGCACTGAATGGGCTATGGCAATTATTATTGAGCACTTGGCATTTTTTTCCTTAACTGGAACTCCTTGAATTCTATTAGCTTTAGGCCCTCAAAATCCTCAATCTGCCCCTGTAGGAAAAGTTTCTAGTTGTGGGGAAGATGTGCTTACTTTTATTCTTGGACTTTGATGTGCTGCCCAGAAATTCAGGTAAAAATGTCCAGCATGGGTTTAAACATTCAGTAGAATGGATAGGGCCAGGAAAATAAATAAGAATTGTTGACAAAATCATCAAATTAGAAAAAGAAGGAAGAAGGCTTAAACAGAATTTCTACACTCTGGTGGCAGAGAAAAGAAGAAAGAGGGAGATGATGGAACAATCAGAATGGAAAAAAAAAAAACAAAAACCAAAAAAAAAAAAAAACAGTGTAGTTTAGTGAAATGGATACCAAGGAAAGAATGAATCATAACAAGGTAAGGATGTAGACTATACTCTGTGCTAAAAAGACCAGAAAGGATGGTACTAATATAAAGACATTGAATCTGCAGCTTTTAGAGGACAGGTCCTATAGACTGGTTATCACTGGAAGGGAAGATGCAAATAAACAGAGAAGAAATTTGCAATGTCCTTCACCAGGTCCCATGGGGGGGGGGGCGGGGATAAAGAAAAGCAGTTTTTCTAACCTCGACTAAAGGGGAATGGGACTAAAATTTGCTGGTGGCCTAGCAACAAGCACTTCACACCTCTATTCAAGCAGCGGAAGAAAGTGAGTTAATATAGCTCCCATTTCAAAGATGAGAAAACTTGTCCAAAGTCACGCCACCAAGCAGAACGGGAATTCAAATTCTGAGTTTGCCTAATTTGAAGTCCACTGCCTTAGTCCTATAGCACATCTTAATCACAATGCATCTATCTGCCTTCAATATTATTAACAGTATTATTCAAATAATTATCTGGAATTTAGAATTAGAAAAAGCTTGATTAGGAGGCAAAGTACTCTCCCATCTTCTCATTATTCTTATTCTCAGTTCATAGAGAACTTCGGTTTCCAGGACTGTTAAATCACAAGTTAGCCCAGACTTCAGCAGAAGGAACCTTATTCAAAGGCAGCTGATCCTGACATATCTCCACCTTGTTCCCTTTCCTGAACTGTCAAGATAAATGCTATAGATAAATTAATATAAGAAAATGTACGCTATTGCTACATTAATATTTTACGTGTTATGCTTTATTTTTAATCTGATAAAATTTCTGAACATACTTAAAAAGCCTATGATTTCAATATTACTTTTCTTTTTTACAGTTTTCTAATCTACTAACTATAACAAATAAAATAATTAACATTTCAAAAGAATAAACGAAAACCTGGAAGAGATAAATTTAACAGAAAATTTCTAAGTATGATCTGTTGCTTGAATATATTTTCAAAAAGATGTGCAAAAGAAGCATTTTCCTCTTCTCATTTCATTCATATATTTATCAATTTTCATTAAAACAAAGAAATGAAGCCACATTGTCCGTTTTTATTTTTCATTTGGTACACTGACTTTTAATATTTTTAAAATATTTTATTTATGTTCAAGTCTAGTATTAATATTTAACACAATATGTATTGTGAAATATTGAGCTGAAAGGTATATTGAATAAATGCCAGCAATTATTAACAAGCAATTTCAGTGAAAATTATAAAATGAATTTTAGCAATAAATATTTTAAATGATGTTTTTCTTAAAATTTTTTCCTCAGATGTTTACTGAGACTATTATATTGTACTTGCTATATCTAAAGACAGCAAGAGATTTAGCACAGTATTTTTTATAATTATTTTAACTTCTTTAAATAAGAGTTTACTATTAAAAGAAATTGCAAGCAAGCAGCTGCAGGCTTAGGCACATAATGGAAGAGAAAAATAACACCAAAGGAGGTCAGGTGGTTCTGAGACAGGACCTGAGACTTCATTGAAACTGAAGTTTTTGCATGGAACTTTATTTTCAAATACTATTTAGTATTACTTACAGTTGTTTCTGTGTTCATTAACTTCTTAGTTTGTTACTTTTAATTATATAGAACTGAAGCTATCGTAACAAATGTTTTAAAGCATACATTCCACAAGTCTTGAGATTCTCATTGTTAAGGAAATTCAGCTTGTAAGCATGTATGCAGCTTTTCATTCTGCTGTGATCAGCCAGGATATCCACAATACAATTTTGAACATTCCTAACGACATGGCTAAATTTTAAAAGATTGACAATACTAAATGTAATTGAGGGTATGGAACAACTGGAACTTTCATATACTGTTGGTGACACTGTAAAATCTTACAACCACCTTGGAAAACTGTGGTGCGGTTGTTTAACAAAAGTTAAACAAATGCCGACTCTATGTCTCAACCTTCTCAGTTCCAGTATACACCCGACAGAAATGAGTGAATATGTCCACAACTCATTTAAGAATGTTCGTAGGCACAATAGCCCCAAACTGAAAACAAACCATAACGTTTATCCACATGAGAATCAATAACAATGGAATAGTACTCGAATAAAAGAGAACCCACTAATGATACATACAACAAAATGGGTAAATTTAAAAACCGTTATGTTGAAATAAAGAAACGAGACACAAAAGAGAATCTTCTTTATGATTCCATTTATGTGGAATTTGGGAGAGGCAAAATCATCTGTGATGACAGATGTCAGAAAAGGAGTCGGGCTGGGGTGGAGAGGGTAAGCTCTCTACTGAGAGCTACTTCCTGTAATGACAGAAATATTGTCTATTGGATGGTGATTACATGGGGGATATAAATAGGTAAAAATTATTCCATCAAATTGTGCACTTAAAACTTGTACATTTTAATTAAATTATACTGCAATTTTAAAAAAAAGTGAAAAGAAAACAAGAAGAAAACCTCGTCGTGCCTCTTGATCTTACAGAGCGGAGTTAGTATATGTGTGTTCTTATATTCCTTTCAGTGTCTTTGTTTATTAGAGTGAAGCAGTCAACAAGAGTCACACAATGGACAGTATCGCGTAGGGGAGGCCACCCTATAGCATGTGGAAATAGCGTGGCTAGCAACAGAGGAGAGGAAGGATTCAACATTTAGTTTCCTCACTCTCTAGGCTGCAGTGTTCTTAAGAATTAGAAACATTCTTATCATTTTCTACTAATTCTGTTAACCCCATTTCACTCTTAAACTCTAAGACCTTACTATGTAGTTAATATCTTCCTACACTTTACTCCTGACCCAGAACTGTTTGTTTGGTCAACCTTCTAAGACACCTTGTCTCTTGTCATTTTTATCATGGTTGTCTGAGTAAATGCTGGCTCAATATCTTATGCCTGTGGGGAAAAAAAAAATTTTTAAATGCCCCAACATGCAGAATCATCTCAACAGGCAAAAAGAAGACTAAAAAAAGAGAATTAAGAATAGAAAAAAATTCAAAAGATTTCACTGCAAGAAAATATTAACTTCTTATACATTAACAGCCCCACGAACAAAATTAAAAGGCAAGTAATTAATTGAGAATAATGTTAGCCACATACACAAATACAATAAAGGGTTAAAAATATTTTAAAAAAAAACTCTTACAAATCAATGTCAACAGAAGGAGCATCCTCAAGAGACACGCTGGGAAACATAATGAATAGGCAACTTGGTAAAGTAGAATTGGCAAATCCACATGTGAAGATGTTCGAACATAGAAGTGTGTGAAACAGTTAAAACAATAAAATACCATTTTTGCCTATAAAATGACAAAGACTCAAAGTGGTAATTTTCACCTGGGAGGGCTAGGGTGCCAGGAAATGGACAGTACAAGAAGTAATGTAAAGGAAGGCACTGGGGGTGGAGGCATGGAATTCAATTTGGCAATGAATACCAGAAACCTAAAAATAAACGGTACCTTCTAATCTAGAATTTCTACTTTTGTACAAAACAGTACAAGAGATATTTATATTCAAGTATATTTATAACAGCAGTGTTTATAAAATTTTTAAATGAAAATAATCTAAATTTTCAACAAGATTAGTGAAATAAGTATGGTCCAGATGGAAGAGTATGCAGTCACTAAAATGTTATAGTTTAGAAAAAAATTAATTTCAAGGAAAGAAACTATATATTTTCAATTTAAGGAAGGATTGCAAGACAGCATGTCCAATAGAATCCTATTTTTTAAATGTTTAAATACACAAAGACACATAACTAAAAAGATACACCACAGTTTCAAAAGTGCTTATCTCCGGATATTGAGATTATGGATGTTGTAATCTTTTCCTCAAACTTCTGAGTTTTCCAAATCTTGTATAGTAGTAATGATAATCAGTAATAGCAAATGTTATTCAAAAATGCCAATGACCTCTAAATGTGTGTAAGACAGAAAGAATTTAAAGATGTAGAAAGGCTCTCCTTTTCCTTCTTCCATTGACAATGATGGAATTTTAAAACAAAGCCATGTCTTCATGCTTTAACCTGTCTTCGAGAATATTCCTTCCTCCCAATACCTTTTCCCCATCTCTCCCAACCCCAATGCTATTTTCTTTCCATTTAAAGAATCTCTGTAGCAATATAAATTAAGCAAGGAAACATTTTAAACTGTCAGCTTAATGGTGCACATAGGAGTTATGGTTGCTCTCAGTTCAAGGAAATTTTAATGAACAAAGTAGCTCAAAATATAAAAGATATTCTCAAACTATAAATGAAAAACTCACTCAGTTTCTCATTGTTTACATACTGGCATGGGAGTTACCTGACTTAAATTCTTCACAAAGAATGGCTTGGATATGGTTAGATTACTCTAACATTGGGTAACTTATAAATAAAGTTGAGAAAAAAAGCAGTACAGAGATAGGGAAAAAATCTAGAGCTGAGTATTTAAAATTCCTGGGACTCAGAGTCTTCATTTGTAACATTAGGGGTGGGAACAAGTTAATCTCTAAAATGCCTGTTCCTACTCCAATTATCTTATTCTGGAGATATACTTGTCATCTACATAAAAGCAAAAAGAACTGCATCAAAGCTTTCTTGGTCAAAGAGAGGAGTGTTAGCTATAAAAAGACTTTTTCACTCAATAATAATAATAAAAAAATGACATCTTATTTTGCATTATAGACTAAAATAATCCTTTCTAAGGATATTGGTAATAGAAGACCAAAGAATGCATAAATGGAAAAACGAAAGAGATTGAAAACTATGATTTTAAATTGTTTGTGTACTTGTGTATCTACCCACACATATATGCAGATAACCCTCAAATGTATAATTTTACAGCAAAAACAAAGATTTAGCTATAGGTAGGGACACCCCAATCCATTAAAAAAGCTATGAACCTTTAAAGGAAAGTTGCTTGTAGTCTACTTCCTATATGAATACGTTTTATGAATAAGTCTTTCTTAGGAAAAGGCAGTTGACTTAACAATTTGTTAGTATCCTTATTAATATTCTATTAAGAGCAATTGATCACTAATGTGATGATAGCAGGTTTAAGATACTTTCCCACATTATCTCCCTGTATCCAAGTGATTTCCCTGTGTCCTATGGATATAAAGCAATTGTCTTCTAATTGTTTATTAAATTATGTGTTAGAGGCTTACAAAGAGTTAGGTAAAAGCTGGCATCTAAAGATATTTCTCGACCATGGTGTAAAGTCTTATTTCTCAAAGAGTTGTCCAAGAACCATTTGCATTTGAATCTCTTAAAGTAGATTTTTAGAAATACAAATTCTTGAGTCCTTCCCCAAATTTACTGGGGTGCAGCCCAGGCATCTGCAGTTTCAATAATATCCCCGGATGATTTTGATGAAGTTTAAATTTTAAGAATCATCAGTTTACATCAGCTTAAAGTATGACTATTTCCTAAGTAAGTGAATTACATATATTATTAAAATGTTTTTATTCTCTCTAAATACAATTTATATAGCACTTTACAAACATTATGTCATTTATTCCTCCCATAACATGGTTCAATAAGGACAAGGATTGTTATTTTTATCCCATTTTAGAGAGGTCATCCAGCCAGCAACTGGTGGATCATGACTCCAAATTTCCTGACCTTTCAGCACACAATAAATTTTTATAAAAACTATCAAGATGCTAAAGAATGAATTTCTAATGGTGAAATCACAGGCAATGGGGAAAACATTTAGATGTTTAAGGCTATTTATACAAGTCAAAAGTTATACTCTGCTGACTGCAGCTAGCTTTAAAGTCCATTCCAACTAACAGTATGAATATATCATTGCTTCTACAAAAGGAGGCCTTCTAAAAATCATTCTATAATCAGTATCTTTCAGTATTTATTGTTGGCCACTATATTAGGTGTTATAGATACAACAAAAAACACAATCCTCATCCTCAGGGCATTTAATTCAGGGAACACAGAGTGTTGTTTTGAAAAATGCATGGAGTGTTTCTACAAACACGTACTTTGAATGTATCTCAGCAAAACCTATAAACTAATTAATAACACCCTGAAGCATTCACTTTCAACTCATTGGAGAGATCTCTGCTTCAGGGGAAATGCTGACCATCTTGCTCACTGACATTGTTTTTCATACGATTATAAGCAAAATACATTTCCAAAGAGAGACTCTCTTTGTAAGTTTTTATCAAAGCTTTAATTATTAATTTCTTGACAGAATATCACAATTTTACAAGTGCTCTTAAATAATTCCCTACAAGTAATTGAGGGTTTTAATTATATACAGCTTCTTGGCACTGTTCATCTAAAAAACATTACAGCATTAGTTAAATAAAGATGCATTAAGTCTAAGTATTCTCCCAGGTTGTATGTGCACTTTGAGTTATTTCAAAAATTACCAAAAGCCAGTAAGTTCATCCTTCAAGCTGGAACCCTCATTTCTTTTCCAAAAGACAAACCCTAGTTAGCAACAAGAAAATTCAACCATCACACTAGCAAAATGTGTTAAAAGCCAATCTCTAATCTTGACCATCTCTCCAAACAACCTCTACTTTTATCTTAAAGGGTCTTGGCCCCTTTTATCTTTTTTCTTCTAGCCCAGCATGTCTGTTGAGACTGGGCTTTTTCAGTGGTTCATTCCCAGAATCCCTGGGGAATCATCGGGCCTACTCATCTCTTTGGGTTTGTAAGGACAGCACACAAATAGCCGCTGCTCATGTATTGGTGTGGCAGAAACAGCCCTGGCCTCCAGGAACCAGCATACCGTGTTTATGTCCCAGCTCTGCCATCTGCAAATATATGACTATTTAGGCCACTAAAAATGACCAAGCCACATTGTTTCCCCACCTACAAAGTGGGGCAAAACCTGCCATGTCTAAGGTATGGGCTTATTGCGAGTATCACGTGAGGCGAAACATAAGAAACCATTCTTAACAGTAAGAGCTCTCTACAAAAGGGGAAATGGAAATGTAATCAAACTTCTCCCCATCTACCAACAGGACACTGATTGGTTTTCTATAGAAATTTGTAATGAAGGAAGATCTATGCCTCTCAAATCCATTTGATAGTACAGATGGAGCCTCTAGTATGTCTTTAAGCAGTGGTAGACTGACAAAGAGATGGTTTTCATCTCTTTCCAGCTGCTCTACGACACTTGGAAAGCCTCCCTGAGGTGCCTGAAAGAACAGGAGACAGGCAGGTTAAGTTTTAAAGACAAAGGCAGCATAATGGATTTGACGGTCCTGAGTCCTTTGGCAGACAGTAAGACAATGTCCTATCTCAAGCAGCAGGCATTTGATAAGCATTGGTTGATTGGTATTTGCATTCTTGACACTCAACAGTGATTTGCCAGCAGAGAGTATGCAAACACCCACATTTTGGTAATAACCTGAATATCTGCATATTGTGAATGAGGAGGCTGAATTAAAAAAAAAATGTAAAAAAGAGAAAGTCAGCTCTCATCTTCTCTCTCTTTTATCTCTTTCTCTTTGCACATGCAGAACTTTTAACAGTGAGGATATCAAGGCATCCTAAAGGCAACGTGCGGTTGGAACCCTGCCCTGCTCTTGGTGGGCTTCGGGGGCTTTGTACCTGTGTGTGTCTCCCCAGCATCTAGTGAGCACAGCATTGTGCGTTATAGCTAAATTAAGAATCATGTCTCTCCTATGCTGTTTTTCCCCAAGGCCAGAAAAAAAAAAATTATTTGATTGGTACATGTCTAAAAAAGTGCATGCACATACACATACACAGAATCATTCATTCAGTGGTCAGACCCAATTGTCTGAGATGACTAAGAAAAATTGAATTTGCAATCATTGCATTATTAAAAAAAAAAAAGCACAAGTGGAATGAAGGTGATGTTTTCTGCTCATGCTATTTGCTCTTGTTAAGAATGTCTTCTTCCCCATTTACCACACATTCATCTTTAAAGTTTCTCTGAAGGCTCACCTCGTTCATGAAGCTTTTTCTGATCTGCCTGCTACAAACTGTTTCTCTGATTTCAAAACACCTATAGTGCCATAGTGCAGACTGCCAAGATATATTTTTTGGGAGCCCTTTTTTTCTAATGGCAGGCACTCCATATGAAGTATCTCCAGATTCTCCAAAACGCTACGTCCAAAACACTACAAAATGCATGAATACATAAGGCAAGAACTAAATTTATGTGTCATATGCTCCAGAGGAGCCAGACAATGCTTTTTTCAAGAGTACTCTTCACCATATCTGTTATCTAGAAAGCCATCTTCATTTAGGGAAAAATTCAAGGTACATGATTTCATAGATTAAACTTGTTGCTGGCACTCACATACCAGAATAAGTAGACTTTGAGGAAGGGGCAACTTAACTTTAATCTTCAAACTGTCATGAAATTTTGCCCACTACACAGTTCCCAAGAGAGCCTCTTTTCTTAAAGAAGGGAAAAATCAGGCATGAACATTAAGTTCCTGTTTAAAAACATTCATTTATTTTATGAAATTGATTAGCTATCTTTTAAAAGTAGGTGATTAAATTACAGTTGCTGTACATTTTCGTTTGATTTAGTATTCTGAACTGCATATGTTCTGTTTAATGCTAGACTCTTAGCTTTTGGCTATAACATCAAAGTGACCAGAGTAAAAGAAGTGGTAGAGCGATTCTGAACCAGGAAATGCTGTTTCTCTTACTGAAATCTTTTTCAGCTGTAATATAGCCAGGTAAAGATGGTTTAGCATTTGCTGACATTTTCAGAGACTGGTTGGGCGAAAAAAAAAAAAAAAAAAAGTGGAATTATGTTTTTAATTCTCTCCTGATCATCAGTGTCTTCTCCCCATCTTAAGAAGTCCTACTCTAAATTCTAAAAAAAATGTCTAAAACAAAACAAAGTCCAACAGGAAGATGCATCAATAGCCTTGGCTGTTAAGCCCTGATGAAGGTTTCCTGGTTTAACTCCCACGTGGACAGAAAACATAAAAATTGTTGGTTTTCTGCATAATATCCTCTTGCTAATATCTGTGTCATTCTTATTTTGGATGGATCAAATGCCAGGAAAGGATCTAAATTTCAATCTCTTGTCTTAAGAAATCTACCAAATCGATCTAGCATGATAAGAAGACAGTCTGTTTTAAAAGACTCTAAAGATAGTTGTTTTTATAACTAACCTCAGTCCTTCCTATTTTTTTCCTTATTGGAGTCCAGAGCAGAGAAGATTCACTGTTGGAAACAGGTTAATCCATTACTTGAATAGCAGCAGTCACTTATCAGGCCCTGAGCCATAAGATTCCATAAAGTACCTAGTCTTCACAACAACCCTACTGAGTAGATTATTATAGGCTCTATTCTACTCTTTAGGAAACTGAGGCTCACGTAGGTTTAGAAACTTGCTCAAGGCCAGTTAGTTGGTGAATACGAAGAAATCTAAGAGTAATTCTTTATCTCTCTAGGGAATTCCTGGAATTCTTGTGATATCGTAATATCACAAGAATTAAGTGGAATTGATTTAAGGCCAGCAAATAAACTGAAATGAAAATTCTGGTGTTAAATTGAGAAACAAAAAAAAATGTAGCTAGGAGACTCAAACTTCAAAGCATTTACTATCCGATTTAAGAGTCTAATTAGAAATGAGTGGAAGAAATGCTTTAATTCTTCATGTAGTCATATAGTACAATGCACATATAACCAACACAATTTAATTTTTAAAATCTTCAAGGTTTCATAATTTAAAAACCATAATTAAAATTAGGATAAATACTTATAAGTAGTTTATTAATTTTCAGTCATTTCTTTATACCCTGCCTTTAGAACTATACAATTTTCTTAACCATTTACAGAAGGATCTCTTTCATCTCATGAGAACATAATCACATAATCAGACACACTGCAACTGTTCCCTTTTAATTGTAAATCATGGCTGGGCTTGCAAATTAGTCTATTATCACAGGAGATCTATCAATTTGGTGGGGAATGTATTTGCCAACTAAAATGAAAGAAGTTAATAAACATTAATAAGCACCTTAAATCAATCACGCCTTTACCCTTGATGTGCTGGCGAATATGCAGATTAATAAGTCAGTCAAAACAAAGTGATGAAGAAGGGAGGCACAGGCAGGTGCCCTACAGGGTTGATGCCCTACATAGTTAAGAAGCAAGATGCTTACAAATTGGAAGATAAGGATGAGGCACTAAACCTTCAGTGAAATGACTTGTTGGAAATTAAACAAAGTAAATCCAATAGTCATTCTTGGTTGGTCTTTTATGTACCACTGGTGAGAAAAGCTGGAAGAGAAAACAAAATGCTTCAAGATAAATCATGTTTGTTGACAGCATAATACAGGGGTTAAGAGCATGGGCTTAGAAATGAGCCTGCCTGGGTTGAAATCCAGGTTCTAATACTTTAGTTTTAAAACCTTGTCATTTCTTAACATTGTTGTGCCTTTACATCCTTGTGTAGAGTGGACTGATATTACCTATCTCACAGAGTTGTTGTGAAGATTAAACCAGTAGATAGTTCATTAAGGGCTTAGAACAGTACATGACATATAATAAAGCACTCAGTGATTATTCAGTAAATAAATGATATAATTGGCCACTTACTATCACTTTACATAGCACTAGTTCTTTCTCTGCACAGTCTTTTCACTGGGGAGAATGGGGATAGTGACATACTCCTATAATATTTAAGTCACTTCCTTACTATAAGCCAAGAGTTTAATTATTTCTTGGGTAAAAATAATTCAAATTTTTATTTTATGAAAAAGTAAAAGCAAAGTTTTATGTTTAAAAATAAGATTACAGAGGCAAAAGTTTTATTACTGGCAAATACAAATAGACTGTTGTTATATATTTTAGTCATTACAAAGGCAGCCAGACTATCGATATCTTGTGCATGTACTAAAATGCAAGGCTTTTGTATAAAGATGTTTATCAGAAACCCATAAGCAGTGTTCTACTTTTGATTAAGGTATAAGTTGTCCTCAGCAGCATCAAAAACTATTATTTTATTTAGAACAAGTCTCAAGGAAAAGAATGAATGGGGAAACAAGATACATTATTTCCGTATTTAATAGTATGTTCAATTAACCGCTTTGCTGACAGATTTATTATTCTTTTTATTCCAGTATATGTGAATACTTTGATAGTAGAGGTGAAAAGTGATGGACACAGCACATTGCAATTCTGAAAATGTTAAGTGTGAACTTCAAGGAAGTGTAACTTAGAGTTTTGAAGGAAAGTTTAATTACTCACCTTCGGAAAGATTTACTCTAGAAAATGATTTTCAGTATGTATGCAGGCATAAATAGTCCAATATGGCAAGATTTTCAGAAATCAATTTGAAATGTAAAATTAGTAGACTACTAAATAATGCCTGCCAAACACATAGAAGGTTCAGTTTCTATAATATATCTTTTAGGCAAAAATTCCCAGAGGTATTTAAATTATTCATGCTCTAGTATTACTTCTCTACACTAGATTGTAACAAACTTGATAAATGAAAAGGATAACTACATATAAAATGCCATGGATACTAACTAGAGAATTAATCAGATTCAAAAAGAAAAAGATTTGAAAAATCTGAAAGGGAAGTCCATCAGGAAAACCACTCATTTTCAAAAGTCCTGCTGCGTGCCCAGATGAAAGTGCTCAAGGATAGTATCAGCTCAAGGATAGTATCAGCTCAAGGATAGTACCAAGACAGTGAGCTTCCACATTTGCTCTGAATGTGTTTTTCAGAACATATCACAATCACTCATGGTGATGTACTTTATGCTGTGTAACTATCCACACCTTAGATAATTCAATCTTAATGTAAAATTGGAGATTTCGGAATCCAAAATCTCTTAGCTTTAAGAAATATCAGAAACACTACTTCTCTTTAGCAGCTCTGAATCCTGTAGTCACCTAGAAAAATACACCATGAAACCTAGAATGGTAACTAAGAGCCAGACAGGCTGAACCACATAAATAATTACACGTACCAATATTAGTCCAATGGCAACCCAGATAATCAAAATGACTGTGCAGAAGTGATACCAGCTCAGTAAATGACACTGCCTTTTATTTGATCATGCATTAAAAAATCACTCTTACCATTTACTTTAAAATTTCCCATCTTTCTCGTTGCTAACTTTCAGATATATTTTTCTCAATTTAGTTACATAAAAATTACCAAATATGTACATGAACATAAAGTCCATACGCTGCATAAAAAGTGGGTCATATTATATAATACATTGAATTTTATAATAAAAATGGCTACAAGATTCATAGAAACTTCATGTAAAATTTAATGTGTAGAAAACCACATATCTTGAAAGTATACTGGAGAAACACCTTTCTATGCTACTTCAGTTCTAATTCACAAATCTCAAATATTAAGTTCACACAATCGATATAGCAGGCTCTTTTTACATGCCTGTATACTTGGTGATTAAAAGGAAGTCTGCACAAGAATAATTTTTTAGTCTTAAAATGTTTTATTATAATTGCTATTATTTGATTAATAACATTATCGCTGTCTATGTATAATGCTCTGAGTTGAATCTGAAAATGGCCCTAATTTATTAATCTACCCCCACCTGACTACTTATTTTTTAGTTAAAATCGAAACGTAATATTAACTAAAATTTCATCTACTGGAATGGAGATGTAAATTTCACATCAATATTTACTTGAAATTCTTAATAACTATAAGAGTTAACAGCCTTTTTCTGGCTAATTTTATTCTTAAAGAAACTTTTTTTTTTTTTTTTGAGAAGTGCATTAGAAAATACAACACTGGGAGAAAATTCAGGTCTTCTAAATTCAAATGAAGTCATTTTTTCAAAACCCTGCCTCTCATATACTGTAGTAGAAAAGCAGAAGTACTGAGGCTGCTTATTAATTGACCCTGGCAGAATCATTGCCTCTCTAAATCTGCTTCCTTGTCAGCAAAATGGTGATCACAAGCCCTGCCTGTGATGCAATGATGATTAAATGAGACACTTTACATGAGGGCTCCATGGAAATATATACTTAAAATATAGCTGTTTTTGCTAAGTTCCATTGAAAACTTGAGAGAATTCATTATTATATGATCAACACAAAAAAAATCTTGCATTTTGTGAGAGAATGAGATACTTCAAAAGGCTATTACCAGTTTCAGTATGAAGAGAGTCTACATCCTACACAGACCAAAAAGGACTAGACAAAAAGACCAACTAAAAGAAGCAGAGGCTTTTCTAAGATACAATCCTTAGAAACACAATTGAGAGGCAAGTATCCTGAGCCTGACCTGCACACCATGGTTCCTGTGAACCTAAGTAAACCACCTCTAACTAATGATGAGGACAGTTAGATGGCTTAAGGGACCTGAATACAATCTTTGCAAAAATATCTCCAGTTACAGTCTGTTTAGAATCAATAAGGCTCTGAAAAAAAAATAAGAGTGTAAGAATTTTTTCTTTCTAAAATTTTTGAGGTGACACTGGTTAATAAAATCAAATAGGTTTCAAGTATACAATTCAATAACATGTCATATGCGTATCATATTGTTTGTTCACCATCCAAAGTTAAATCCTCCAGCTACCAAATATTTGACCCCTTTTACTCTTTTCTATCTCCTCCACCCCTATCCCCTCTGGTAACCACTAACCCACTATCTGTGTCCACGAGTCTGTTTGTATTGTTCATTTGTTGCTTTCAGTTATATATATCACGCATAAATGAAATCATATGGTTCTCAACTTTTCCTATCTGACTTATTCTGCTTAGCCTGATAATCTCAAGATCCAACCCTGTTGTCACATATGGCAACATTTCATCTTTTCTTATGGCTGAGGAATATTCCATTGTATATATGTACCACAACTTTATCTAGTCATCTATTGAAAAAAAGCATTTTGGTTGTTTCTATGTCTTGGCCACCAAGAATAATGCTGCTATAAACATCAGGGTGCATATATTTTTGCGGATAAAGGTTTTCAAGTGTTTTGGGTAAATACCCAGAAGAAGGATTGCTGGGTCATATGGTAATTCTACTCAGTTTTTTGAGGAACCTCCATACTGTTTTCCATTGTGGCTGTACCAATTTACGTTCTCACCAGCAGTAACATGAGGGTTCATTTTTGCCTACAATCTTCCCAACACTTGTTATTACTTGTCCTGTTGATGACAGCCATTCTAACAGGTATGAGGTGGTATCTCATTGTGGCTTTGATTTGCATTTCTCTACTACCTAGTGAAGTTGAGTATTTCTTCGTATGTTTGTTGGCCATTTGGGTGTCTTCTTGGGAGAAGCACCTGTTCGGGTCACAACAAATTGCATAGAAGAAAACAGAGACACATTAAACTCTTGGACCTTGGATTTAGAAAGATTTTATGAATTCGACCTCAAAGACAAGGGAAGTAAAGCAAAAATAAATGAATAGGACTATAGCAAAAGAATTTTAAGAGATCCTTGTTACTAAAGAAATCTTAGCACTTAAAACTGGAAATGATCCTAGCCCAATTAAGCACACACACACACACACACACACACACACACACACACACACACACACGAATGACAAAACAACAGAAAAAGCCATGTTCAATATTATTGAGATCATTAACACCTCAAAAAAAACAAGTGTTTTTTCTTAAAACAGGTACACACTACTGTAAATGTGGCATTAATGGCTGACTATGGTGAATGGTGATGAACATCAGCAGAGAAAAGATGATTTGCTCTATAAGAACTAAGTTAGGTTGCTCTATTGTCCTCTCAAAGACCAAGGTTCTAATCCCAGTCAATCACCTAAAAAGAACTGCCTTAGGCAATACAGCGTTTGGATGAAACTGGATGTTTAGCACAGCCGCATTACTGGAAGAGTATTCTAAATAAGGAGGAAAATAAGTTAGAATATGTAGGTTCAATTTCTAACTCTGCTACTAATTAGCTGTGACTCTGTGAGTTCAGTTCACTTAAATTTTAGAGCTCTCTGTTCACACCTATAAAATGAGAAGAATGTGCTCCTGAAACTTTAGAGCTGGAAAGGAACTGATATTCAAAGCTGCAACTGAATTCTAGAAGTCACAGAGTTAATAACTGGCTAAGTCAAAACTAGAACTCAGGTCTCCTGATTTCAAGGCCTGTTTTTTCTACTACGAGTGTCTTCTCTCTGAAATCTCTTCTAATTTCTTTACATTTTATTTTATCGTAGTAAGAACAGTTAACAGGAGACCTACCCTGTTAATTTTCTAAGTGTACATACAGTATTGTTAACCATAGGTACAATGTTGCACAGAGGATCTATAAAACTTACTTAGTTTGTATAACTGAAACTTTGAGCTCGTTAATCATCAACTTCCGAATTCCTCTTTTCCCTAGCCCCTAACAACCACCATTCCTCTGATTCTATGAGTTTGACTATTTTAGATACTTAATATAAGTGAAATCATTCAGCATTTGTCTTTCTGTAAGTGACTTATTTCACTCAGCATAGTGTCTTCAAGTTTCTTACATACTATCACACACTGAAGAATATTCCTTTTTTAAGGTTGAATAATATTCCATTGTATGTATATGCAGCAGTTTCTTTATTCATTCAATCAGAACCACAAGGAGATATCACCTCACACCTACTGGGATGGCTATTATCAAAAAGGCAACACGTTTTGACAACAATTCGAAGAAACTAGAATCCTGTACACTGTTGGTAGGGATGGAAACTAGTACGGCCACTATGGAAAACAGTGTGGGAGTTCTTCAAAAAATTAAAAAGAATTAAAATCAGGATTTTGAAGAGAGATTAGTTTGTAGCACTCTTCAGAATAGCCAAGATGCGGGAAAAACCTAAATGTCTTTAAAAAAAAAAAAAAAATTTTGTTAGGGGGCTATTATAGTCTGAGCACTTATCAAACTCATGGTCTCATTTATTTTTTCACTGAGATGTAACTCACTGTATTTTCATTTTATAGACTAAGAAAACAATCTTAGTGATAATTAGCTTAGTAAGTTTACGCAACTCTAGTAAGTGGCAGTGGCCAAATTTTCACATAGATATGTTTCTGAGAACTGTCATCACCACACAAAGCTGCCTCATTTACTTACACATTAACATAAATTTAAATCAATGAATCGCTTATCTTAAATACATTTGTAAAATAAGCCTTAGATCTCTTTGAAAAATAAAAGACTATGCTTTGTTAGAGGAAATAAATGCAGCAACATGGTGGAAAGCAATTGTGCGAATTCTTTATAGAGCATTAATATTAAAGGTCAATATAAAGTGATATAGAAAAAAATTGTACTACATTGATGTTTTTATCTGCTCACTTTACAGTGAGCCCCATATATGTAAACTTTATGCTTTTTGTTGATTGTTTTTAAAGAGTAAGCTTTGTCTGATTAAAGATTAACCTTCTAACAATAGCCTGGAGTTTTAGAATTGAATTGTAAACTTTTTTGATGGTCATGCTTTTGGTATCTTGGCTCCTCCTCTCTCACTTCTACTCCCATTACGCCCATTATTATCTGGCCTTCCACGGTTCCTGGTGCACAAACACAAAAACTGCACATATTCTATGTTTATCAAATAAATGATTGGGCAATCTAAGAAATAAAGTTCGGTGCAACTGAAAATTACCCTAGAGTCTTGGATTGCTTGGACCATGATTGATTTAAACATTCTTCCAGAAATATTAGCTGGCAATCTCATCTACAATAGCATTGCAGTGCCGAACATTTTTGCCCAAGAAGCCAAAGTTAAGAAGAGGTGTGGGGTAGGAATGTCTATTTTAGTAGAATATTCATAGCCAAAAATGTTTTGGGTCACACATATGAATTAATTACCCAAAAAAAGCTATATTTTCTTTAATGCAGTAAAGTCAAATCTATTGTGTAAAATTTTGCTGTCAGTTGCTGGACAAAAAAGCAAAGGGAATAGTTTTATCAAACAGCAACCTCCTGCCTCCAAGAAATACAAGAGACACAAAAAGCTCCTCAGCAATATCAATGAAGTGATCCCTGGGACAAAAGTGAGGTGCCATCAGCCTCTCTATATTCATTATTATTAACACATGGAAGCAAAATGCTCTGCCCTGGTCCTTGTAATAATTTCTACTCCAAGAGATCAGTCATTAAAGCACATGGAGGACCCTCTCAGTTTGAGTTACAAAACCTGTGAGCACATGGAATTGCTCTGGGCTATGGGCCTCGAAGTCTTGATTCATTCTAATTCCACTTTGACTAATTAGAAACTTGGATATTTTTTGGTGCATTTATAGTAAGGCTCAGTATCCCTATGCGGAAAATGATATTTACAATTCCCTCCAAAACACATCGGTCTTCTTAGAAGTTTAGTATGTGTACAAAAGTGTCTCAGAAAGAGAAACATTATAAATGCAAGATATTATTATTATCCTTATGTAACAGCACTGGGCTACTTCAATTACAAACCGCACTTTTAAAGTCTGTTAACATTCCCTTCTGGGAATGCCCTTTTGCCCTTTAATAGTATAAGATAATCACGGCAGTATAATTTCCGGAGCTCATATTTGTGGGAGGAGAACGGCCGGCACTGGTGTGCTCAGTTCTGTGATGGCTTTCTCCTTCCTTTATCCCCTGAAATTATTGAGAGTCTCTAAGCTAATTTTCAAAAGTATGCAGAGGTACTTAGGAAAGCCGGGAGCAGAAATGGGACCCTGAGCATTGCACTGACATCATCCTATGCTCAGCACATATGGCACATCTCTAAAGCAAATCTAAATGAGCACACTGGTCTATTCTGAACTCATGCTGGCTTTAAGTAGCATCCGTAATCACAAGCAAGCTTTCTTTTCATCATTTACAGTCACACAGTTTATTTAACTAGGGAAATTTTCTACATAGGTATTTTCATCATTTATATGGTTAAGTACATGCAAAATAAAATAGGATCTTGCAGTGATCTCAAAACCTACTTTTGAATGCATTTTTAAAAGAATCCTCATCATAATCTCTGTAACTGGGTCAGCTTGCACAAAGATGCTCAGGGTAGCCATGAAGCCATGAGCTCTTTCAGCACCCTGCTATCCTTGTGACACCTCATAATAGTGCAAATAAAGCATGGCATGATGAAAAAATGAAGAAGAATGAACCTGGATAGTCAACCCAGCAGTTTTCAAAACATGGAGGGTAGACTCAATTTTATCTCCCAAAATACACCACATGCGTTTCTTTCTTTTACATTTTCAAGCATATACACGCTTTCCTTATTATGATAAAAATGTCATGATTGCAAGAAATTCTAATACAAAGAAACAGACTGGCTCATTTGTTCATCTATGTATGTATATTTTTAGTAGTCTCAAATTTTGAACTATACCTCATTTACACCTGCCTTGATTTTCAGGTAGAAATCTATCATATTGTCATTCACCTTTGTGATTCTCTTCACCCTCATCTATTAGGCTCAAAAATTATTTCCTTGTGGACCATAGTCTAATTAGCTGAATATTCAGGGAGTTTACTGACCCAACAAATTCAACATCACCCCTTTCTTATCAGGTTTCTTTTAAGCCACCACCCTGCCTGCCCAGCTCTTAGACCCTCTGCTTCCCCACACTCACATCTCTTTACCCTCCACCCTCAGAGGCTTACTTCATCCTTCATGTTCCTTGACTGTACTCTAGCCAGAGTTAACTCCCTCTCTTCAAGAGAGGGAAGGAATCAGAAAGCTTCCACCAAAAGTGTATGTGAAGAGTTTCAAAAACAAACAAATATGACTATACACTAGAACTTTTGAAAGAAAGAAAACACTCTATTTTTCAATGATAGGTACGCCTGGTTTTTTCATTCACATACAATCACTAATCTGGAGAGAAAGAAATGTTTGTGAAGACCAGCAGACGGCGCCTGACTGGAGCAGCAGCAGCGGTGGTAAGGGGAAGGGAGTGCTGTCTCTGCGGCAGGGCCCCATGGTGTTCTCTCCTCCCCACAGCCCCAGGCTCTCTCCCCTCAGCACCTCATCTCTCCGGAGAGAGGCAGAGCCACAGAAAAGAAGTTAATATGCATATGAGATTATTAGCCGAAAGCTTCCCACTGGTACAATTAGGCACCCCACGCCCTCGCCTACCCTCATCTGGCTCACTGCACCCACCCACGCTCTGTCTGCCCCTCCTATGCCCTGGCTTGCCTCCCTCCCCTGGGACCCACAGGATTCTGCACAAAAGCAGGGCAATGGGTGAGAGCTGCGCCCAGGTAACGGAGCGGCAGGCTCCTAGGATACTGTGAGCAAAGTGGTGAGAGCAGACTCCTTACTGATTCAGAGGGATCTATCCTCTCTGCCGCTCTTAGCTAAGAACCCTGGGTTTCACTAAAAACAGGGGCTAGACACTCTTAACTGGAGAGAATCCTTGAGAGGGAGCTGGGGGAAAGAAAGAAAGGGATTCCTAGGACCCATAGTGAGGTGTGTCCCCAGGCCATTCCTAAAGAAGAGTTGCTACACTTTTTTGTCCTCTCTTCAGTTAGGTTAGGTTATAGCTTTTCATATCTAACCAGACTTGTCCCCAGGTAGGAAGCCTATCCCTGGGGAAGGGGACCGTCCTGGTCTAACCAGCAGCTGCTCAAGGGAGAGGAATTACCTAGGGAGCAGGGCATATGATCCAGACCTGAACCATGTCAGAAAGAGGAAGGTGTTCTGCAAGGGAAGGTGGGAAAGGGAAATACGAAGTGTCCACAACTTTTGCCCTGCTTTTTAAAGTAGCAGACTCTACACTGGGAGAGAAGACTGGTCGTGGGGAAGAGACTCACAAAAGCAATTTGATTTTTATTCATTGGCAGTTCAGGGAATGTGAAACAGGAATTTATCTAAAGGTGAGAGGAACCTGACCTTACATTGCTGGCCACTCTGGAGAAGGAACCTGCCCACCAAGGCTTTTCTTCACATTCTGCTCTTTATAAAACAAACAAACAAACAAAACCCAGGGTGAGGAGAACAGGTTCTTTTTGCTCTAAATTCTCCCTCTCCAGGCAGACCTCTTGAATTATACCAGCCAGCACTGGCCCACCTGTGCTCCCTGGGAACCACTGAGCTGAAGGAAAAAGTGGGACATCTCTTACCCCAACAGCCTTCAAACACGATCCTCAGGGAAGGAGATGTGTTTGGGTAGCCAAGCCTCTCTCTGCTGTATTTTAGAAAATAACTCAGCCCAATCACCAAGAAAAGAAGTGTATATGTGTGTGGGGTGGGGAAATGGAGAGGTTGAGAGGTTCAGAGGTTCAGAGGTTCAGAGGTTCAGAGGTTCTCCGAGTCTGGTAGGGACTGGCCAGAAAGGGGGAGTGTGCCGGGTCATCCTCCTACCTTCTCCAATGATGGGAAGAGGTGGGGGGCAAAATGGATGGGCTTCCCGTAAAGTGAGTCCCGGGTCCCACTGTCACTGCAGTCTGGGCACACTTTAGAGGACTGTGTGGGCTGGAACCTCTCCCTCCCCCAGGCCAGGGAAAATGGGCAAGAGGTGGGGCCCGCACACAGAGCACAGACAAAAGGTTCTGCAGAACCCTTTTCTCTCTAGCGTTCAGGTTCCTAGTCTGAGCGCGGAACCCCATCAACCACAGCGAGTGACCTCCTAGCTAGGAAGCCCCCTTCTCGCAGGGGGCTAGGGACGGAGGTGCCCGGACAGGGACGGTTATTTAATAGGTGTCCACGTCCCTCTCCCAGCCCCCTGACAAGGAAGGCCCCTCCCACCCTTCACACAAACGCCTGCAAAGCCTTCCCCCATCCCCTTTCTATTGTCTTCAAAGAGATAAGTGGCTCCCACCGAGCACACCCAAATGCACCTCTGGTTCTCGAGCTCCTATTTCTCCGAACCTTAGGGGCTGAGAAGTGAGCGCAGGGTTGAATGGGGCGAGCTCGGGAGTAACCCGCGAGAACTTGGCATCTCAGACCCACCGTGTCCGCCTCGCAAGGATGCCGGTGACCTGTAGATTGCAATAGGCACTGAATGATGCTTGCTGCTGCCATGGAAATGGTGGATGTGGTGCGCTCCCAAACTGGACGCCCCCCATGCCACTCCTAGAAGGCCGCTGAGGGTGAGCGGGACAATCCAAAGCAGGGCCAGGCGCCCCCCTGCGCCGCCACTGCTGCCACCACCCCCGGGCGAGCCCAGCTCGGCGCCGCACCGGAGCATCCTCTGGTACATGACGGGGTGCCAGCCGAGGGGCAACTGCCGCCGGAGGCAAAGTTTGGGGTGCAGGGAGGGGAGAGGGCACCGGGGAGCAGACGGCTCAGGGTGGGCTGTGGGGCCACCGCCTCACCGAGCCAGAGCACCCATCCTCTCCCTCCTTCGGACAGTCTTCTCCGGGTCCTGAAGTCCTCCGTGCCTTGCACCCCAAAGAATCCGAAACATAGCCGAGGCGAATACAGCTGATGGGGGACTTGTCCAGAAAGGCAGCCCCGGGGGAACAGTAAACGCGGAGTGGACGGCTGCTCCCAGATTTCCAGGGCTCCAGGTTCTCGAGAGATACTCCCAAAGAGTTTCAGGCGAGAGTGTGTGCCAGGGGGTGGGGAGCGGGGAAATTGCTTAAAGCTCCTCCGGGAGGGTCCTCACTTCTACATGACAGCCATTCACCGCGGATCCACTGGGTAAATCCATTTAGCATTGTGTGTGGGGACTGGGGAGGCCACTCCGCCGGCCCAACCTCCTTTCAAGGGAGAAGCAGACCCCACGGAATCCAGGCGCCCCTTTCCTCCATTCAGCCCCGGCCCGCTGGCCCGCTCGCGCCAGCCTCCCGCGGGCAGCGCGCAGAGCAGCGGCGCGCATCGCCTGCTCCAGAGGCGATCTCCGTGTCCGCTGCCTCCTGACACTTAAGCCGGGCAAAGGGTTCTGAGGCAAGAGTGCACCCTTAGGAAGGAAGCAGGGATCCAACGGGGAAAACGGCAAAGCAAAAAGAGAAGCAGACGGAAGAGAAGAGGGGGGGAAAGAAAAAGAAGAAAAGAGAAGAAAAGAAAAACCACGCACGCTGGCGAAGCGAGGGGCTCTATGCAAATCTGCAGTCTCCAAACAGCAAATCACTGAAGCTGGGATGCAATGCAGAGGACGAGCCTATGTAACAAGGGAGGCTGGTCTAGCTTCCCACAAAAATCGCCCTGCTTTGCCTCTCATGCATTCTCCACACATCAAAGGGACACGTGTACAGGATGCTGGGAACACCTAAAAAGCAACTCTCCCTCCCCTGCCAGGTGATCCTTCCATCTGAATCACAATGGCAAATGGCACCCTTCCCCTACCCCTATGGTTTAGATGTAACCAGTGTCCTGAGAGCTCTCTTAAAAGGGAAAGAATCTGGCTCTTTTTATTGGACCAAACTTATTCTGCCAGGTGTTTAAACCCAATCTGCTAAATATGGCTTGACACCATCTACTCAACCATCAGTTTTGACCGATCTGTTAATTACACATATTACACATAACAAAGAGTCCTCCTTCCCTCTACAATATTGTATCTCATATAAGGCAGTGTAAGTGCAGGGAACTAAAACACACAGCGCGGGGGGGGGGGGGGGGGGGGGTGAGTGAGTGTGGCAGCTGATAAAGATACAGCAAAGGGAGAATGAGAGAGAGAAAGGAGACAGGTGGGAAGGAGGACAGCAGAGGAGAGCAACAGTATGAGACTGCTTGCGTTTCAGTCAAACACTTTAGGGATATTTAAGAACCCACGAGATTTCTATAGAAGCCCAGCTATGGAGATCTTTTATAAGGGTGGGGTTCTGCCTTTCTTTCATCCTGTCTCATAAGTAAAATAGCATAAAGAAACAAAAATTCACAAATCTAGTGTCCCCACGGAAGAGAGGACATTTATATTCTATTGGTGAAATGCAGCATCTTTAACTGGAAGCTATGTGTCCTGGATGACACAACGGCAAAGCCAACACACATCTAAAAATCTAAAAAGCTAGCACAGCAATTGGACTTGGCAAGAAGGACCACAGTCACTGGAGGCTGGCAGTTAAGATTTAGGATTATGATTGAAACATTCCTCCAGTTTCCACATGATACTACTATGACATGTCTAATGAATGGACATTTTTGTCTTTACTTCTAAAGGGAAACAACTCAGAATAGACACTACTTCCCAGAGGCTTCTCATAATCTATATAATCCCTTATATCAACAAATATAAAGTCATATATAGAAAAAAAAAAGTAATTCTAGGAGTATTTCACTCAAATCAGCCACTTACCTATGTAACAGTGTCCAGGGGCCACCAAATCAAATCTACAGCAATCCATCATCTCACATTTTTGTCAAAAGTTTATGTCATTTGACCAAAAAGATAATTCTTTAATAGTTCACTAATTGAAACAGCTTAGCCATCCATGTTAGAGGAGGTGCTTTTATTTAAATGTGCCATATCTCCCAACTTCCCACTTCTGCTCAAAAACCCACAATACCCAAATGCAGAACCTTCCATCGTGTACAGCTGCCACCCTTAATCCTAGGCCATTTCCTCTTCATTTTATTATTTTTTAGCATATGTATTTTCATTCACTAGTCAAGGATTGTGATTTTCATTTTTTAAATATCAAGTAAAGCTTCCAAAGGAAAAGAAGAGGATAATCATCCTCACAGTATGGTTTTAGACTCTAGGTTCATATTCTGAATTTGATATTTCATAGTATTAATATGAAAAGGGCAGTGGATTAGGAGGTAGGAAACCTGTGCCTCATTCTTGGCACTACCATTTACTGGTTATGTCAGATTAGTTACTTAGCCTCTCCCTGAGGCTCCGTGGCTTCCTTTATAAAATAGTCATGTTCCTATCTTTCCTAAGAATCCCACAGGGCAGGAAGGATATAATGCAATATTTAGTGTGAGAGTGCTTTAAAATATATCAAACACTCTTCACAATTAAGGCATTATGTCTCTCTTCCTATATAGGTCTAACGTATTTGAGCTGATTAGCATGAACAATTCATTCAGTTCTTTCCATCTTTAGGAAATGTAGGGCATTACATTGTTCTCCAAAGCCTTCATACATGGTGTTAATATGTCCTTCCCTCTCCAACTAGATGAATTCCTGAAGGGAAGCAGAGTCAAATCTTTATCTGTACTCCCTCTAGTGCCCAGCATATGTGAAATGTAAGTAAGTCTCTTAGAATTCTCATTATTTCCAGCAGTTATGATTCCCAGCAGTTATGATTTATAAAATCACTGTGAACAGTGAATTAGCAAAGACTGAACCAATGCTCCTAGGGCTTAGGTCTATGCGAGACTCTGATCACAACATTGTTATCAACTAATCAATAAATAACCTTGTGTTTCTTTGTTTAAAGACATCTTATTTAATACATACTGTTGATTCATTAACATTGAACGCATAGCTGACATCAGTATAACTCAAGCCTGAATGAAACTTGTCTAACACACCTGTTTTATCCATAAGGCATGCCGCAGCCTTCTGCTTTGGAATGTTAGCACTTTGGCATTATGTTTAGGGGACATCTTAAACAGCAAAATCGCCAAAAAGCAAGAAAAGGTGAAAAATGTGGCACTAAATAGACCACTTGTTTACAGTACAAGAGGGGAAATGACAAAGTGGAGTGTTACCTTGTTTGACCCTTGCTGGGAACTCAAGTTTTTTGATGAGCTTTGTGCCTATCTGTTATCAACCACCATAGTGCTATAGGTGTTGATTTGGAGTTTACAAATTTTAGTGAAGAAGTGAATTCATATCTGTGAATAATGGGACTGACTACATTTGTTATTCTCTTGATTAACAGGGAAGGATGGCTGGGACTTTGAGAGTGAGTTGTATAAATTAAAATAATAGGAATAGAACAAGTACGGAAGATTCTAATGAACCTTCCCAAGAACATTCAATGGAGAAGAGGCTTCTCTGTCTGTCTTATACTGTCTGGGGCCTTGGGAGATAAAGGCAGGTTTAGGGAAAGGACAGGTAAGAAATCTATTTTACTAGAGTCTCAAGAGCTAAAGAAGAAATATTTATGGCTTCCTTGAAAGAAGAAATTGTAGCTGTAGTGTTTCAGGCAGATGTCTAGGGCACCTTTGCAATACCTAGGAGGTTCTAGGGTGGATGTTGTGATACTGATGCTGCAATATTTGTTATAAATGGCTGTAATTTGGTGGAACAAGGAAAGATTCTCTGTACAGAGAGTGGAGAAAAGTCCTGTAAGCAAACACATGCCTAATCTGGATGAAGCAAATGAAGCCTGTGCCTACTCTTTATGTCTCCTCAGCAGGGCAGTCCTTGTGGCTGGAATTGCATTATGTAAAGAAAACTGAGGCAGCATTTGAAAAATTGTGCTTAGGTGAGTGAAGAACTGGTTGTAGGAGACATGGCGACTGGCACTCTGTAATATACTCTTAAATATTTCAGCATAGACAGTGGAATATAAATGTGTTAGTGTTGTTCTGTATCCCAGGAGAGTCAGTTGCATTCATCAGGAATTTATATTCTTTTGTCTCAGCCAGAATTAGAGAAGCCATAGGTGGCTTCTAGAAGCCTTGAGTTATCATCATCTACAATCATGATGTGGCTTTGCTAAACAATATGTTAGAAACGGGTTGTCATTGGTGAAATAACTGGCTTGTGATTGGTGTAATGGAAATTAGAAATGTGGGATCTTTGGTGAAATCATTAATGTTCAAGATTATTGGCCAAAGTACCTTATAGACATGCTTTGCTTCTACTAGAGTATGTGAATATGAGGCCTTTCACCATTTACTGTAAGAAATGGTGCCATAGTAATAGTAATAATAATAATAATAAAAGAGCTAAACATTTGTAGCTGGCACAACTCAGAGATTTAAATGTATTAGCTCATTTAATCATCACAAAACCATATGAAGTGGGTGCTATTGGTGACTTTTAACTAATCTTTGTTGCCTCCTTCTGACAAATGATGAGCTAGATGCTGGCACTGAAATACTGCCATATTTGCTTTAGGAATATCTTCTTTGAAACTTAAAAGAACTAAGAGCTTGACCCTCATCAAGCTTTCAGAACAAGCTATAAGAATTTGTGCCTAGTTATTGATATATGTCTGATTCTGTAGCAGAAGTTGGTCTGCATCTTTGACTTACACTTGTAGAAATTCTTGGAAGTGTGGTTAACTTTCACCTGCCTCTAACAACTGTGGCTTCGAGATCTACCAAAAGAACCTAATAGCTACGCATAGTAAACTGTCCTAGGTCCATTCACCATTGATGATTTATAATTATAAGAAAGAAGGTAGCCTAAGTCAGACAATGGGGTTAAAAAATGAGAGATGAGTTTGAAAACTGAGGGGATAAAATGAAGGAAATGGAAGGGGAGAGAAGAGGAGAGTGAGTGGAAAGGTGTGTGTGGGGAGAAATAGACAAGGACAGGTCATTTCAAACTATTCTTTTTCATATTCCAAAAATCAACCCTCTGTCTCAAGAAACAGGATGGCTGTCAGGCACACACTTTCAACCTTTTCATGTTTTTCTTAAACCTAGTTGGAAATTATTATGGCTCAGTATTAAGGTTTTTTGTTTGTTTGTTTGTTTGTTTGTTTGTTTTAAAGTAGACACTAAAAGCAGCAGAGGGGAAGTATATTAAAACCCACAGGCAGCACCAATCTTTTAAAAATTAAAAATGAGGAGAGTGTCAGTCTCATGTTTTGCATTTCTACTGCTGTCAGCAAACATACAAAAAAAGGCAAGCAGACCCCACATAGTCCTCTATCTGCATTTCTGAGTTGAGACTGAGAGAGAGTAAAGAGGGAGATACTCATAAGAGGGTGCTGCCCATGAAGTTTAAAGATAAACCTCTGATCTTATTATCTTTCTGGGTTGTTGCAGGTCCCTAAGGGTCTACTGAGAAGAGATCAGAATAGAAGAGCAAGAGCATTAAGAGTAAAACACAAAAAAGAACAAAAAAAGAAGAAAAGAAATGTCAGGGCTAAAAGCATCCCTGGAGATTCTGCAGTGCAATCTCTTTATTATTCAGATGATAAACTTGAGGCTGACAGAAGTAATAATGTTACCGAAAAGCCAGACTTATTTATGAAGTGTGTACTTATCAGGAAATACACTTTCATCTCCTGCCACCCATAATCCAGTCATAGACCTAGATTGGTGAATTCAGTCAATTTAGTTATTGCCTAGAACATCCACACAGATATAACAAATGGGGGAGAGGAAAAAAATGGTTCTGGAACCCAACATGAGCCAATTCGCTCAAATTAAATTAAAGCCTCAGTGTGCAGTTTGACTTGTGAAACATGAATAGATTTATTCAATAAAGGTGAGCTGTGTTTAGAACTACAGTATTTTATGGTCTCTACATTTTCTTTTGTCTTACTTAATAAAAATTTCATTTATGATGTCTTCCCTGTCTGTATGCCAAGGCAGGGTCAGAGAGATTTCTCTATAACTACATCTATAAGTCTTGTGGCCATTGATTGGGCACCAAGTAATAATATGCTATCTTTCAGTTACTGCCATCTTATATTGTTCATATAGTTATTTCAACCAAGTTGTGTTGCTGACAAAGTCGTACAGAGGTTCGTGCTCTTTTGACTTGAATATGTTCATAATGCAGTGAGAGAACATGTGACTTGAGTGTCAGGCTGTGAATTTGAATGTGAGTTGATTGTTATTATTCATGTGACATTGGGTTTAATGACTCCCTGCCTCAGTTTCCTCATCTGTCATATAATATTATATGTAATAGAATTGAGACAGTTTCTAAAATATATTAAACACTAAATATAATTATCATTTATTCATATGAACATAATTTTAGATAGGTACTGAAGACATAATGATAATAAGCTATAATGCGATTTTTAATTTAGTCATTCTAAACTCTCCTCACTTGACAGTCAATAGTCAAGTTCAGCCACCTTCCCAATAATTCCTTACTTCAGTCGCTTTCTCTAAATCTGTGGTGTTCAAACTTTAGTGTGCCTGAGAATCACTAGAAAGGCTTGTTAAATCATAGATGGCTTTGCTTTCGATTCCCTGGATCTGCAGAGAGGCCTGATAGTTTGCATTTCTAACAAGTTCCCAGGTGATGCTCATACTGCTGGCCCAGGGAAACCAGATTTTCAGAATCCCTGCTCTGTCTGAATGTCAAAGTCTCTGACATACATTTTATTATCAATATAGGAACAGCTTTCTAATTAAGCTCCTTATCAATGCCCTCACCACCTCCTCAGCAGTGTACTCTAAGCATAGATAATAATGCTGTTCCCAGATCTCTTCTTCAAAGAATTTTTTAAATGCTTCAAAATGTCTACCATACAAACCTACACATCCTCATCTCACACCATGTAACTATAAATTCCCTTTACTCCACTTAGAAAAAGCTATTTTCCTTTCCTTCTCTCCTTTTGTATTTGAGCTTTTCTTTGGTTAACTTGGCCAGCGGCTAGGGGCAGAAACTCAGATACTATACTAGGGTTCAGTTCTGACTGTACTAACTTGCCAGATATTATATGGCCTTGGAGAGATTACCTAAACTCAATTTTCACATTGATAAAAAGGAGTTGATAACTGTGGGGTTGTTGTGAGGATTAAATGAGTTGACAGATATAAAACATTTAGAATAGAGTCTGGTACACAGCATATTATGTATCAGCATTTATTTTTAGAATAGATGATTCTTTCCTCTTTTTTTAGGATATGGAGAAAATAAATCAGAATTGATGAGAATGCTTGTTTCCATACAAAACCTAATACTGGCCATCCAAATAGTCACCATGAAAAAACAAAAAAAAAACCAAAAAAAACCAAGAAGACACTTTCAGATCTTAGCATATCAGGCCTCCAGTCTGACTAGAGTCAACTACAGGAATGTTCAATGTAAACAACTGACAACCTGGGATCTCTCTGCCTACATTCACAAGCACATTTTATCATACATGTCCATCCTTGCAGAAGAAAAACAACATGAGACTATTGAGAAATGGAAGGACAACTATAAGACGAGTTCAAAGTGATAAAAAAACAAGACATATTTTGCAAATTCCCTAGTAAATACAGATATTTAAATCAGGAAGCAGAAATCATGAATATACCATTAGTTCTCTTTCTTGAATGGACAACACTTGAAGCATAAACCAATTTGATCCACCTTTATAAACGTATGCTCTAGAGCATATATTGCCATCTTAATGCACTGAAAGAAATTTAATCATGCAACTAGAATCTCATCTCTAAATAGGTTTATCTGGGGTCTATAATCTAATCCCCATCCAATTTAGGACAAATACATTAGATTACATATTTTATCAGAGTTATATTTTGATGTTAGTACTGTAGTTAAGTTAGTGTGACTATCCCACTACAAAGATCTGTTTTTTCAGGTAAAGTTGAAGTTCTTTAGCATGGTTTATTAAGCCCTTCAAAATTGCACGCTATGCTGCCTTTCTTGTTTTTATCTCAACTTCTGCCACTTCCCCCCAAAACATCCAAGGCTTGAGTCACATGAACTTCTTTCTTCCTTAGATACACTACACACTTAATACTTTGCTATTGTCCATGCTATTCTCTTTGTAAAAACTATCTTTTCTCTTTCTTCCCTCTCTTAATAGCCCATTAGTTATTCTACACAATTTTAAGACATATCTCTGTTGGAAAATTTTCTGAACTGCCAATTTTTTGCTACTTTCTCATTATTAACATCAAAAAAAAAAATTACCTGGGGTAAGTAATAATGTATTCACATTATTATTGTGCTGAATTTATGAAGTATCGAAGTAACTGGTTAAGTTTACCTTCATGTTTAAGAGTTTCAAATAACCAAAACCAACAAACAAAGGGAACAAATCCTCTTCAATATATTCTTGCAGGTTTTTGGTTAGCTCTTTTATTGCCTAAAACTTAATTAATTTAGGCTGAATATTAATTTAAATGCTAAATAAATTGGTTATGAAGAATAATGGAATTCACTGTCATATTTTCTTACATTATAAGCAGATGTCTTTCTTTTCCATACTATGGAAAAAAAATATATTACCGACCAAAGATGCTTGCTGCCAAGCTGAATTGCAGAGCAAACATTTACAGCTAACTTATAAATCCTTGAAAATAGGGTTTTATAATGGAAATACTGGCACCATTTTAACTATAACCATTCAAATAATATCACTATAGCAGAACTTATAATCTAATATATTTGTTCTGGTATGGATGAGGGAAGATTAAGCTGTAGGTGTCGAAAATACTTTCAGTGGCTCAATTCAAAATGCATGATCTTTCCACATAGTTCAAATCTCTCAGAATATTTCAAAATGCATACTTGTGCTCCAAAACATTTATTCTTAAAAAATAGATTATATTTTTTGATACTTGTATGAGAAATATATTACCTCTGAGGCATTTTGAAAAATCATTAATCAATTTTTTTTTTAACTGTCTTGTTTTTCTTCCATAAAAGAATTACTTTCCTCAGGTTTTCTCTGTTTTATTGCTGAGATGATTCCCCCAGAGAACTATGTGTTTATCTTGACAGGTGTTAGTAGATCTGTAGACCTCTGTGGAGTTGTTCCTGGTTGTGTTGAGGTACAGTAAAAACATTACGTTTGCAAACTAATAAACTTACCTTATTGCATTCTAAATAAAATAAACCACACGGTGAGTGGAATTAATCTACTAATATCTTCCTAATGAAGCTTTCATTAGGCATATGGTGTGGTCTTCAATATTTAACACATGATAGGTATTAAAACAAAGCATATCTGATGATTTTTAAATGCATATCTGATGATTGCCTAGCATATTATTTTCTAATGAACTAGTTTAACCTCAGATTGCTTTAGGCAACTAATCAAAGAAATACAAGGAACATTTGTAGACTTAAGGAAATATTTTATACTCAAATGGAGAGAATAAATGTGTCATTTACCATTACCCTTAAATAATTAAAACTGGATTTGCTGTTCTAATTTTTAAGGACAAAGAGTGCTTTTAATTTTCTATGTAATGTAAAATTTCACTCATTAATAAGATTTAGGAGTCAAATGTTTAGACTAGAGCCATTTTGGTTGCATTCAGAGTGGTTTGCTTTAAAATAATGCTACTTCCTACGCATAGCAAACACTAGCTTAAATTGTGGCGAAAAATGGATACTTCGATGACCAATGAAAGCTTAACTGCAAACAGTAGGTACCCTTTCATATAGGCAATATTTTAATTTGTCATTTGTCAAAGAAAAAATTCAAAGCATCTCACAGGAAAACCTGCCTATTTCAGAAAATCATCAGTTTCAGAGTATGTGCTGTCTCATTCTATTTTACATTTATAGTAGTATATAAAAGAACTATAAATAAGTCACATCTTCATTGCTACACTATGACAAATTTTTAATTTCTCATTTGTTTTCCATGTAAATGATCTCCTGTTTTAGTATAATCAGAGTTGTCCAATTGAGGCTTAAAAATCTCATCGGTCATGTATTTTACTATTATTATTTAAATTTACTTGTTTCAAATATTATTTACTGCCAAACATTACAGGAGCAAGGAAAGAGACATGGTAGAAGAGCGAAGGTGGGTCTTTCCTCCTGCAGTAGCAGCCAGAAACAGTATGAAAGCAATGGATCATGGAAAAAAGCAATTTCCTACTTGAGGGATTAGACAGTACCCTCTTTTGTATTGTTAAATCAAAGTTTTAGTTATTTTTTTCACATAATACTGATTTTTTTCAATTCACATAAATAGTCTCTAGAGAAACTACAAGAGACCTCCAAACACATACCCTCTTAGTCAACCAATGAAAGAGATTAAAAAACAAAACAAAACCCTCCTTTATATTGTACTGCTCTGAGCAAGCTTTTACGTAGCACAAAAAAAGAAAAAAATAAATTAACTGCTGTATGAGCTAAAAATAATTAATTCAACAAGGAAAAATTTGAACTAATACATGAGGCTTTTTTCCCTTCTTTTCTTTAGGAAAAATATAGGTGATTTTTATTTTTAAGCAGCTCACATTTGCTAGTATTAGAAAACTGAAAACTATGTAAATTCTAGCAAACATTTGCTTTACCTTTTACGTTCACAACAATATTAACCACTGCCATCAGTCAGTATTACATTCAGATTTGAGAATATTTGTAGAGTAAAACAGTGCTCTGGAAAACCAATGTGAAAATCTTAATCAATTTTAACAATGCGTTTACATTCAAGGAGGAGAAAAGCACACTCTTTAATAATAAAAGCAAATAACAGTTACATATATAAAATAAAGGGAAAGAAAATCATGAGCCTCTTTTCACAGCCCATTTTCTTAAAGGTTTATTGCTTATATGAGTCATGTTTAATGAAGCTGCGTATTTTCTATACTGAAGACTATGTCATATAGTTAAGAACAAAAAGTCCCCATTGCTAAATAATAGGGTTGTAATGAAATCTTACAATTTAATTCAACTTATTTCTCAGTTGTCCAGTTTTATCTGTCTAGAATCCTACCTGTCATATTGTTAACAGGTGCCTGAGTTGTAGTGGTTGATTAGGAGATGAAGCTCCAGCTTTTAATTTAATTGTTATTTTTTTACTCCAGTTTGTCAAAACAGTGATGCTATTAAGGCATTTTTAACTCAATAGCTTATAGAGACATTAAGAGCAAAAAAATCCAGTATATTAACATAGCAAATATTTCCTGTTTTATATATAACTGGAGTAATAGTTTGTAAATTTGGTGCAATAATCTATTGCATAAACTAGGAAATTATTTGTGAAAATTAAAGAGAATAAAGAACTATACACAGGAACAAAATTAGAAGAGTACAGATCTATAACCCAGCAAAATCAAATTTTACTGTTAAAACCAAATAATCTTAGAAAATGGTTGATGTCGTTCAGTATGGCTGAGATAAGCAGGCTTTGGAGAAATAATTGGTATTACTTCCACCCAATGTGAATTCCTCAATCCAACAACGGAATAATAAAAACAGGTTAGTTGGGTAAAATACACCGGGTTTCCAGCACTGGGAATTAAAAAAAAAAAAAAAAAATTAAGAGTTGAATTATGGACAGACTGCAGAATGAAAAATATGTTGGTATTTCCCAGCTAAAATAGTATAAAATATGATTTGTAATAAGACTCAGAGCCAGTACTGAAGAATCCAATAGTCTCCCATGACTTATTAGGTGGTATATCTATATAAGAATAACTAAGATTCATTCTAAAAATCAGTGACTGCTCAACTGTTTTTGTTTTTTTGGGGGGGGGGTGGGGGTGGGGGAGGCGGTTGTCTGTGGGTAGTCCAGTCCTTGGCTTTTTCACTGGGAAATTGAACCTTTTTATTGGGTGGGGGGAGGGAGGAGGGAGATAAAATGCAATATGTCCCATTAAAATACATGCTTTCCCAAACCTCTTTAGAGTCATAGTGCCCTTCTGATCCAGTTAATCTCGAGGAAATTTAAATGGAAGTCACTGGGAAAGTTTTAAAAGGCAGATTTGCACAGCATGACCCCTATGCCGTTCTGCCACAAAACCTTATTCCTCCTGCCTGAAATGCAGTCAATGTCTATGAGAGATGCGCATTTTGCAACTATGGGTTCAGAATCACACTCTAAGGATGGAGAAGCAAGAAGACTGAAGAGACCTAAATACTTGATGTTTTCCTTCAGGAATTACACTAGTCCTCTATCATCTTCCTCTAGACTTGTATTAAATTTGAAAAATAAACTATCTTATATTTAACCCAATGTCGGTAAGGTTATCAGTTTTTACAAGCTAAATAGATACCTAATGACATAACTACTTTCTTGGATGGATGATTATTTAGATGAGTAAGTCAGCCACCTTGGGCTCTGGGGGGAGACATTTATCCTTGAAGAAAGTAGGTAACATTGTCCCAGAACTTTGATTTTAGAGTCAAGATGTGATTTCGATTCCTCCAGAACTACATGTTAAGGTAGTTAAGGTAGTTGTTTTAATACAGGGGTCCATTAAAGATAACTGGGAAATTAGGCTATCCAAGGCTCTTGAACGAGAGGAAAATGCCTTTGAATAAAGAACTTTATAAACTTGAAGAAAGGTGTTTGTGTTTTCTTCCTTCCCTGAGCATGTCAGAGAAAAAAGAAGAGAACATTCCATTTCCTACAGATAGGGAATTAAAGCCTGGAGGAGACACACTTTCAACAAGAGGGTCTGAAGTGGCCTGGGCTTATCAGTAGTAAACTCATCTTCCCAGGCAATATACCTAAGGGCAAGTAATTACAGGCTGGTATAAATTTATTTGTCCCTTTATTCATCAAAATGTCAAATAATTTATTTATCTAACAAATATTTATCGAGTACCTACTCTACAGTAGGATCTGTTCCAGGTCCTGAGCTTGTCTAGGAAGAAATAATTGAGGGCTTGGTTCCTAGTGAAGCAACGAGTGTTTTGGTATATTGCCTCCTTATCTTGAGCTGGGTGATCCTATTCCTCTCTTGGAGTCCATGCAAGGAGGATATATACTTTGTAATTTACAGAAACTGCCCTGAAGATGGAATCAAATTGGAGCCAAATGAGTGCTCCTGCCTCAGCTAGTATAGTTTTCATACTTAGAGAGTTTCAAAGCCGCAGTGTGCTTTGAAACACAGACATGCTTATTGACCAGGTGCTTACCACCTATTTGGCAAGTGCTGTTTGTGAAGTTTTTAAGAAACAAATATTGATCTAAACAACTCTCTTGCATTTAATATTCTGTCATTCTGCAAAGCCACGATTAACTTTGATGTACACATGCAATTACCTGTCTAAAGAGTTTCAATAGCCCTAACTCTTGGGCACCACACCATGATTAAATGCACATAAGCAACAAGTTGTTGATTTGGGCAGCCAGAAAACCACTGTGGTGGCATAAGATCAATTGCCTACCAAAGAATGTCTTTGTCATTGCTTTCTACAGTCTTCAAAGGCCCAGACAAAATTTAAAGTTGGACTTTGTTTTTTCTTCCACATACATGTTGTTATGCAAATGAAAATAAATTTTACTTAGGAAGACTCCAGAGGGCCCACAGAGGAGTGAAAATTGTTTAAATTATTGTAGAGTGACCACATACTCAGAAGAGCCATACTAAGTCAGGAGTGGCAGAGACTAAGGGAGATACAGACATCCTCTGATACTTGAAGGGTTTTCATATAGAAAAAGGAGACTTATTCTTTAATGATTTTGTAACTACAGGAAGAGCCAATAGGTAGAAACAGATTACTAGGGAAGCAGATATTAGCACTCAAATAAATGGAGTGAAGGTTTCAGAAAGAATTATCTAGAAAGTAGGGATCTGGAACTAATCTGCATTCCTACCAGATAATTTCTGATTTATTCCCCTGCCCTGGGACCTTGCCTCTGGATGTTTCTTGGGTAAAGAAATAATAGATCCTGTAAGAAATAATAAAGGGAGCTTTAGTTCTAATTGTCAGCCAAGGAAACTCAAAGTAGATTCCTACATGAGTGGTAAGGAAGGAGCACAAAGACCAACTCTGATGTATCTGGGTATACCCTGGCTAGGCGAGTAACTCATCCCTAGTACCTTCTTGGGGATCTAGGTAAATATCCACAGGAAAGGAGATGCGTGTGTATTGTCTTACATATTTTCAAGCATGTTTTTAGCTCCAGGGAAATGTATTCTACATTCTTCAGGAAGGGGCAGGGGAAAGGACTATCATAACACATAGAAGACAAATAAAATAATTCCAACATTAAAATTGAGAATGTATGGCCACCAGTTTAAATAATCTAAAATAAAGGAAGTGAGAGGATCTCATTAGAGAATATAGAAGGGTGAGGTCATAATCATCTGGGAAAAAGGTGGGTGGTAAATCAAAGCAACTGCAGATAAGTTGGTATAAGGGCACATGTAAAATAAACAAATGCATTAATTTATTGCACATGATGAATATTATACGTACTTTCCATTGGGCTCTTCTGAAATTAGACTATATGACCCAAATTATTAATTTCTGCCTAAGTTTATTATGTGCACTCTATTTGATCATGAGTATAAAGAGTTTTATCAGTGTTCAAATTAGACTTGAGTTTTTATCCTTTCATGCCAAATCACCTGAATGAATCTTATGGGAAGTGAAACAAATCCTACAATTCCAAATAAGTAGGCTCAAATAAATTGAAATAGTACTATGTTATCTGTATTCTGGTAGACTTGATGCACTTTTAATCTGAAAAAGTAGTCAGTTTTTCAATTAACTTATGATTTCTGTCTATAATTCTCCTCCACAATATTCCTAATGGTCTCAAATGCCCACACATCTGATGCTAACTAGCACTGATCCATACCTCCCACAGGAGCTACTACTTGAAGTGGTGACCAGTATCCTTTGCTACCCATTTCTGTGAGCTTTGATGTCTCTTAAAAGTACACAGACCAATCACGGTCTTAATCTCTCAGTGTTGAAGTGGAAGGGACTAGGAATGGGTCACAGAATCATATTGGAGGGGAAGTTGTGGTATGAACTGAGCCAATTAGAGAATGCAGATAAAAGACCAAAAGGAAGGTATAACATAAACAATGACCATGGTTAATAGGCAAAGATAAACATCTCTTGATAAAAGATATATATTTTATTTATCAAAGACTCTCCTAAATTTCTACCTCTTCCATTAAGACTCCTTTGTCTACTATCCTACTCCCTTCACTTATTTTCTGTGTCATTTGACGTGATTTTAGCCACTGTGTATTTTTTCCTATCTCTGTGTATGTGTACACATTGTCCTTCCAGCTATACTGCAGCCACATTAGGGTAGAACCTATATCTCATCTTGATGATTCTCCATTTTATAAGCAGTCCTTTCTTTCAAAATACAGTCTGCTGACCATTTACAGAACTTTCCAATGAAACCATGATTTAAAACTGTATTTCACCATGGACTTACTGAATTTTAGGAATCTGCATTCTTAGCAAGAAACTGGACAACACTTATGCTCACAAGTATTTTCTAGCATAAGGCCTTGCCCAGAGAAAGGGACCATACATACACATCTGGTGCTGCTGTTAAGATAATGCTTCCTAGCAAGTACGAATGTGCTTATGAGAAATAAAGAAATACTGATTTGCTCTGGGTGTCCTCTGTCTGCCACTAGATAGTAAATGTCTTGAGGGTTGACGTCCTGTCCAGGCAGTTCTTTGTATGATCTCCTTTTAATTTATTTATCTATATACCACTAGGCACTACATAAATGCACCATAAATAATTTTTTATGAAGGAGGAGTAAGAGAAAGGTGAAGGAGGAGGAATAAGAAAAAAAAAAAAAAAAGATGAGTTTATGGCTGGGAGGCATGGGGTGGGAGGAGGCAGTTATTCAGAAAAATCCTTTACTCTGATGGACTGAAATTCAAAAGTGCTAATGACTTTTCTATTTGATTTTTTCTATTTAATTCCTTTGCCCTGCTCTTACTGACACTTAGAATTATACCCTATAACATTTTTGAGATTATGAAAGACAGTCTTGTGTGAACTGACATAGTCCACACCAGAAATAACTAGCATGAAACATACCTGTACCAGTAGAGGAAGAAAATATTGATCTTTCTTTCTCCTCCTAAAATCGATTTAAAGAAAATCATTTCTATTTCAAATGCACATATATGTTTGCATATGTTTATATGTATAATTACCTCACATGGATAAACAGTGATGATCGATGCTCATTAAAGGCAGTGATAATGAGTTGTAAAATGGATTCGCCTAGTCACCCATCCATGCCTTTCAACTATCTTTTATTACAAAAGGACTCTTTATCTTTCCCTCAGGTCTAACTCCCACATGAACCTTCTGTGCTCTTATTTTATTATTACCAATAGCCAAAAGTCAAAATTGGAAATTAAGACTTGAAACACGTTGTTTATGTTTAAGCCAACAGGAAAACGAGGCTTTACTGCATGAATTCTTCAGGATTCATTTTTTCTAACAGAAAAATCACATATGTTATTTTTTTTAATGTGTAAGGATATATCTATGTGAAAGATCTCTAACTACTGCACCTTAATTATGAGGATTCTGTGGCCTAGTTAAGCGATTTACTAAGAGTTACAAAGATAATTACATTACAGATTTGTGCATTTTTATGGAGAGAGGATCCATAAATTTATCAGATTCTCAAAATGTTCCCTGACATAGCTGGGATAGTTACTGTTGGAACTGTAATTCACGAAATATTTCAGAACTGAATAAGAATGAACTGAAGGTCATGTAATCCAAACTCCCATTCAATATCACCCTTAGATAGTACCTTTGATGAATAGTATGTGATCTCTACCTGGAATTTTCAGGTAACACCACCTCTCATGTTAGCATGGTTCAAAGCTTTAATCATTAGAAAAGTATTAATATCTTCATACATTTTCCTTTCTATACTTTCTCGCAAAGTTCCAAGTTCTGCCTTTCGAAACCATAAAAAACAAAGCCATTTTTGTTTACTCAGAATTCTTTTCAAATATTTGAAGATAACTGTTATATTCCCTTGAATCTATGCTTCTCTGGTCAGAGCAGCTAAGATTCCTCAGTATTTTAGTTGGCTTTCTAGATTCATAAACATTTAGAACTGAAAGAAACACATTTTAGTTCTTCATTAATCTCTAATAAACATATAATTGAAAAAGATGTTTCACTTGTGATCTGACTAGTCCAGGCCTATTTCTTCCTGGTGGGTATTTTGATATTTTTTGATGGTATGTTAGTATTTTACTGTCCAACTGGGGAGATC
>NW_011888872.1:8581410-8583452 GCF_000151845.1 Pteropus vampyrus | reverse complement strand
GATCTCTACCTGGAATTTTCAGGTAACACCACCTCTCATGTTAGCATGGTTCAAAGCTTTAATCATTAGAAAAGTATTAATATCTTCATACATTTTCCTTTCTATACTTTCTCACAAAGTTCCAAGTTCTGCCTTTCGAAACCATAAAAAACAAAGCCATTTTTGTTTACTCAGAATTCTTTTCAAATATTTGAAGATAACTGTTATATTCCCTTGAATCTATGCTTCTCTGGTCAGAGCAGCTAAGATTCCTCAGTATTTTAGTTGGCTTTCTAGATTCATAAACATTTAGAACTGAAAGAAACACATTTTAGTTCTTCATTAATCTCTAATAAACATATAATTGAAAAAGATGTTTCACTTGTGATCTGACTAGTCCAGGCCTATTTCTTCCTGGTGGGTATTTTGATATTTTTTGATGGTATGTTAGTATTTTACTGTCCAACTGGGGAGATCGGGATTAAGGACCTTTTTAGAAGTTTCCCATGCAAAATACAACAGAGCGAGAGACATGCACTTGGCGGTTCAGCCCCAACTGTAAATAGTTATGTTTCTAAATTTAATAGTAATGATGTTCACATAAATAAAAGAGTTGAGATTTCCAAAAGAGAAACAGTAGACACTTTTATATGAAAAAAATCAAGTACTTTTTCCACAGGGTTAGTCAGAAACAAAGAATGGAACACCTCAGATTTATAAAATGAATAGAGCAAGGATGACTTAGAGTATAAAGTATTTCCATTTCAAGTGTCAGAAAAAGTATCTTCGAGCTTACTTGATTTAAAATTTCCAAAAAACACTTTCTTGCAATATATACTCACAGCTGAAACTTCAGTAATGTAGCAACTATCATGCAAACAATTTAAAATTAGTAAATGGATAAGATGAAAAATTCAGTGCCTTTCCCCATTCCTGTGTTGATTTTCTACATAAACATTCCCCAAAGACTGTTATGAGAAACTCTAATCCTACCAAATGCTCAGTGAAGATAAAAGACCTACAGCTAAATACATTTCAAAAATATCCCCCACCATATCTGCTTCTTCTGATTCCCATTGGAAAGTACACATTTCAGGCTCCAAGACCTTCTCTTTCTGAAGGCACATATTAGCATCTTCCAACACTAATGTTGCTCAAAATGCACTTTGGTTACTACTGTGCCACACTGATCCAGTAAATCAAATTTTCATTGATTTTCCATTTTACTTTCTATTTTAATACATAAGCAAGTACGAATGTATACTCTTGGGTAGTAAGTAAGATTTGTGAGTGTATGCTCTCCTTTCTGATAAATCCTCCTGTGTCCGGTGCCTGGTGAGGTACAGCACACCATAATGAGAAGTTGAGAAGTTAGGTTGTTTTGTTGTTGTTTGTTTGTTTGTTTTGCCTCAGATCTAAGTAGATGAAAGCCCTGAGATCAGGAAATTGTTGATATTCCTGTTCTACTTCTGATAGCTAGATGGCTAAGTGAACTCATTCCTTTCCCAATCCCTAAACTTATACTTGCAGAATGATCTAAGAATAGTAATAGTGATAAAGATCCAGATTTGTGAGGGAGATTTCACTTAAGCCTCAAGTCCATTCGGGGTCCTTTAATTTCATTTTCTAGAGAAATCTGCATTAAAAGAATTTAGGCACACATTTTGTATCATTCTCTTAAAATCCTGGGGGAGTATGAAGTTCTAGAAGGACAGTATCCAAGATATTTCTAGGTCTTGGCTATTGTAATATCATCAAAATAGTACCAAAGTATTGTGGTCATATTTTTTTAGTTCATATGTTTTAAACATTTATATATTTAAGTATTTACAGGTAAATGAGGCAAAGTCTTGGGTCTGCTTCAAAAGTAATCTAGTTGAAAGGTGGAAATCAAAGGGGTTGAGCTAATAGATTAAACAGATTTGTCTGTTAGATAATTGTTAGAACTGGGTGACAAATTCATTTGGATCCTCTTTACTTGCCTGTTCTCTTTATTTTTGATTATGTTCTGTGGTTAAAGTTAAATAGTAATAATAAAGCACCAAATCCCACACAGAATTGCC
>NW_011888872.1:8545477-8580025 GCF_000151845.1 Pteropus vampyrus | reverse complement strand
CTTGCACTGAAGATATATTGGATGCCACTCTGAACATATGTTAACATACCTCAATTTAAAATTACTGTTATTAAGGGGGAAATACATACTAGTTCTTGAATAACTGATATAGCTAATGATAATTATTCCTACCTTAGCTTATTAGGTTAATAATAAAACAAACCAAAATTATTATGCAACTCTTAGTCTGTGCCAAATATTAGCCAAATACTTTCCAAAATTATTTCATTTGATTTCAGAATTAAATTGGATTTTAATAACCAACTATTATTACCATTTTACAGATGAAGCTGATTTTTTGAGAGATTGTAACTTGCCGAAGGTTACACAGCTTGTTTTTCTCTCAGATGGAATTTAAATGCTAGTCTAATTTCAAAGCTCTTAATCACTAAATTATATCTACCTCTTTAGGTTAAATAATGTATCAACTGATTTTAATATATAGTAAAAATGTTAAGAAACAGCACTTATAAAATCTCTTTGCATGTGAAAGTAAGCTTGTTTACTGAAAATTCGGTAAATTGAAAGACTGTAGCAATAAACAAAGTACTGAAAACTGCCGAGCTCAAGTGTAGGAAAGTGCCAAGATAGCTAAATAATAATGTGACATAATTTTTCATCACAGTAAAATGTCAGGGAGGGAAAAAAAAAAAAGAATATTGCAAGATATAAGAGGGATGGTTGATATAGAAGCGCAAATAAAAAATAAATAAATATTTCTTTTTAGAGAAAACCATTTCAGACTCTGAGGTAAAAAATAAACACAACCCTTTTACAGATAATAATAAACAAACAAGACCATAAAATGGAATTATAGAGTCTTAGTTATAGAGGACAAAATTTCCTCCAGATAGCCCCTGACTCATTTGGAACTTCTGCTGTTGTATGTAGCCCAGAGGATGCTGGCTTTCAAAGTCCTGTGAAAGGAAACAAATGACTAAAATAAAGTTTATTTCAATAGATAATCTAACTAAATAATTCTACACATCAGCTGTGGTTAATGAAATAAAATGCAAAAAGCCAAAGAAAAATTAAATTTTTGTAGATGGTGATATACTAAAAAAAATTACACTCTAAAATTCAACATTAATTTTATTTTTATCCAGTCCATAAGCCCTCGAAAGATACATTGATTTTCTATGTGACAAGTTGCACAACTTCTCCTGGCTTCAGTTTTCACTTCCTTAAAATGAACAGATGAACCAGTTGATCTCCATAGTCCCATCATGCTAACCTCTAGATGGTTTCTTCGTTTATCAAAGTATAGAATGCGTAATGGTAGACCAACTGAGATCCCAGTTCCCACCTCCAAAGCCCCTGGCCTCACCAGTCCGGTTTGTGTTCTACCATTGACTTACATATTTGACTGTCATTACAGATATATAAAATGTGTAAGTGACTCAATGGGGAGAAAAACAATCCAAGAGCAGTCACACACATTTTAGAAGGCTAATTTATGAGGAAAGAGAAAAGTGGTTGAATCTGAATATTTGTGTTAATTCCAAACAAAGGCAATGGGAAATGCCAACGTAGGGTACTGCAGCTCTGTACAGTATTAGAAGAAAAGGAAGAGTCAGCAGAAACCAATTTTTTTTCTTTCTAATTGTTCAGGTCCAATGATAACATCATTCAGCTCTATGATTATGGCATCTTCCAAGAGTCATGGAATCTTGGTCTCAAGAGTCAATTAAAACCAGGCTAGATGAAGCAGGCACAAAGGGAAAGAGAGTTGTGCAATATAGGCATTCAGTACGTGATAAGGCAGATTGGCTATATAAATACTCACTTGTCAATAAGCTTACTACCTAAAAGCACAAGGTAGTAAGGCCTGGTCTAATAACTGGCCTTCTTTTTGGGTGATTTTCACAGGCATATATGTTTCTCTAGTGATTCTAAGATAATTTGCTGTTGGTAGATTCTGGTATTCATTGAATATACTGATTTAAGGTTATTAATAATATGTGGACAGTAAGAGGGAGAAAAATACAGTAATAAAATTAGATGGACCATTCCTAATTTTTTAAACAAAGTAAAGCAGTGTATTCCAAAAAGTGATTGTAAATTTAAATTGTTTTGAAAAAAATTCAAGATCAGACCTCATAAATTAGCGGGGAAACCTTTCCTGACGCATAGTTAGAATAGTTATGCTCTGATAAGGCTCCCTTACTTCACACATGTAGTGCTTTCACGACTTTTCTCTCACATAATCTTACAATAATTTGTGCAATATTTGTTTAATGTATATTTCCCACAGTTTTCACAGTGATGACTGACCCTGCCTTGCTCACTGGTATAGTCCCAGCAGAGTGTCACACAGAGTATCTGTCACAATGCAGACATTCAATGAATGGTTGTTAAAAGAAGACATGCCCATACTGTAGTGTGTTTGAAGAGAGAGAAATGGAAACAAGAAAAAACTATGGAAGAAAAAGAGAGTGAAACACATAGTTCAGAAGAAGGGATGAGAGACATAGACAGAGATCAGATTGTCAGGGGGACTTTCAAAACCAACCCTTTGTTTCACACATTGAGTCTCCAAGGTCAGATCTCTAAAACGTAAATGTATTCACTTTCTTTCCGTGATACATATAATTTTCTACCCCTGACACATACAGACTTTCTTAGGATTGCTTGCAGAGAAGGGCTAGAAAAAGGAGGATGGAAAATGAACATTAGAGAGGCTGGCAGGGAAAAATAATAGTGAAACAGACAAACTCTATTGTGTTCAACTGCACAGTCAAAGATTTTCTACTTCCCGGAGAATCAGTCTAGCTTACAGGTAGAGTATTGACTGCAAGGCAGAGCACCATGGCTATAAAACAGGCCACTGAGTTAGACAATAAAAAAGAGAGAGAGAATAAGAGGTCTAATGCCTTGTTTATGTCTCCTTTATAGCATCTTTGAGGTGCTCTGCAGTCCCACAGCTGGCTTTAGTTCATATGCTTTTCTGATTAAACCAATACGTACCAAAGCATTCTAATATTAATCACAATTTGGGAAAAAAAATAGGGGGGTTGTAGAAAAGGAGGAAATTTTCACAGTGTAACCAAACAATAAGAAGATACAAGACTGGCTCAATTCTTCATTGAATGCATGCTTTATTTTAAGTCTCTAAAACATTTGTAACTCATTTTAAACACCCAATTCTACCATATTGTGTTTAGTTGATACTAACTTGTTTATAGCCTAACCCTTTGAGAATAAGATTATGTTTCCAGTGAATACAGTTATAAGTGACAAGTTTTATCACAATAGTCCTGATCAGATTTAGAAAAACAATGAAAAATGAAAATGTAAATGACTAAGATAATATCCAATATGAAGATGATCTTCGTTTAAAATGAAATGTAAATCTTGGCTGATGAAATGCCTCTGATAACACTTCCAACAAATGTTTTTTAAAACTTTTCATTAAGAACTCAAGGATTGTTTTTAAATACTGGTTTTATGTTTTATTACTTTACCATTATAAAATTTGTAAAGTCTAAAGAAGTTTAGGTACTAGATGCACATTTACTAAAGTATTCAGCATTCTACATTGCTGGGAAACAATTCTGAAATTATATACATAGTTATTCATATATGTAGATATAACAAAATTAGTTATTTACATATAAATGTAAAATATATATTTTCCCCTTTAAGAGAATCAATTTATTATACAAATCTAATAAAATAACTTATGTATATAACTACATAATAAAAATACATTTTTCCTCTTTAAGAGACTTAATCTTAATTCTCCTGATAATACCAAATAACATATCATGACTATGCCAACTGTCAAAATGGTCTTACGGTTTTGGTACAATTGTTTCAAATAAAGAGTTGTTTTGGAAATGTTTTGACATAATTAGGTCCAATCTTTAGATTTATAGTAACAGCAGAGTGCTTAAGTGGAGAAATTTGGAAGATAGAGAGGGTTATAACTCTGGCTCAGCTATTTACTATGTGACTGAGCCTCTGTTTTCTCACCCATAAAGTGGGAAAAATACCCAACCATTAAAGACTATGTAAAAATTGAATAATGTGCCATGTGCAAAGTACATAGCATAGTGCCCAATATCTAACATGTATTCAATAAATGGTAGCAATTTATAACTCAAATATTAATAATAAAAGCCACCCATTACCGAGCAGCATTCTTACCATCACAAAGCTTGATGTCTATCTCAATTCTAAGAAAGGCTATTTTCAATCGCCTCTCTTCTCTGAATTTCTACTTATGCCATATTATCATCACCAATAAACATTTCTTGTAAGCCTAATAAGCATAAGGTATTACATTAGACCTTCTAAAGAATACAGCCAAAATCAATCATTCTCTCATGCGGGCTACTACCGGATCTTGTACTTCCTCTATCATGGCAGTATTATTCTTCGTTTTGACTATTTAATTGTATCTTATTTAACCCATTGGATAGAGAGTTCTTCATGCATAGGTCTTACTTGGTATGCCCAGCACCTAGCATAATGTCAAAAACATAACAAATGCCCATCCAACACTGAATAAATGAATGGAACATTCCTAACTACAGAAAGTTCAAGTTGAGAAGAGACAATATGAACATTAAAAAAAAAAAAAAAAACAACTACAGAATAAGACAGAGTTTCATATACTTACAAGGAAAGAAATTTGTTCTCTTTGCATTAGTCAGATGCTATTGTTAATTTATGAGTGAAGTAGCATTCCTTCATGACGACAATATTCTGGGTGGTTACATTATATGTTGTATGCGAAGGATCGGTTTGCAAGAGAAGAGGGAGGAGGGAACTCCTGAGGATGGATTACCTGGGGGGAAGAATGTGATCATTCACTGGGCTCAGAGCATGTCAGTCCTGTTTGTTTTGTGAAAAAAATTAACAAGTAGAAATTGAAATTTAGTGAGAAGTGTCAAGGGAACTCAAGCTTTTAAATAAGAGGAAAATCTGCTTTGGGATGTGGAAAGGAGCTAGAGTAATATCAAATGGCATCCAAGAGAGTAATGCCCACAAGAGAAACTAACTTCAGATATTAGTTTCAAATGCAAGGTGAAAGAGCCAAGCTTAACCTTATGGTAGAACCAGCCTCACTGGCCTTTGTCAATCAATGAGCAAATATGCTCTAGTGTATGTCAAATGATCAGAAGGACTTTTGCCAGGAGGAAATTCAGAGGTTCTAAGGTCTGGAACTATAGATGTGTCCTGCAGAAATGACTTAAGATAGGACTTTAGGCTATGACAGGATTCTATGTATCCCAGAAAGGGCTTTTAAAGGCCAGGCAGAGAATTTAGTTTTCTGACCAACCAGGATAGAATCTGAGATAGATTCTAAAGAGTATATTCTGCAGGGCCCAGAAGAGCCATATATTTCTGTATGATAAAGTTTAGAGTCCAAGAAGGCAACATAGGGAGTTGATTCTCCACCCCCGCAAAGCAAAGTTGGGATTTATCTCAGGCTAAGGGCTGAGAAGACTGGCTTGGTTTTCAGTGTAGGCAGAGTAGGGAGTAGCTCAATCTCTGACCAGAACTAAGAGAATTAGTTAGGAAGGGGATTATAAGAAAGCCCTATAACTTTGATTTCAATGACGATCAGGAACCCTGATCACTAGTACACAAAGCCTGGTATGTAGTAGGCACTCAATATCTTCTGGTTAAATTAATTTCTTGTTACTATTACTTCTCCATTGTATTGATGTGTCTTTAAAAATTTATCATGATAATCGTGATTTAAATTTTAAAATCACATTAACTTTCTTATTATATTGGGTCACCAAGTGAGAAATAGCAAATAGCAGTTCAGTATCAACAGTCTATGAAAATCGATTAAGAATTTTATAGATTACATTTAGTTGTGAATTGTTAGGGAACATGAGAGGAGAAGTCTATACCAGTAGATACTAGAAAAATGAAAAGGCCAAAACTAGACTGCCCATCTTCAAAAGGACAGGGAAATAAGGAGGAAACTTTTCTCCTAGGCATCATCACTTATTTTTCTTTGATGTTTATTAAGTGTACACAGCATGCCAGATCTAAAATAGCCTATCGGCAGGAAGCTTTTCCTCCTGGATTGGCACCATTTCTCCCTAGGTAGTGATTTATCATGAAGTAAAAGCTCAACTACAAAGGCATCCATCTGCAGCTCCCCACAGGCAGACCGGTTCTGATCCAACTCTAAACGGGAAGGGACTAGACAGTAGGAGGGTGGACTTATGGAGGAAGTCAGCCGTCTTTGGATCTCTATTCTAATAGAAAAGTCAGGGCTTTCATTGATAAGTCCCCCCAAATCAGACTAACTTAGAAATATCCTTCCCTTAGGAAGACTCCTTGAGTTGCTTCAGGCTCACTATACTTTTTCTCTTACACAGGATCCTTCTAGAACTTTCGTAGCCTCATTATTTAGCTTACTCATTTGGATTTACTTGCTTTTCCTTAGAATTGTTCCCATTATCATGTATGTTCTTGGTCATAAATGACCTGAGGGGAGGTACTATTCATTTTCCTTTTAGTGTGATTTTTTTTTCAGAATGAGTCACGTTTTGGAATGAATACGTGTTGTTAAATTAATTCAGGAGGCCATTAAAGTGAGGTGGCTCCAATGCCATGGTGGCCTACGTGAGCAAACCAAAGCCTATACCTATAAAAGCCTCAAGGTTAAGAAACAGAAACCTAAGGACAACCAATCACAAATAGCCAACCAGACTTTACGCTCTAGCCAATCAAATAATTTCTTTTCTTTGCTTCTGCACCTTCTATATATAAGCCTTTATTTCCTCTGTCTCCTGTCCATGGAGTGTTCCTAGTCACTTCCAGTCTGGTACTCCTAGACTTGAATAGATTTTTGCTCAAACTTTTGAAATTTTTAATATGCCTCAGTTTACCTTTTAACAGTATGAATATGGATTTGCTTAAAACTTCAAAGCCCAAATTAATGCTTCTTAGTACATTACTATAAGGATTTCAGTAGAGAAGAAATACATAGGATAGAAGAATGTGGTGTGTCTGGTCAGTCGGTGTTAAACTCAGGAAGGTACTTGGAATCTAGGTAGCACCTGACTATTTGTTTCCCACGAGCTTCTCCACCACCAGCTAGCACAAGGTTGATAATAATAATAATAGTAATAATAACAGTAACAGAAGGAATAAGAAATAATAAAAAAGGACAGCTGCTAACACTGAGAGGAAAAAGGATCCATTATCACCCAATGGTCTGAGATTTTCTAGGTCCAAAACAAATGAGATTTTAAGCATCGCTTTCAATTGTACATTAGCCACACCTTCCACAATAATGTTCTTTTCCTCTCGCAGGGAATAATCCTGACAAAAGAAAACTGGATTAAGAATGGGAAGAGAATGGGTTCCAGTACTCCCTGGAAATAATTTATTTTATACATTCGATGGATCTCTTACAATGCTTCTTTCCCTAACCACGAAATTAAAAATCTTGGGCAGAATGATCTCTTATGGATTCTTTCAGGTCTAGTAGTTCATGTTGTTACGATTCAAGCTGATCAAATCTTCTGACACAGTTCCTCACCACTGGGGGAAGTATCACAAAAAAGTGCTTGGAAACTAGCAGTTTCTCCATCCTTCTGATAGCTTTGTTGTAAAGGCTGATTCAACGTGAGCCCACTTCCACATGTACTTGCCTTGACAGATAAACTTTGTCAGATTTTGAAATTAAGAAAGGAAGGGTTGGGGGAAGATACTTTTGTAAATCTGACTTCTTACTACACATAAAGTGATAGGTCAGCATTGAATGACCTCTTGGCTATTTCTGCTTTTTGTCTAAGAGTATATATTTCCCTAAGTAAGATAAAGCTTTTAAAAGAAATTAGCTAGTAGATGTTTATCTTCCTATTGACACATAGTAAAATTATGGTGGCTTAAAAAATGCATCCTCTTCATAATGCACAGTTCACAGACCGTTTCATTTCCTGGTTCTCCTCTTTTTCTACCGAATTCTTTAGTTCTGTTGATCACTAGTGTTTCTTAGAAAAAATCCCAGTTCCACCTCCAACCTGGAAACTCCACTTACGGTTGCTCACTGGCTAACATATTCGATTCTATGACATCCATGGTATCTTTTCCATTCAGTACCTTTCAAAAATTATCATTCCCTTTAGAGGCACATACAACCCCATCCTGTGTCTGTCTTTTTCTCCACCTACACACAAGGGCCTGTTTCCTTTGATTCCCCCCCAGGTCTGTTCCAGCTGCTCCCTAGAATCAGTTCACCCACTCAGCTCTTGGCAACTTCTATATAGCTATCCCTTAATCTTGGAACAGCACTACAATCAATGTGTTTTGAGCCACCTCCTTTACTTCAGAAAGAAAGAAAATTCTTCAAACTCCATCTGTTTAGAAAAACCATCTAGTTTCAATGATCAGTCTCCCACCACTGCAAGAACCCTCTGAACATTTTAAGTTGTAAATACTGATTTTTTTTTCTACACACAAGTCAGCAAATACTTCAAAGTCTTATCCAAACACCCCCAGGGCACACTAATGGTGGAAATTTTTGATTCTTCCCCAGTTTTCCCACTTTAAAATGGGTTTGTTTTTATGCCAAACCTCAGAAAAGGACTCTCCATTGCAATCTGCATATCGATGCAAAAGTAAAGCAACATTTGTATTGCTTTGGGCAGTTTAGAAACTGCACATTGTTCTTGAACACAGTTGACAATTTACTTCTTTTCTACAATATTAAATTGCCTCATGTCGGAGCCTAATAAATCAAATATTCTCTAGACCACATCATAGTTAACTTACTCAAATGACTTTCTTAATTCAGTACTGCCAGAAAGCATTTGAAAGCAGCAAATCTCAGAAGTCTTAGTGACTTCTACATTAAGCTAATGAAACATGCATTCATGCTACCTGGGAATGTTAGTGGCCTGTGGCTTACACCTCAAACCAGAATTATTAGTGGATAAACCAGTAGTGGTGAGATGCCATTTTACTATTTCTTTTTCTGAACTGTACATTACCACCACTTTTATTTGTACCATAGCTTATTCCCTTTCTAGGACACTTTCCGAGCTTTCTCACACTGTGTAAGTGCCGCCGTTGTTCCCCTTGTCTCACTTACAGTATCAATAATCAACCCTCATATACTTCTCATATTGTTGAATAATATTATCACTGGCTTTGCTAGAAATAGCAGATGACATGGCTTATCAATTTATCAAATGACTCCTAAATTATAAAGTAATCTTAAGATAACAAAATTTCAGGAAGTTCCTGAGAAAAAAAGTAAAATTAATAAAACTATGTAAAAACACAAAGCTCTCTCAAAATATGCATTAAAAAGGTGTTATAAAAGATATCAAAATACAAACAGTGGTTATATTTCATCACTAAAATATATAAATATATACATACATATCTATAACTATACTAATAACTATAAATAGATCTCTACATAAAATCTTAAAATACTTTGCAATTTCTATTTAATCACGACTACTTTTTTAAAATATTCTTTAAAAAACCCTCAGAATCAAAATTCACTTAAAAACTTAACAATACTAGACCAACTACAACTAATCATTGTAAGCAAAATATCATTTAACAGAGATAAATTTTTTAATTTCTGCACTTAAGATTTAAAAGATAAAATTTGTAAATGCAAAATATTGGAGATTTGGCTTAAAGGTAATATAATTGAAAAAAATCCTTAGAAATGTTAATTAATGGTGATTTCAATGTAAGACAATTATAAGATTTGGCTGCCAAGAAAGCTGATGTTCATAGTAGTAGGTTATATACATACATATATATTTTTTTCAACTGAGCCTTATGAGAGAGTTTAACTATTTTTTTCCTCTTCAGCAAACCCACAATGAAAGGCACAAGCCATTTGGTTAAATTACAGATGAATAAGATTATGATAATTATATAAAACAATATCTTCAAATTGAAGTATTCAAACATAAGGTAGGGGCAAATTGGCAGGAGAGTTACCCCTGCACTAGGTGGCTATTAAAGTTGATTCCGTAACCACATACAAACTTCATTTCTTTTAGATTTTTTTTTAAAAATTCTGATTCAAGCTGGGTTTGCCCAAATAATGGTATTATGTCACACTTGCTTTTCCACCCTTATCCTTCTACCTTTGCATGCCATTAAGTCTTAGGACATAAGATTAACCAAGCCTCAGATTTACGATCATGAAGACCATAGGTTTTGGTTAGACTAAAGTTAACATCCTGGCTTTAGATGTGTTTAACCCCAGACCCACTGAGGCAGAACCACCACCCCAGGCCACAGGATCTGACTGGATGGTGCCGTGGCTGATTCCAGAACTGGACACAATGAGCAATGACTTCATCCCCCTCCAACTGTCCATCAGTAGCATCCATGACCTCAACTTTTAGTTTCCATGACTACTGATCTTTCTCTATATAATGTGGGCGCCCAAGGCACCCAGGGAACCAGGCCTTTGAGTGATAGCTAGCCTGTACTTTGTGACTTGCAACTCTAAAATAAATCCTTTCTTTGCTGCAAAACCTGTACGTATGTGGTTAATTTAGACACGCGCAGCAGAAAGTCCCCTTTTGCTCTGGTACCAGTTCTTGTAACTTCTTTGTAACTTCAAGTATTTATGATTCTAAGCCGCAATGAAAATGGGAATGACAATTACTGCTTTCTGCTGAGTCAGGTCTATATACTCCAAGGATGAAGTGGTATCAGTGCAGTGGGAAGAATGCTGGGCTAGACAGGAGAAATACTGGATTCTGGTGGAGGCTTTGAGTGTTGTGACCACAAGGTGTTTAGGCTGCTGACTCCACAGTGTCTTCAATCACTTCCAGTTAGTGTTAAGCCTTCTAGGGGCTGGGCAAGAACTGAATGCTTTCCATGTACGATTATGTTGAAGAGGAGTAGAATTTGTCACCCAAAAATGTCTCTGGCATAAAGATTATTTTAGGATGATTATTTTAAAGCAAAAACAAGCACTGGAAAAGCTGTGGAAACTGAGCAGAACTTACCCTTTTGTAAGACACATTTATAAGGGAAATCTCCATTTGTAAGGGTGTCTCCCTCTCTAGAAACTCTTATCAAAGGAAAAGGCAATGACTTAAATCTGCATGACAATCTTCCCTTTGTTTACTGTGTTTTTCCTGGTAACCACACATAACCAACCTCCCTACTCACAGACACCCCATCCACCTTCTTTTGTTTTTAGCTGGAAATGTTATTTAAGGTGATGGCTTGGGCCAATTCAGAGTTACTCAGTTTTCCTGGTTATCTCCCTTGTATACAGAAAGTATATATGTTATTAAACTTCAGTTTGTTTTCCCCTGTTAATCTGTCTTTTAATTACAAGGCTGTTTCAACCAAGAATCTAGAAAGGTAGAGGGAAAAATATTTTTCCTCTCTCAAATCTATTCCTCACACAATACTGCATGAGATATCATTACCTTTAATTTTTAGTTGACAAAACTGAGCCTCTATGATCTAGTAGAAAATGTCAAAAGTCCCTTCTAGACTTAATATCCCTTGACCCCTTGTAAAGGTGCCTCGAGTTGCCAGTCTGATAAGACAGAGTCTGATTCATCCAATGATTCTTTGTTTTCTATGTAATAATCCCTTTATCTATAGATATACAGCTTTCCTATTATTGTTAATAAAAAAGTACACTATATGTGAGGAATAAAAATAAGACAATGCAGAAATGAGGAGAGATTATTTGGAGCAGCAGGGAAGCAAAAATTTTCCACCCCTCGAATTCGCCGCTCTTTGGCATGAAGATTATTTTAGCTTGATTATTCTTTTAAGAGACAAAATACTCAGGAGGAACCTTTGACCTTCCCTCTAAATGTCTAAAAACATTTAGCTGGAGGACTGCTCTAGGAATGGAGTTATCACAATAACTATAGTGTAATATGAACTAGGTGTGATAAACAGCAGGGAATCCAGCCAGGACCCTTTGATTGAAGTTCTCCGCGTACCATTGTTTCTGTTGTTTCTGTGTGGTGCAGCAAACATTACCAAATACTCTTCTCATTCTTCCTGTGAGTTACCTTCTCTTTGAAGTCCCCGACTCACTTTCTTCTCTTTTGCTCAAAATGGCACATAAGTCTGATTTTGCCTGTGTTTGAAATCTCTCGTGTTTACGTGAATTCCCATAATTAAATTGGATATCTTGTCCTGTTAACCTATCTCATAGAGATTTAATTCTTAGATCAGCTAGAACAACTTAGAAAGGTAGAGGCAAATTGTTTTCCCTGCCCAACAGAGCTAAGGCAATCTGCTTGACATTCCTCACATATTTTTAAATATATCCCATTTGTAACAATTATAAAGGATTTCAGGGAGGAAAGAGTAACCGTATAAGAGATAACGATTTTATATGAAAAAGAAAATCTATATCTAATTGGTATTAATTGAATTTTTTTGTCCTCACAGGGGCACTATTACCAGTATCCTCAGTACCCAACCATTTAGAAGGAAGGCGAATAGACCTAATAGCAGTCAATTTCATTATATCTCAACAACATAAGAACATGCTGTCCTTTAAAAATATATAATTTTTAAACTTTGCATTTTCTATTTACTCATACCTAATAGAGAACTTCTGCTAAGGTAGGAGAAACAAATGCCAACTTCAGCTCAATTCAGTTAGTTGTGCTAAAGGCTAAAATTACAGGAACAGCATGAAGAAATAATTGACAGTTGAAGTGCATGGTCCTCTGAAGCCTCTCTTCAGGGAATCTGTGATTGCTCTTAATGGTATTTTCAAAAAAAAAAAAAAAAAATGTCCTGTTAATTTTCAAGATATTTTTAAACACTCAATTACTTTTAAAACAATCAGCACTATTATGAACTCCCAGGAGACCCTGAATTAAGAAATGAATACCTTTATTTCATAACATTTTACAAAACATTAGCTGTGGACAATAAATAGCAAATCTACTAGGGGCCTTGGTAATGCAACATAAGTCCTGATGAGTGAATCCAAAGATGATTAGATAATTAATCACGATTATAATATTCAGTTGATCTTAAAGGAACCAAACACAAGAGAAGTCCACAGTTTTATCTTCTTGCAGCCTTTCTCTGCTTTTGACCCATACAGATTAAAGGTCCATGCTGAGTAAACCTTTTTGGAGAGGAACCAATAATGACAGGTGGGAAGACTACATTCTTCTTTTATTGCGGCGGGGGAGGGGTAGAAGGGGGGGATATGGTTTTCAATTAAACTGTTTATAATACAGTGAAGTAAAGTAGGCTGATTAAAATTAAAAAAATGTACAATTGTCATTTCAGTTACACAAGACTGCTACGAACCTCCTCATACTCATATGTTAACTGTAACGCATTTACATTTGTGATTGCTTGTAATTACCGTCAAACATGGTCCCATCTTTAATCTCTTTGATGACCTTCCAGAGGTCATCATTCTGTGAAGGACCTGCCTCAGCTCTGTGAATGCTTAGAACCTGGTGTATTTGTGTATTGGCTCTACCATAGCCACTTGGAGCACATTCACATGCCATGCTTTATCTTTATATCTCTCTTTATACACCAGGGTTTGGTATTCCTGCATCCTGACAGTGAAAACATCTTCCAGAAACAACTCCCCATCAGAGAGTTGGCAGCGACTCCAAAATCTGGCTTCTGACAGAAGGGCATTCTCTGAGGAGTGCTGTTGGCTTGGAATTATAATTTTATGCCCCTTCGACTCCATTCAATTATATTGAAATTCAGGGTATTTGTTGAAACTGATCCTGATAGTGTGGGAATAGCAGGGTATTCTCTTCCCTTAATATTTTTCAAAGATAACTTTCAATTATTCTTTTATTTATCTATTTACTTGACACCGTTTTACTGAATGTCTCCCACTCACCAAAGGGCATGTTCTAGATTTCATGGTTACAACAGGAAAAAAAAAAGATGAAGAAAATAGCTACTGCTCTTGAAAAGTTTATAGATAGCCTGGTTACTTATGTAGCCATCACATGACACAAAGAAAACATATCCCTGTAGCTTTAAGAGTATGTCTATAAGCAGCATAATATCGAGCAACTAATGGACATATTTTAAGTTAGTTATTCAGAAAATAAGGACTATGAAAGTTTTCCATAAATTAACCAGATATCCTGGTGATACACAGATTTAGGAATATATATGAAGCAGCATAGATCTAGTACCAGTGTTCTTCATTAATTTTGTCCCTAAAATATTAAATAAAATACGAACATCATTCAGTTCAATGATAATTATTACTGGTTACAGTTAAACTGGGAAATAAGTTCCAAGACAAGGTCCACCAAAGTACAAACTATCATCATGAACAATTAAAGTGAGATTAATTTCTTGGTATCAGTGATATTTGAACACATCACTGACCTATTAAGTGAACCTCTTGATTGTACCCAAAGATATGAATTTGTAACACTGATCATTTCTCGTCTCTCCTCTTCTCCTAGCTATTTCTCATTGTTATTCAAATTCAATGTTACCTTCTCAGAGATTCTTTGACTTCTCTAACTAGATCAGGTTATCCTATAATTCTCTTCACTTTCTTTGAAGCTTCTCCCACAATTTCAAATTAATAAATTGCTAATTTGTTGTCAATGTCCTTAAATTTCAACAAGCAGGTGACTTGTCTGCCTTCTTTGCCAATGTATTCCTGTGCTTAGGAATGTAACTGGTACTCAGTTGATGCTCCATGCATATTACTGAAAAACTGTTGAACTAACCCAACTCCAGAGCAGGACCTCATATTCAAATGGAACTTTAAATGCTGCTTTTCTGATTATGATTGGTGATATTATGGTATGTGATTTTTCTTGGAAAGCTTAAATTGACAAATTAAAATTACAGTTTATGTCAAACTTATCTTAAAAATCATTTATACCATGTTAATTAAATGTCTACCTCTTATAACTAGTTGACATCTATAACCTTTTTAGTTTCTAAATGGACTGTACAGAATACCAAACTGTGTCATAAGTATGCATTCTTTCCTTAAAAATGGCCAAACCAAGGCAGAGATAAGAAGCATGGGTTTTCCTGTATTGATTATAGAAATCCCTAGTAAATTAATCAGTCATGGGTTCGGCTATTTAAAAAGGATTTTACCTAGTGAACAATGGGGTCTACAGGAAATATGAGAAATCCTCTCCTCATCAGATAAATCCTCCTAGCCTTTCCTATTCTTTGTTTAATTTCATTAATGAAAATGTCAGGTTCCTTTGTACATTCATTTTTTTTTTTTTAACTTTTAAAATCTATTCAGTAACTTATACATTTGAGAGAAGACATCTTTGTGAATTTAAGAACATTTTTTCTTACTCCTGAGAGGGGCTAGTTTAAATAGACTGGTTCAGCTCATAAACTCATTTAATAAAAATGTAATGCTGTCCTTACTATGTAAGTTCTACAAAGGTTAATGACAAGAGTCCTCATAAGCCATAGCAGTAGTTAACTACCCAGAGGACCAGAAGTTTAAAGAACAAGCTGAAGAAGTACAAGTACAGTTTGTTGTAACACACTCTAAACTGATTGTCCTAGATTTTGGAAATGTGTCATATTTAACTTCTGGAACAACTTTGGTGAAATTTGGCCCTCTGAGTAGAGCTCAGAGAGAAAGTGCAACAGAATTTTAAGAACTTGGTGGGTGAGGCAGGAGAATACTGAGGAAATGATGTATTAAGGAGGTTTATAAGTTTCAGAAAGGAAGAGTTAACAGAAAGATATAAGTAATTTACAAGACAGATAAAATCCTGGAATGCAGAAGGTCCCTGAGTTGACTAAGCATTAATATGAAGTGGGAAGGAAGACAAAAGTAAAGCTTATAGAACAAAATCTTATTGGATAGGAATATCATAACTTAGTGAGTTTACTTACGATCAAATCTAATTATATTGCTTTAAAAACAATCCATTTTACTTGAGAAAGGAATCTTTGTGCTTTAAATCACATTTTATTTAAAATATAATAATGGCAACCTTCTTTAAATATACTTATCAGCTATTCCATCACCTATTTAAAACATCTAATACATGGCATTAAAAATTTAGGAAGATAGGACAGGGGTGGTCTTTGTTAAAATGGAACCTTCTGGCAAGGGCTCCTGTTTGAGTTTATTTAAGTAACAAGGTACTAATAAGACAGGCTAGCTTTTACCAAATGGATCAATGAGTCCTAATCCCAGATCTGAGACTCTCTGCTGATTACTAAGCTTCTAATTTACATAGAAGAATGAGAATTAAAATGGTCAGACAGCAACAAATGGCTTAGGAGGAATGAGAAACAATTGAAAGCATTTCCTCAATTACACCTTTTCTTTACTCTGTTTATACGTGGTCTGTACAATTCAGAGAGGGATATAGAAAGGAACCGCCTCATTTAATAATACATTTGTCTGATAATTAAAAAAATCTTATGAGCAATTGACTTCTTTTCACTTATAAACATCTCTGCAGATTAATTTTTGCTGCTACTTAATGAGGCAGATTATGAAGCTTGTTTATCAATTTATCAAACAGTCACCATCTATGATAACTGTTGAGGTGTCTCTTTCTTGAATTACTATCTGTTCATCACTGACAGAGCCAATCATGCATTTTAAAAATGATTTGATCACATATATTGTTTTTACAATAACTAGTGATATATTAGCAAACCAAACCTATTTAATAATGCCAGAACCAGCAAAAAATACCCTAAAGGAAAAATTAAAGTACAAATATTTCTTAGGTAAGCTTTTTATATGATTGCTTTGTGCTCTGTCCATCCACTACCTCCACTCCCATTGTCATTACTGCTAAACAGAGGGCCACGTTTAAATTATTTACAGAGTACCACTATTAGATGCATTTCATTATACTAGTATTTTGCCAGCACTGCCTCTAAAAAATACCAAATGATAGGATCATGGAAGAGGAATGGAAATGTCAATTCCCATAAGTCATGAGAAAGTCAGCTAGGTTGCAGTAAGGTGAAAAGAGAGAGATTTTTTTAAATGCATGTAAATAAGAAATTTTATAAACCAGTACTAATTTTTTAGATATATATTTTCAGAGCAGAATAATGTGATAACTGGGGGGCGGAGGGTGGGGAATTAGATGAAGTAATTAAGGATAAAGAGAAAGTTAACAGCGGGAGTCATATTCTTTATATTGGTCCTTGTTGGTGCCTGATAAATACATGTTCTATAAATGAATGAGCATGTGAAAACAAACGAGCAAATAGTAGAGAAGAAATTTCAAATAGGTAGCCTCTAAACTTAGATCCAGTCTACAAACTTGAAAGTTTGGCCTAAGTAAAGTTTTTAAAGCAAAGTGACCAATTTTAATAATTAGTAGATGCTACTTAAAATCTTCATTTTTTTTAAAAGTTGAGACATGACAACATTCTTAAGGAAAAAAAAAAGAGAACTTTTATAGACAAATCATATGTCACAAACCCATGATATTTTCATATTAATAGGTGTCATCTCAAGAGAGAAGGCATTTTGTTGCCTAGATGTTATCATTTTCCAGATTTTGTAATTGAGAGCTGTTTTTCTACCAAAATAAAGTATCTGTATATGTTATAGATAATGTCCTCCTTTGAAATACTTCATTTCCTTAGTTTCCAAGACTATATACATTATTTCTTTTTTCCCTGACTTATTGCCATTTATTCTCAGAACTGAGTAACCTCTTTAGACAAAGTTGCATTTCTAATGATAACTAGCATGTTCATCATTTAATTTAACCTTCTGTTGGAATTTGAGCTTTGGGGCACTATGAGTTGAAGTTCCATAAAATATTCCAGGGAAATGGATTAGAGGATAGTGTGCTACTTTCAAAACAGGCACGATAAGAATTTTCCTGTTAATTTAAAGGAGTAAAGATATTTTGGCTTTTAAAAATATGTAGAAGAAATTTACCCAAAAAATGAGAAAGATAGGTAAAAGTAAGCTGTTCCAAATTCGATCTTTTTTCCTTTTGGATTTTGTAAAAATTTGAGACAAAAAGTGCATTGTTTCTCACTTTTTTCATAGCAACTTCATTTTTCCTAGTATTTTATTTTCTGTAGTTTGTTATATGGAGGTGTTTCTTTAGTAGGAATAGACATATTTGAAAAATAGGCTTAATCTACTATTTCTTTATGACTTTCTCTCCATATGGGAACCTGACAAAATCACTGCTCACATAATAATTGCTGCTGACACATAGCAATTCCCAGAGAAAAAAGGAAAATAAAGGAGAGAATCATGTTAGACAATTCACAGGTAGCAAATAAACCTAAGACATTTTTTAATCAACAAGTGTCATCTCAAGAGAGAAGCCATTTTGTTGTGTTAGGTAGTTAGTCAGATATGAGGGACAGTGGAACAAAGGAATGGAGGCCCAGCCCAGAGACAGCCCAAATAACACCCCACTGGTTATTAAAGAATCTCTCCTGCATCCTGAGAGAAAAGGATTGGAGGACCATAAACCTACAGCTGGTTTAATTTGGCCACAGATGCTTGCGCAGAAGGTACTACCTCAACCTGCCCACAGCCTCAGCCTCATTATACTGTCATTATAATACTATATTTATGTCCGAAATTTTATGACTTTAATTATAACACTTCTAGGTAAGGGCATGCGCACTAGGCAAAGTATTATATAGCAGCCAACTGTCAGTCAAGGTAACCTCGCATACAGATCATCTAGGACCTCCCATCATGGCCCAAACATAAACAGACCTTCCCACTTCTGCATTGTTGGAGCACCCTTCGCTAAGAACCCGCTCCTCCCTTAGAGTGTACTCTCTTTTATCTTTTAACCTCCCACATTTCACAGGGCTGCAGCCTTCCTTAGCATGGCCCATCTCCTTCTAAAATACACTTTTAATAAATCTTACTTTTTCTCAGTCTTGCTGATCTGTAATTCTTTGCTGTGTCTGTGGAGAAGAACCAAGGGAAAATGTGAATTGCACTTGTGTCGTTACTTGCTCCCCCCATGCTGCTGAGGCAATGCCGGGATTCATATCACCTCTAAACAGTGACAGTTGTCTGCATGCTGCCATTTCCTGGGATTTGTGATTTGAGGACTTTCTCCACCTCTATAAATAATTTGACATAGTCGATTATTTTCTCCCTTGAAACACTTTATTTCCTTGGCTGCAAGAATGCCACAGACTAGTTTTATTCTTCCTACCTTGCTGACCATTTATTCTATTCTTTTATGATCTTTATCAGAATATTCAGCTTTCATATTTTTTCCCTATCTAAATTCCTTTTCGAGTAGTTTCATCTGGTCTCGTGACTTTAACCAATCCCTATGTGATGATGCTTAAGTTTGTATCTCCAGCCCCATTCCTTCCTGGACATCCTGATTCATATATCCACCTGTGTACTTGTACCTCTCTACTTGGGTGTCGACTAAGCATGTCAAAATCAAACTTTTGATTTTATGTCTCAAAAGTAAAGCTTGAGAAAACCACCAAGCAACAAAACAAAACAAAAGCCTTCTGCACCCCGCCAACCCACTAAAAAGAAAAAGCTTCCAGTTTTCCAGTTTTCCATTCTCCATATAGGATTCTTCTAGGGACACCACCATTGTCACAGAATTAAAATATGTATAACCCTGCTTTCTCTCAGTCCCCATATCTAATTTGTCAGTGAGCACATTCTGCCCTGCTTCCAAAATGAATCTGGAATTTGACCACTTCCCGGCTTGAGCAGCACAACCACAACTTTTTGTCTAGACTCCTACTAGAGCATCCTAATGAGTTTCCTTTTTCCCCACTCTTGTTTCTCTGAGATCCATTGTCTACACTGAAGCCAGAGTTACGTTTGTAAAAATAATGTTATTCCCATGATCAAAAGCTATCAATGGCTTCCCATCACACTTAGGACAAAATTCATAACCTGTTTAATAACCTGAAAGATATGACGAGGTGTCTGGCCACCTCTGATATGAGAATGGCTCCTAACATATTTATCAGCTCTAGAAAAAAACAGAAGAGGGCCTTTTTATATTCTTGCTACGTTTAAAATACAGTCTGATTTCATCCACCTCAATTAAATACACAACTACCATTTTCATGGTTCTCTGAGGAAATCTGTGGAAGATAAACTGAATCATAATAGCTAAAGTTTATAGAACAACTTATATCAGGCAATGTGCTAAAAGCTTTAGAAGCATTATGTTATTTAAATTCCTTGTGACAGCCCCATGAAGTAAAAAGGATCCTATTTTAGAGATGAGAAATTGAGAGTAACTGGGTAACTTGTCCTATACCAGAGAGCTTCTAAAGAAGAAACTGAACCCTTGCCTTTCTCCTGGCTAAGTCTAGTGTACTGTGGTGACTTTCCCTGTAGAGCTCAGTGCCACCAGCAAGCTTCAAGGACACCCCTGATGACCCTTAAAGATGCAACTAATCCAAACACATAAGTACTCTGCTAGTAGCTTGGGGATTGAAATGCAGAAGGCCATTTACCAACATCTATGGTGTTCTTACCACTAATCTATTAGGTACTGAATTACTAAAATTTAGTTTTCATAAACTAAAATTAGTACCTAATAGAGTTTACTGAGAATTTTGATTCAATATCCTAATGAGAAATCTGGCTGCTGCCCAACACCTGGGAGTAATGCAAATAGCGCCCTGTGTGTGAACACATGCAGATAGCTGGAATTGCCAAACTTTAGGAAGGGGATACATTTTTTTATCAAAGCACCTCAGGCACTGATTACAGGGAAAGCGGTTTTTACGTATTAAAATTCTTGCTTTAAATTATAAATTCCTATTTATTTAAATGTCATTATTGTCAATTTAACTCATTAAAGATTCTTTGCCTAATTCTACTGTGTAATGATGTGTATTTGAATCAAAACACTTTGTGACCCACAATGGTATTAAGGCTAGACTTTAAAACATTTGTGCATAGCAAACAAATATGAATCATCTATACTCCTGTTACAAAGCAAATGTATACATGTACCCATCTTGTTTGAATTTTCTTTATATGATATTTCATTGTTATCAAGAGTTGTTTATAATGACATGGGTCATAAGAAATTGTGCTCAACAAATGAGATCTTCTTGTTGTGTGCAGTTAACAACTCTGTTGCTTCACTTCAGTGCTTCCTAACCTAGTGTGCAAGAGAGGCATGATCGCAGACGGGGCAGAAAGAGATATGCGCAGCCAGGAGGAGCGGATAAGCTCTCAGATGAAGTGCCCCAAAACCGACCATGCTGCTCAAACACCCCAGTTCTGCAAGTGTTAACACTCAGAAACTGTAAGGTACTCTATTAAGTAGAACAGCAAAGAACCTGTCTTTCATTATTCTTCACATTTCCAAAGCAGGTTTCTGAATAATTTTATAAAGAAAGGTATACTTTAATCGCCCTAAGTGTTGAATTTGAGGTCAAAGTTGTCGAGGGCTATGACTTCTTGTGAGCTTAGGGCATGTTCTAAAAGGAAAAGGGAGGACGCTGAATCTACTACCTTGATTCCCTTTGAGGAATAGCAACTTCCAGTCCCGATCATTACCTAGAGATGGTCATGGGTGGTCAGGAGACACAGCAAGGTGCCTTACTCCACACCCTGATGACTACTCTGGCTCTCTAGGGCAAGACCACAAGGGCTGGCTCTACTGTGTCATTCTGGTCTGGTGACAGTAACCATGGGGAAGTTTTGATTGCTGCATTTTGTAGTCAACACCTCAAATGACATGGGAAAATGAGCCAGAGAGAATAAACTATTAAAGTGGCAATCAGTGACTCAGCTCCTCTGCCAGACCTCTCTTGTATGCTTTAGGATAGAAACACACAGCCTTCAGTAACGTAAAGGGACCACCCTTTGAAGGTCCTCTAGTTGTTGTGATAAAGTGTAAGCAAAGAATAAAACCAGGTATAATGAGTACTTACTGAGCGCTTCCTGCAGGCTATGGATTCTGTTAAGCGCCTTGCATGCAGTCACTTGCTTAATGCTAATAGTGACCCTGAGCAGCAGGTACTGTTATCACATTCATATTGCAGATGAGGACACTAAAGTTTACAGTGAGGTTCACTGGCCATTTCTTGACCAGGACACAAGCTCTTCATATTCTTCTATTCCGTAGATCTGAGATTTTCAATGATTTTTAAGAAATTTTACAGGTGCTTCAATCACAGTTGTCAGCAAAAAGGACGGGCTCAAAGGAAATCAGTTGTGTTTAGAGTGGTAGAGGTAGAAGGAATTTATTATCTACAAAAACTGTTCTTCCTAGTGTTATTGACCCATAACATATTCCTGTACAGGGATATATATGGAACATATACCATATTTCTCTGTGGTAACAGAAATGTTTATATATAAAAGGTATTAAAAAAACACACTCTAATTACAATTAACCCATCAACAAAATAGTAAAACTGCAAACCAAAACCATGCAATGTTCTTAAAATAGTTTTTATACACTAAAAACAAGATATCATGATTCTGCAAATAACATAAGGATATTCTGAATTGTTTACTAGAGAGAACATTGGAAAAACGATCATCTTAGTTTAAACACTGGTTTACACACAAGCAAGATTTCATGATGACATGTGAAGAGGCTCTGACCTTTCTTAGGCCCATGGAATCTTCTGCTGTGTTTCTCCTGTTAAATGGGATTGCTCTGTTGGCTAAGTTTCCCCAATGCCTCCCAGTACACATAGAACTGTTAAGCAAATTTGCATTATTATAAATCTCCACTAAAGTCATGCTTTTTCATAGATTCAAACACGATAGAATTTTTAAATGTCTACCTGTGCTAAAGCTTATTGTCTATTGTACTCATTATTGTAGCATTCTTATTTTCTTTAGAGAAAAGTACATCTACTAAAGCCAGGTAACCAAAGAGTGTATACTATTTGAATGCAGTGTTATTCAAGCATTGGAATTCTATTTAGGTTTAAAAAAAAAAAAAAAGAAAGAAAGAAAGAAAGGAAAAATGAAAATCTAGCCAAGGGACTTATTATGTTAGGCAATAAGAAAAAACAAATTTTGGAAAACACATATATGTGTGCTTCTCATGTATGATACACATGAGACTTGTGAAAATGTAAACAATTAATTATAGTGAATTAAACTTGGAAGGTGTTCCTGATGACTAATATGTATATAGCCATTTCTCTGTATAGAGAAGTCCAAGAGACATTTTCATTTGCAGAACTGAGGTCACTAGGACTAATGGGCACTGCCCTTGGACAGGATTTACTTATCTGGCTGGTTCAGAAATGTGCTTGTTCCCTAAATAGGTGGATTTCCTATATGTTTTCTATTATAATTTCTACAGTTCCACTACATCTGGCTTGGAGGTGTATAAGTGATATGCTATTCAATTATCAGCCTAATGGTAGGGCTTAGACACCCTGAGTTTTAGCTGTCATTTCTCTTATTGATGATAGGGGGTTAGGAGAGCAGGTGTACAAGCGCAGACATGAAATAAACTTTCTTTTCTACTCAGTTGGAATAAATTATAACATGTCTGGGTGAATATGTGCATGACTATTTTCAGGACTGATTTGAGGCCATAATGGATTTTAAAAAGCACAACTCAGGGGATAAGCTTGCTTATTCTACTCTCCCTCTCTCTTTTTATGTTTTTTACCTATATTTTAAAGGACTGAGTTCTTAGAGGACCTTAGTCATTTTTTGAAATGACTAGTACATGTGAATTCAAGGATAGACAGAAAGGCTGCTCCTATGTGTCACATAAAACCAGGCTGACACGGGAAAAGGTCTGGACGGAAATATTTTCAATTATTAAGCATGACTGCCTGTCATGGCAGAAAATATTATTTGCATTTTATTTTCCCATGTTTTGCTCAATATTTTCAAAATTTTTCTAGTAATGCTTTCCGGTAATGTTAGAGGAGAATACATTTTCCCTATCTCATATTCACATACTCATCTATTCCATGATGAAGGATTTTACTTTTTCTTTCAGTCTTCTCTCTATGCCTTCAATTGGTAAATTTGGCAAAAATAATAAGCATGCTCCACTTAGTCCCATGCTTCTTCTTCTTGGGAGAGCTTCTAGCAGGGAATACAGGTCTCTCTGCTTTTTCAAGGGCTTTGTTCCATGGGTGCCTGTTGCTCAGGGTCTGTTACTCATGTGCCTAGGAGACAGGCTTATCTAACCAGGCCCTCAGTTAGCAGGCTTATGTGGCTCTCACAACTAAGTCATATTGTCCAAATTGGTTTTTACTTAGGTATTCTTAAAAACCCTCATTTCCTGAAAAAACCTACACTACCCCAAGCATAAATGCACTTAGAGGGTATTGTGCTAAGTAAAATAAGCCAGACACAGAAAGACAAATACCATATGATCTCACTTACATGTGGACTCTAAAGAACAAAATAAATGAACAAACAAAACAGAAACAGACTCATAGATACAGAGAACAAACTGATGATTGCCAGATGGGAGAAGGTATGAGGGGCTTGATGAAAAGGGTGAAGGGATAAAGAATTACAAATTGGGAGCTACAAATAGTCATAGCAATGGATGTGAAGTACAGCATATGGGCTATAGTCAATATTGTAATAACTACATATAGTACTAGGTGGGTACTAGACTAATCTGAGGGACTATTTTGTAAATTATATAAATATCTAACCACTATGCTGTAACCCAAAACTAATATAAAATATTGAATGTCAACTCTAACTGAAAAATAAAAATTAAAAAAAAAAGTGATGCGAATGTTGCTTGATGGATGGGAGTCAGAGAAAGAAATGAGGATGCGAAGTTACAGAAACATGAACAACATGCACTAATATCAGGGAGAATAGTACAGCCAACATCTGAAGACCAGAGCTTGCGACCTAACTACACCCCAAGAAGGAACATGGGTTGAATGGGCAACTGTATGTACTTGGCTCTTCACTGCTAGTTGTCTTCACCTGTTTGCATACTTTGAGTGCAGTTGCTATCACTTGTTGGTATAAAATGTTAGCATGCCAGGAAGAAACACAGATAAAGTATGCAGTGTGACACTCCTTTCTACTGACACATTTCCTATATTCGAAGCATGTATGAGCTTTTCTATGTTACTACATAAATGAGACATGTAGCAGAACAGATTCAACCAAAGACAGTATTTGTTTTTTCATCACCCTCTTCCTGCTTTTTAATTTTTTTAGACTGTTTAATTCCTTTAATTGTTTGAAGTCCTGGAAGAAAACAGGATGCTATTTGGAGAGCTCAGAAACCTGATTACTTATATAAATGTTATAAAGTGGGATATATTTAAAAATACTTAGATTTCTTGTTGTAATGGAAATAAAAAAGCAAAACATCAGTAAAACTTAAAATAACCTAATTTCACATTAAATTTGGTAAAATGTTTATACTGAGTTTTATTCTGCTAAAATGAAAAAATATATATTTTAGATAGAAAGGCCTGCTATAGTAAAATTACACTTATTGTTTTCATTTGGATCAAATCTTATATTAATAGTGGCTTGAAAAATCACTGCTGAAGAAAAAATAACTGCAAGAAAATCATAAAATGAGGTTCTAGCTTCTGCCTGAAACTAGACATGTGCCCTTTGGCAAATGATGTGACAACTTCCTCAATGGCGAGGGAGGGAAGTGGCTCGAGTGGCGTATAAAACAAAAATCTCTAAGATTCTTTCCACCTCAACAAGTTTGATTATTCCATTCCTTCCATAGTATGACACATGGTACCCCAATAGAGCACTGGACTAGATGAGAAAGGCAGCTGGTTCCATACTGACAGTTCTTTAATTGGTTATATCTAACAGCGACAAGAGGCAAAGGCACAGTGGAAGATGGAGCAATTCTTCCAAACTGATACCATCTCGGAGTGGGCAAGTTCTCACAAGAACCGATGGTTGATATCTGATTTCCTTACTAACAAAAACTCTCATTTAAAAGCGACTTATAATAACCCTACTCATTTTTCTAATATCCCTTCCTGATATTTCAACATCTGTTGCTTTATTCAAAGCTGAGGAAAACCATGCAAACCAGCCACAGTCCTTTCACTTCCTGGAGACACTAGCTCAGATTCTTTGCTTCTAGGAAAGTGATTCTCTTTCCCTGCTGGCCTGGGAGTGAGCGAGGGGGAAGAATCCCAGTAAACTGTAGGTTTGACACGAGAAGCTGCTCAATCTTGAACATCCCTAGAACGGCAGTCTTTTATTCTGATTGAATTTGTGGAAAATAATAACCCTGAGAAACTCAGACTAGCGTTGCTTATCTTCTTTTATCTATTGCTGTTTGGAAAATAAAATTAATGTGTAGCAGAAGAAAAGTGAGCACAACATGCATTTGCTACAGGTACCAAGGGATCAAAGTTACTGAGCCTTCACATCTTTAATTTTTTTTGCAATCTAACTTACTATACCTATTAATTAAAAAGTATAGATACAAGAGAAACTATTTTTACGGAAGCCTTGATATTGCTATATCAGCCATAATTTCTTCCACAGATTTTTTTTTAAATATGTAAAAAAACAAAAAACCCTATGCTTCAATGATAAAATGTGGTGAACTGTTTCCAGTAATGAGTATCAAATGTCAGTCTAATAAATGTGAATAAGGACCTAGTGAAAATATGAAGTATGGGGGCAAAAAAATACAAACCTTGGAATCCTAAACAGCAAGCAAAGCTGGATTTTCGATGCCACAGTGCCCCCTGCTGGGAGATCTTGGAAGTGGTATCTTTTAGATAGCAAATTGGCCTCCTAGGATAGGCCGCAGAAAGGAGGTCTTGCATTTCGAACGAAAGGCACTTTAGTGAAAGGGATGTGTGTATATTGTTTTCATCTATTTCTTTTCACATAACCATGATTGGGAGCGAGAGGAGAGGTAGCGGGACTGGACATAAGGAATCCCAGACCCCATTAGAATAACTAGTCCCAGTACTGGTTCCTCTACATCATGATGTGATATTGCTCAAAGCTCTTTAAATCTCAGCTCCTCATCTATAAGATGCAAACAATAATAGCGCAACCATTTACTGCAGAAGGCTTTTGCAAAAGTGAAGTTACACAGGAGAAAGACCACTTTAAATTCTGTAGCACTAAGCAAAATACGTATGAATGTAAGGATGAGGGTGGGCGGGACACTTCCTTTAACAATTAAACTGACTTCCCTTAGAGTCAGAAGGTACTCCAGGCTGGGCACACCAGGCACTGTTGCTGAGCAAGCAGAAGTTCAATTTCCCATAACGTCACCTGGTTCCCAAGGACTTGCTCAGCTATCTACGGCATCTGTATCTGGCACTCGAATTCTTCGTACCTCAAAAAATACAGCGTATGCTTAAAGATGACACTACTGGTTGATAAAAAGAGAGAGGGAGACAGGGAGAAAGGAGATGAAGACAACCTCTTGGTTACTTAGTGTCTGGCTCTCTATTTTTGTGTTAGTCTGCAGACCAGCAGCACATGCATCACCTAAGATCTTGTTAGAAATACAGAATCTCAGAATTCACCTCAGACCTACTGAGTAAGAATCTGCATTACCAATCTCCCGAGGTAATTATTATCACAAAATAAAGCCTTCACTCTGCCTTTACATGAACTGATATCTAGTAAGCATATAAAAATAGAATTTTTGATTTAGTCTTATTTTAACAATACATTGACAACTACTTGTAAAAAGAAAATGAGAAAAGAAACTGGCTAAGGATAATTAATTTTCATGAGCCTCAAAACAAGCTATAATAAAATGACTTTTCCAAATATAATATTGTATTACATGACTTTGAATTTTCTATTGCTTTTTAGTACTAATTTTAGAATAATTCTATGTACTGGCAATGATACAGGTATACTTTATATTTGTTCTTATTACCTGTGTTGCTAGAATTTTAAAATGCAAATTATTTAATTAGAAGAGATTTTAAAAAGTAGACTCAAGTCTAATCAGATTTTTGTAAAATCTAATGAGGCTATAGCTTTCATTAAAAATATAATCCACACAATCCTTAAGATGATGTTCTGGGTTGTTGGAAATGAATTATTGTACCAGCAACAAATAGGGCCAGAGTTCTTTTCTAGGCACAATTTTAAAGTGAACCAAACTTGAAAGATGAATTGACAGGTGTAAGAAAGGAATTCATCCTCATTTTATATCTTTCTCATGCCCCACGTGCCACTCTCCTACCTCCACCCTCCACCATTTGTTCTACCTTCCTCTTTTAGGTGCTTTATACCACAGCTGTGCTCTAATAAAAAGTTAGAAGACTAATGTCAGTGGTTCACCTAGGATAGTCCCAGTATAACCAGCTCTTGCTATAAAATTATCCATTCCTCTCTTTTCAGTAACCTGGTTGCAAATGAAGGAAGCCATTTGATTAAACCAGTGCACAGTAAGGTGGGTGGGCTCTGACAGTCTTCTTTGACTTCCCTGTGGAGACCACTGAGTTTTCAGGAGAAGAATTCATACACCTAAGTGAAAGCTTATGAGTGGAACTTCATGCCATTAAGAACTAAAGAACTGTGAGAGATTGCCATTAAGAACTAAAGAACTGTGGGAACTTCATGCCATTAAGAACTAAAGAACTGATGTGGGAGACATTGCGGGTATCTTCTTGGGTCCACCGAGCCTGTCCAATTTTATTTAGCTTATTTTCTACCTATATATAGGCTCTAGCTACACCAGTAATGTTCACAGGTTACTTCCTTATAGAACAGTAGAAAGCCTTAAAATTGTGGATTTAAGCATTTGTATAATTTATTTTTCTGAATTCTCCATTGAAAACATATAAAAAAATGTTTCCAGACACAGAAGTTGGATGTTGAGGGTCAGGCACAGGCCTGAGGAGGGGATTTTGGAGGTGTAGGAATTTTGACTGCCTGCTCTATGGGTGGAGGCTTCTTGGTAAGAGAAAAGGAACTTGACTTGAGAGATTACCAGGGGGTACTCTTGAAGAGAGGCCAACACAGACACAGAGCAAAATCTCTCTTAGGCTCTTCATATTGATACCGACTTCGCTTTCCAAAAGTTTTGTTTCCAGATACTCTTGACAAATGTTCTGGTCTAGAATAACCATCTCTTTCCCCAACTTACTATCCCAAGAAGTGAGCTTTAAAAAATAAAAGACAGGATGTGTGTGATATTTTCTATCCCTGCATCCTTCACAGAAGACACTCTATCTGTACTCAAACACAGGACATAAAAAGTTTCTCATAGCTTCCATTTAAAGTAAGATATTGGGACTCTTTCCACTTGTATACTTACAGATATTCCCTGACAGAGAAAAATTCCATTGTTGATGTTTAATGGAGATGTAGGCTCAAGAAGTGTGACTGCCAAATACAGGAAGTCAAGGTTTTTTTGAGACAGGAATTAGGACTATATGGACAAGACAGTGCCACAGCATACAACAGTATCTCTTCAGCTCAAATGCTATATTTGGCTTAGACACTAACAAACTCCAAGAAGCAGAAAGAAAACAAATGCTTTAAAGAGAATGTGGACTTTTAGAGACACTGAGATCTATTTAACATATAGAAAACACTGAAAAGAAAATAAAAACACCTTTTTGTTGTGTAAAATAATTCATGCATTGGTCAGAACCTGGTTTGGGGACTGAAACAAATATGATTTTTATCAAAATAAATTTTCCATTTTCTGCCTTCTTTCTTCAGCACCTTTTTTTTTTTTTTTTTTTTTTTTTTCTTCGACCCCATATTATAGAGAGAAGCAAAGGAAACTATGAGCCAGAAGACTTAGTTTTGGCTCGTGTTGACTCCTGAGTCACACAGCTCAAACTCAGTAGTTTAATTTCCTTAGAAATTATTCATACTTGCATGATAGAAATATTGTACTCTAAATAATAATTATAGAAAAAATAATGACAGCTAACTCCTAATAAGTACTTCCCATTTGTCAGTCATTTTACAGGGTACTTTGTATGTGTTAATTCATTTAATCTTCACAAAAACCCTATATGGTAGGTAATGTAATTATCATCGTTTCACAGATGAGGAAACTGAGACACAGATTGTTAAATCATTTGGTCAAGATCAAGCACCTGGTATATGGTGGAGTCAGGATGTGAGTTTAAGCAGTCACGCTCCAGAGCTTATAATTTTTCATGTTAATTCTCTTCCGATATCTTTTCAACCTCTAATTTTGATTTGACATATTTTTCCAATGTGTTCTGCCTTCTATAAAATCTTGATACCTTATGTCTTTAAATAATGATATAATATCTATTAGGAGAAAAGATGATGGAAAAACCACCATATAACAAGATGGAAATTTTAAGAGAAGAAACAGTTATAAATTTGGTCTACTAAATAAAGAAGAAACCATTTACCCCTTGTATGTGTGTGGAAGAGGAGGGAACATACTTTTCAAGTCTGTATAAATCTTTTGTTAAAATTTAATGAAATTGATTAAATAAAAATGGTATTGACTGTTTTTTATAAAATGTTGTTCCTTATCTCTTGGGCATTTTCATGACAGCACACATCCTACTTGCCTTTAATGGCCTCTGATTTTCAATGAGAAACTCTGTCTTTGCATATAATTTTACTGTTTGACAAAATGATCTCTCACATCTATGCCTTGCCAGATGTAGGTAGGGACTGGGCCTGATTAGAAAGGCAGGAAGGAAACTTATTCGTTACAAACTAGTGACATACCAGATGTTAGGTATGTCCGCATGCATAACTAACAACTTTGGGTTTAGCATTTCCATTTAATATAGAGAGAGAGATTGCATAATCTCTTTCCTCCAGTTATCATCTAATAACTAATTCTGTTCCATGTACCTTGAATCCATTAGCTAAAGAAATGATCTATTTGGTGGTGTTCGTACACCAGCCAGGCTATAAGTCCAAACCTCAAATATAATTTTAACCCATGTGGTATTTGTTTTTCACAGTGAAATTTGTAAAGTTCAATTTGTGCATTAATTGATCATTCTGGGGAACAGGAAGACTTCAACTCACAACCATGAGAACTTAGAACACTGACTCCAGTGCCTGCATCCATTGTCTCTGGAGTCACCAGAATGAAAGGAGGTCATTTTCTGCAGACACTATGATTAGTCTATGGATATTATTAGCTATATGTCTTTTTTTAATTATTAAATTATCTATTTTTAAATTACTAAAAGCCTATGGTCTCAGTATTCTAAACTATCAAATGATGGGAAAACCTGGATTGTTTCTATAAACTCTCCCATCTCTATAAAGTTTACTTTTAAAACCATGAATAACATTTTCTTTCTTTGCTCTAAGATGATTTTGAAGTTTTTATAAACTAGTCTCCTTTGAACATTTCTGTCATCAACCTGCCACTTTTCTGTTCAGAAATATATAACGACCTCTCACAGAAAACGATATCCTTATTCCCTTTACGTATCTAAACTACTCAACCTTCAAGACACAAATAAAATTGTCCCAACTCACTGTCTTCAGCCTCTTAAAGACCACAGCCTTTATTCTCTGTACAAGGCTTATGCTTCGTCATATTCCCACTTGCATTATTTTCTCATTCTTTTTATATTTGGCTTTCTTATTCAAATTATATGCTGAAAAAATAGTGAACTCAATACACATATGTCCTTCAAATAGTCATTCAATGAATGTTTTCAGTGTGTACTATCTATATGTCATTGTGGGAAATACAAGAATAACTAAGATATAATTTCAGCCCTCCAAGATCCATCTAGAACGGAAAAGTCACGACATGAGAAGAATATATAGACTGGGTGAAATATTTCCAATGGCCACTGTGAAGAATACAAATTAAAATCTACATAGGTTAATACAAGCATTTCCAAGCAGTAATGAGAGTCTGTCTGAGGTATGCCTGAACAAGATCACACTAATAAAGAATATTTATTGAGCACTTACCATGTGCACACATGTGTTATTTCACTGAGTCCTCATTACAACTCCAGGTATTGTTTACATCTTCATTTTATCAATGATGTAAATGTGCCTGAGGAGGAAAGTGTTTGTCCAAGAGTGTGTCTGGGAGAGACAGGGCTCCCTAGAGCAGCCTGGCTTTGCACTGGTGTTAACCACTCTGCCCTACTTCCTCTGGCTTAGTGTGTGCTCTTTAACTATTTGTTGAATGAATGAGATTAGACAACATGCATTAACAGTGAAAACTATACTCTTCAATAGACTTTGAAGTCCAAGGTCCCTCAAATTTGGGACTAACGTAGATCTTGTGTGTGTGTGTGTGTGTGTGTGTGTGTGTGTGCACGCGTGCACACATGCATGTGCCTGTGTTAGAAAATAATTTAGTCTATATCACACTTTTTGTCCTTCTTTCTAATAACAAAAAAGTAAGACTGCTTTACGCCACTTCAAGTGAAGAGTTTGATACCTCCTCTATTTTTATATTTATATATCTTTAATCTACTGTACCTTTTCAGAACGATATTCAAAGAGTGAAGAGACTAAATTGAAACTGCTGACACAAACATTGAGAGCAGAAAAGAAAATTTTGACATGTGGCAGTTTTTGGAGTGGCATTCTGGTTTATCTTTGTTTGGGGCAGGGGTTGTTTATGGACGTGCTAGAGTCTGGTACAGGCCAAAGCCAAAAAAGCAGCTTTCCTCTTGATTTTTTCCTATATATTCTCTGTGGTCCCCAAATGCTTAACCCTCCCTGCCAAAAGCTATAAAAATCTGTCTTTTGATCTCACAGATGGACAAGACATATTAGCTCATGAAGCTCACCCTCCTCTGGAGAGAAGCAACTCACCAGATAGCATTTTCCCCACCCATCCTTAGAATGTCAGGGCCTTATATATATTCTGATCAATCCTGTTCATTCTCCTTTACCATATTTTTGTTTGGCTCCTGATGGTCTTGGGACTAAGCCTTTCCTGCTAACAAAACATGCTTCTTTTGCTGTGTCTTAAGCTGTGCCACAGGGTAGGAGGAAGGAGCCATTTTTACCTCTTGATTATAACTAGGCCTTCCATTCCAAAACAATAAGAATGAAGAGATATAAACACACACTTAAGCATCCTCTTCTTTCATTGAGACGGCCTCATCTGGACCAGTTTAAACCTTCCAAATAATGTATAACTACACGTGAGCTGAGGGTTTTAAAGAACATTGGCCTTGGAATAAGAAACCTAATGTTTGATTTTTGCTCCGCTACCACCAACTTTGGTTTTCCAGATTTTAGCTTCCCAGATGATGCAGTTTTAAGTTCACTCCAATAGTTGCATGTAAGAGAATATAGGGTTCTGTGTAAACATCTGCAAATGATAAAATTTGCTATGAGATAAAATTGTTATTTCATAGCTATGATTAGGCAATTTCTTATAAGTGGCAAAATATATTTTTACAGATTTTATCATATTACCTTTATATTAAAAAATATTAATGTTCCCCCTTCATTAGTTATAGGACAAAGTGCAGAGTCCTCAGGCTTATTTCCAATTCTCTCTCCAATCTTAGCTTCAAATGCCTGTCCAACCTCATCTTGACATTGCCTACAGAATCATTTCCACCTAAGAGATAGATCTCTTTGTCATGTGTCCTTCCCCTTAGTGCCTGACCTGAACCTCCCTTCCCTCTAGCTCTCCCCTGTTCCCTGTATCCAGGCAAGGGTGTACAAACTCCACAATCCTATTCTCTGATTTAAAAAGCAATCTTTAAGGCCTCTGTCAGGCACTGAGGATAGAACAAAGAAAAATGCTAGGTATTTCTCCAAACTTCTCTTTCTTGCCAATGCCTAATGGAACTTCAAGGTCTGGCAGGAATCCACTTCCTCCCCAAAGCTTTCCTTGCTCTCTGGCCTATGGTGCTCTTCTTTTCTGAATTCCTTTTTTTTTTTTTTTTCTAAAATGCACATGTGACACTTGTCATGTCCTACCATCTATTATGAGCTGTTTTTGTATCTGAAGGCAGGAATTATTCACATATTCTTTTCCCTCAAAGGCCAGTACCATGCGTAGTATGTAGTCAGTAAAATGAATGGAATTAATTAATTAATTAATTAATATTACTAGGGTAAAATTTTCACTGCTATCCTTTGGGTAAACTCTCATGCTAACTTACAAACATTTCAGTAAGGAATGATTAAAAGGGGATAATGACAAGGAAACTCTTCCAGACAGACCTATTGATCATACTAAAGAGAGATGTAGAACTTAAGTGGCCCAGCCTAAGAATCTGCTGAGATATGATAGCTTTCTTCAGGGCCTTCTCTACTTTGAGGAGAGACCACAGAGCACCTTCCTTGCATTATCATTCTGCTCTTGGTCTCTGAATCAAAAGAGAAGGAGGTAAGTTCCTGGCTTAAGTAAATGATTTAGAATATTTATTTAACTTCCTGAACCGTGTTAAGTTATATCTGAACTAAAAGACAAACATTTGCATGCTTCCCTTTATGGAAACTGATTCAAACATATATTTGAGGTTTGTAAAAAATATGCTTAGAAAGACACACCTTCACTCTCCATTTAAAATACATATTCATACACATGTTATAAAGGATTGTATGCCAGGCAGCTACTACTGACTACAAAAACATTCAGTATAGCCATCAGGTTTTGAATTTATAAATGGAGGGAAAAAAACAAGATTTTATATTAGTTAATGTAATAGAGTATTTTTTTTAACTATTTATAAAATCCAGTTTACTTA
>NW_011888872.1:8508764-8544587 GCF_000151845.1 Pteropus vampyrus | reverse complement strand
TGTTCACAGAACTCATTTCTTTGAACTTTAGCAATCAGAATCCAGAGATTACAGTGCAAGGTATATTTTTTTTCCTGGTTCACATGGAATTTAACCATTGTATTTTCACTTCACTTGATTGACAAAGTGCATTATGGTTTGGTTGAAACAAGCTGTTTCATAGTGTGACTATCAGAAGCTGTGATGAAGATATCATTTGCTCTAACATGTCTAGCATGCACTCACAAGTTCTGTGAATGTCCTGATTAAGCGTGGATAATGATGCGAATTGATTCTTCAAATCCATTGCATGTTAGGTTGCAGTCTCACTACAGGCCTGTGGAATATTAGACATAGGAATGTCTCATCTGTTATTTACATTTGTTTTAACGACAAGATTTTACAAATTCTAACAAAATCAGTTAATGTGTAAAAACATAAGTCTGTAACGATAGCTACATAAGTTATCATAAATATTGACTCTAGGACTAATATTTCATCACTTTTGATTAGATTGTGTATTTTGCGTTAATTCAAAAGGATCTCATGACAGTTGCTCATGTGATATGCTTCATTACCAAAAAAAAATTTGTAGGTATTTGTTAGTTTTATCATCATGAATGAGTTTAAATTTTCTATTCCTATTTTTATGAGTAATTGTTAGTTATCCAACAATATTAAAAATAAAACTGATAATAAATCATAAAGAAATACTGTTTGAACTATTTGCTTCTGAGATAATAATAAAGAAAAAACAAAATGAAGAGAGAATTGAAAAGTCTTCAATTGGGACAAATGTAAGTCAGATAACTGCAAGCCAGCCACAAGTAAAGTTCAGTTATTTATACGACAATAATCTGTTTAGCACCTACATGTGGCAGCCCTGTCCTAGGTACTGGGGATACCATAGTGAACAATACAGTCAACAACACCTGCCCTCAAAGAGCTTACATTCCAGTGGAGGGAGATAAGCAATCAATAAATAAGCCATGTATTAAAATGGATGATATTGCATTGCAGAAGGGAAAATTATCCAGTAAAGAGATAAAGAGATTTGAAAGTGGTGGAAGTGACTCTAAATTTTAACAGGGTCAAGAAAGGCCTCACCAAGAAAATAAAATTTAACAGGGGAGGAAGACAGAAGAAAGACAGGAGAAGAAAAGCTTGGGAAGAACACATTACAAGGCTATGAAGCACTAACATGAAAACTGGCTTGTGCGCCTGCTTAAATAAATTTTGAGTTCCCTCTACTTTTCCCAGGTGACCTCCCCAAATATCCCTTTACACATCTGATCATTCTTTCATTCACTACAGACTTAATGATTTTTATTTTTGCTTTCATGAGAAAGATGAAAACAGACATTATAACCTCTCATGTACCGGTGATATATGTATGCATTTTTCTCAGAAAGCTACATTTGGCACTATTGCAATAAATTGGATTTGTAATGCTAAGATTCATTTTGCAATCTTAATCCACCAAAAGCAACAGCTTTTTACTGTTAAATCTAAAATGCATGGAGAAACCTGTGCATTGAACCCACCTTAAGAAAGAGAAAAGATTATAATTGAATTTCATTTCTGCCTCCAGTGATGATTCCAACAAGGAACAGAACCATGCTTCCTTATAAGCAGATGCCCAGTTGTGGGCACTTCCTTCTGCATCTGCCTGCCTCCTCACCCCACCTTCAGAAAAAGAAGAGCTTTTTTTAAAGAGAGAGGCTATATGTTCATAATCTGCTTGGACATTTGAAACAAAAAATAGTACACAAATAAAGTTAAATTGAATGTGGAAATGTCTAAATGCTGTGTAATATACTACTGAGTAGAGAATAAAGGACGCAGCAGAAAAACTTTGACTTGTCACCATGTTTCTTGTTAAACTAAACTTCTGCTTCCTGTTAATGTAAAACAAACAAACAAACAAAAAACCAAAATGACCCTTGCCTAGAGGGAGAAACCATCCATGATTTTTGATAATGTCTAAAACTCTGGTATTCTCCTTGGTAGCAGGGCTTAGCCTCATGCTTGGTTCAGAAGACAAACTCCATGCTCACACAGAGGCTGATGGCTTGACAAGTAACCTAGCAATCACAATTCTAAATAAGTGTAAAAATACTTTGGAAGAGTATAGGAGGGGCACATAACTTGCACAGCGGGGAGGAGGCAGAAAAGACTTTTTTTGAGGCAGCACTGTCTAAATTGAGGCCTGGAAAGTGAGTAAAGATTAAAAAAATGAAGAAACATGCTGAGGAAAATTACATGTGCAAAGTTCCAAAGACTGCATACCCAAGAAGCCAAAAGAAGTTCAGAAGAGTAAAGAGGAGTGTGAAATATAAAGAGGGGATGAGAAATACATGGAGCTGGCAAGATAAAAAGGCTAGATGATTGCCTTGGCGTTCAAGTACAGACGGATCATCCTGAAGGTAAAGGGGGGGCTAGGTACTGGGCAGCTTTTGCCAGGAAAATGAATGATGTTTTAGAAAGATTACTGGCTGTTTCAGAAGTGTACTTGAGAAGTCACCAAGAAAATAATGCTCGGCCACAAACATTACAGAAAGCATCAGATATTTGTATCTCCTCTTATTATACACTCATATGAGAATGCTTAGTAAATTTCAGGGGTAAGGTAATGCACTTATTTTTAAAGGGTCAACTTTACTTGGCACAAATAACACTGAAATAGCCCTCCTTTGTATCCCAGTTAACACTCCTGCACTGTACCAAATAAATCCGAATGCAGTGGTGAAACATAACAAGTAATCAGGCAAGGCTTACATGTGTAATGGAATCTATGTTAAAGAGAGTGAGAGAGAAGAGTTAAGTAAGATTTGGAGAAGAATTAAGAGACCAAAAAGCACAGAAAATCTTCATCTTTCTACAGAAATAATAGAGCTAGAAGAGGGAACAGAAACAGATGAAGAAAATCAACACTGAGAAGAAGAGAGGTATAGAAAGTATCATGAAAAAGTAAAACTAAAACCAAAACAAAATCATGTGTGGTTTGGTTCATAAGCATATTACTGATTTTTGCTGCTACTGATGGAATGTCTGTATTTCCCTGACTTGAGCCAATAAAGAGATTAATGTGCATGAGTCTCCTTTTCCCATGATACTTAGCTTCATTATTTTTCAAGATTGAATTGACCATTTGAGCTATCTCATTTAAAAGTACCCCAAGGATCAGCTTCTAGCTTGGTTTGATAAAGAACATCTCATGCAATCCACATAGTTTCTAGTTACCCATGATTTTCTTGTGCAGACACAGATGAATCAAGGTAACAGACTAGTAAAAATGTTCAACCATCTAAGTTTGGTCCCTATTTTGCTATGGTAAATTGTTATTATCTAAAAAGGTAAAAGAAAAGATAGTACTATTAATAATTAGCATCAGTACGACAGGAACAAATTGGGATTGCTCCAAGCAAACAGATGTGTCTGGTCACTCTAGTCAAAATAGATGTGTTTTTTTTTAATGGTTTTTTTTTTTTTTCCTATGATTTTCTTTTGGCATTGTTCTATCCTTCTGGCTTATCACAATCTTACTCAGATATCTTGCAACTGATCCCATGTCGTTAGCTGGGGAATGAGACATTAATCTGATTTATGTCAAATGTAGGAGAGTCCTTTTTTTAAAATTTTTTCCCTCTTTTCCCTAGGTTTTCACAATGTCAAAGGACTTTTACACTGAAATTGTAATATGCTGCATTTCTACAAAGTTCACCCTGGTGTCTGTTATAAGAAAAGCGATTAATTGTGGTTTTCCACTTTGCGTTGCTAAAATAGCAATTTTCAATTTCAAACTTGTGTATATTTTGGTAAGATATAATTTATATCCATTCTCCCCTTCCCCTTCACTTTCTAAATGGAGCTACATTATAATATAAATTCATGCAATATTAGGTCTGTGGGAAAGTAAAGCCTTTCTTTTACCTATTAAGCAAAGAATACATGTTAGGAACACCATAAATCATGCTTGTCAGAAGATTCAAAAGAATCATTCTGTATAGTTACCTTGTCTATTATTTAGAAAGCACAGACATGGAACAATATAATTCAGTTGTGCTGCATGTATCTAATTTGCATAAAGCTGTTTCTTTTTAATCTGAGTTTTCACAAAATGAATATAATAGCAAGTTTCAATTTATCTTCAAAACCACTGAACTATGTTGATTACCTCCAGGATGACATCACCCATGTGCAATAGCATATCTAGACTCCTAAACAGAGTAATCCAGTGGATTTTGTAGCTAAACAAGTGAATATTGCAAATTAAAACATGACGAACTAGTCAGCCCCGCAAGATGCATAATTCCTCATGAAGAGATCAGTATTGCATATTTAACCTATTTCCTAATTTTTGCCCTAATGAAACAAGCAACTCAAGTAAACCACAAATGATTTTGTGTGACCAATTTATTATTCTGGACTACTGATAAAAAAATGAAGTAATCAAATCCATACAGTGGATATAGTTTCTGTACTTCTTCAGTTTGAGCTCCTCACCTAACTTTCCTTTACATATGCTCTCAAGTTAAGAATCCTTCACATATTGAATTATCCCTGACCTGTATGTTCAAAGGAGCTTATCCAATCTAGGACATTTGACTCCAAATGAACGATAATGAGAAACATCACATTTAACTTGTCAGCTATAAATTAAAATGTATAATTTATAAGACAATACATTATTTAGTGATACTCAACTTTAAAAAAAAATATGCAATTCAAATGTGTGGTTCCAAAATGTTAGAGACTCTAACTGCATGAACTATAATAAACTGACATAATTTCCTCTAAAAATACTGGTTTGTTTCCCCATGAATTCTAACTACAGCCTAGAGTTAAAACAAATATTTTAATAAGGAAAATGTATCACCGCTGAGCTGATTATTTTTCCAGTGAAACATCAACTATGGAAATAAAAATAAAATTGGTCTGCTTTAGAAATGGCATTATTAGAAATATTTTAGTATTTATGGAAGAAAGGATTCAGACTTTGAACTGGAAAACTCAAGCTAGAAATCTCATGATGACCTGCTTTTCAATTGAAGTTACCATTTTAGTCTGACTAATATAATCTTGTTTGTTGTGTTGATTATATGTTGGTCTAGTCTAGGTTTTGTGTTGAAAATGCAGACAGACGCACTAGAAAATTTCACAACTGCTTATCAATCTAAACCAGTTACTTATCTAAGTGCAAATCAAGGTTTGATTTATGATGTGTTGTTTGTTAGAGAATTGTTGGTTTGACCACAGCAAACCAGAATCATAGATACAAATGAGACAGCAAAAGCTGAGAGGCACATCAACTAATAGAAGAAATACACGAAGCAGTTATATAGAACAATCTTCAGACATAATATATGTGCAGATGTTTCCCCAAACTTCCTGATCACTCTCAGTTCTATGAGAAAGTTTGCTTTAGCCTTTATTCAGATGTCATACGGATTTTCCTTAAACATTGCTTCAAACTGATCATATCCCTACTAAAAACATGTGTGTCATTAGTCGAACTATAAAATCCAAAGCCTTACATTTAAGTATCATCACAAAACATTTTCAGTCCCACAGTTTTCTGCTTTGAATCTTCAACGAGTTTGATTATTTATTCATTCCTGGGAAAAACATATTGCTTTCCTGCCTTTCTGTCTTTGCTCAGTCCTTTTCTCCTTCCTGGAATTCTGTCTTCCCTTTTACCACTGAATCTGTGGTTCTTTCACATGACTTACCTTATTCCTAAAACCAGGAGTAAACCCTTAAAAGCAAAAATCTAGCTGTATTCCTCAGCCTGAAAAATGTATTTGTGAATATATTGGGAGTTCTCAATTAAGACTGGTTAGATCCACTTCTATCAACTCTCATTTATTTTTGTTGTTCATATCCCACCTTGCTTAACTTTTCCTTATCAGTAAGTGCTGGTGTTACTCTGCCAGATTACCCTTGAGTGCTTTCCCGCTCTGTGTCCTCATTGGACTATCTTTCTCTACCTTTAGCAAATGCAAAATAAGTCATTTTAAGAAAACAAAAAATTAGAAATAAAGATGAATTATGGTACCTGCTTCATTGTTCTAGAAGGAAAATCGGAAATAAAATGTGGAAAAATTTTATCATTAATTAATTAATAAAAAATCTTTATTGAACACCCACTATGTCTATTAGAAGCTGAAACTACAGCAATGAACAGGTCAGAGTCCCTGCCCTTGGAGAGTTTACATTCCTGTGTTGGAGGTGATAGTGGTGAAGGAAACATACACAGTAAGGCATCAAATAGTGACATTATTCAACATTATTACAGAAAAGAAAGACTAATTTGAAAGAGGCAGCCAGGAGTCAGAAAAGAGCTCTCTGAAGAGGTGAAATCTAAGCAGAGCTCTGAAGATGAAAGAAAGCAGCCATTTGGGCATCTGGGTGATCACTGTGGTATCTGGCATAGGTAATAGCATGCGCAAAAGCCCCGAGGTGAGATCTAGTTTGCCTTATTCCAGAACAGACAACTTCTAGTAGAGGCAGAATAGTGTGCAGAGGCTGGAGTCAGATCCTGTCAGATCTGTGGGCCACGATAAGAGGTTTGGTTTTTATTTAAGTATAATAAGCCACCAATGGAAGGTTTAAGCAAAAGAGTGATATAATTCTTTACCTCCCACTAAATAAATTGAAACTTTAGGAGAGAAGATATATGAAAGAAGTCCTTCATAATCAGTAAGAAGGTACTTGCTCCTGGACCTAGGATCTCTGACACTAACTAGGACAAGAAGCCATTTTCTTTGCTGCTAGTTATGCTGGCTGAGTGCAGGGGATCAGAGAGTGTAAATGACAAAGAAGTGTAAGGGTCTGTCTAGCAACAGCTCCCAGACAATCAAGGACAGAGCCGTAGCTAGGCCAGCTCTGATTATCTGTGATACTAATGCATGTTTTCATAAACAACAGCATCAAACACTGTATAATTAATCAGATGACTTCTATTAGCACTTTATATACCACTCAGCTCTAAGGTAAGCTTTGTGGAGCATACTATACTCATCTCTAATAAATTTAGTATCTGGATTCATATTTGTACTAAATCCTGCCTCACTGGCTTTTATCAGAGGTTCCTCCTTCTTTGCTCTAATTTTTGCCCTTGTATAAACTGGTTACTTACAGATTAATACTAATAAAGTCCAGTTATTTCCTAATAATATATTTATGTTTAAAAAAGAGGCATTCCTCTTATTAATTCATTGATGCTCTTCATCCTACTTTTTAGTAACAAGTAGGGAATCTGCTCATTGATTTAAAGCTTCCTAACTATTTAGAAACAAGAGACTGGGTCTTAGTGATAAGGAAAGTCCTGCTGAGAACCACGCTGTTGTAATTGATACCACCATTTGAGGCCATATCATACATTTTTCTAGAAAAATAAAAAACAATGCCAGACTTTAATGATGAAAATGCCACTGCTTCCTGAGCTCTTTGCAACAGAAATAATTAGTTTTAAAATATTCTGTCAAGATTCTGACATGCAACACTAAAACATGATTCCTTCTATTATATGCCAGTAGTTGCTTATAACAACTGGTCAGCTAAAACTTTATACTGGAAAAAACTCCTTTTTGTTACATCTTAATAAATATCTTGCCTGGAAGTATAAGCCTTCTTTAACCTACATGTCTGGCTGTCTTGAGAAGTTTCACCTAATGGTTTGTTTAAATTATTAACATTCATTTCAACTAGCAAACTTCCTGTTTTATAGCTACCATCTAGCTGCCGGCTTTATAATCTGCAAGTTCTTAATTGTCTTAATGGCCATCCCAGTTTCTTTTGAAAGCTTTGGAGGTGCGTAGAGCTAGGGATGGCAGAGGTAGGAAGAACATTTGATATTAAAGACCAGAATGAGGCTATAATTATGTACAGCTTGATCTTTGTAAATTAAAATTACGTGTCTGATGTTGAATCCTAAACACTTTTTGTTCTTGGCTTTGTTTTCCATTGCTAAAATGCTGTAGTTGGCTCTGTGATACAGTTGACATGTTTCTTCTTGTGAGTTCCATCTAAGGATTTGCAAAGACGTGTGATGCCTCTGAGATGAAGAGCTATGCTGTCACGGGTTACCCGACAGGGGCGCTGCTACCGCTTTGGTACCACTTACCTTTCCAAGAAGCTCCATTCTTTCCTAGAGGCCTTTTGAACATCGCTTTACTCCTATTCTCCCAACACAAAAAATATAGGCTATAAAAAGGAAGGCACACTGGGCCTGACAAATTGCGAATGTCCTTATCACATCCCACCCTCTGTTTGCTTCTATCAATGAATGATACTTATCGAGACATTTTAAAATCCTTTCAATAGTTAACTATTAGTACTACAGCTTTTGTGGTGCCTGAAATAAAACAGTATTTTTGGAAGGATATGAGTCACTTGCTTCCCTGAAAGTGATCCTACCTTTCTTGGTTTTCCAAACTATATTGTGGAAATTCCAAATTTCAGTTTTCTTAGTGGAGAAGTTTATGAGACTAACTTTCAGGTACAGAACTCCAAGTGCGAAAGCATAAAGGGTCATTAATGCCACTAATTTTGTTTTCTAGTTACTGCAACCACAAAAGATTGTCTAGATGTCTGACCTTCCAATAAAGCCAAACTGTATAGATGGCTTTTAGCAATTAAAAAAAAAAAAGTCGTATCTTGATATCCGGCTTCAGAGGAAGACAAAAAATTTTTAAATTTACTTAATGTAACGCAAATCCTTATAGTTAATCAAACTTTTGGTGTATTTCATAAATGGATTTTTATGAGCACATTTACTTTATACTACTCTACAGTAACACTGTGTGTTGTATCTTGTTTTCCACATTAACACCTCCCAGTATACAGTGACATCTATTTGAGAATGAAGAGAAATTTCCGAAGCATAACTGAGTTCCACCAGGACAATTTCCACATCTAATGTACCGATTCTTTAGAGGTCAGTCTTGTAATATCTTCTCTCTCATTTTCCCTGAGGGAAGTGGTTATTTTTGTTGCATTCAGCCCTGAAAAGTTCCTTTGCAAATTCAGTCCCTGACCCATGCCAAAGAACAGAATGCATTCACCCAAAGCTCAAGATGTTTTTTACGGTAAGATACACTTCAAGTGGAGTCTATTTTTCATGCCACCACCATAATTGGCAAAATATACATTATCTTTACTTTATGTGGTCCTTCCTTAAATGCACAGCCCTTCCTTCAAGATTTCAAAGTTTAGAATTGTGTTATACAGTGACAGCATTTAATGTACATGTAAAGGGAATAAAAGAGACATTCATATGTTTTGATTTTATTCAAGAAACATGAATATGTTTCTTGCCAAATGTGCTGTGTCTTGGTTTTCCTATCCCTTTTTATAAGAGGAATATCAACTTTACAGGGAGGTCTCACAAACTAAGAGGATGGATTCCCAATTACAAGTTGTTTTGCCTAATGAACTAAATCACTAACATCATGCAAATCCATTTTTATAATAATTAATAATTCACTGCTCTCAGGAAATTATAGGACAATATCCAAATTAGAATCCATGAGTTTATAAATGTATAAAGTTGTTTAATAAATAAGTAAAAGTTTAGTGTGTATTTATTTGGGACCAATTATCAATATGTAATTACATAATAATCTAATTTGAGGAAAGAAAGTCATGCAATAGATATTCTGAAGGAAAAAGAAAACATTTTGACAATGAATCCATATCTCTTACACTTCCTGCCATAACTGGAAACAGTAGAAATATCCTGTTATTTGATTCTGATTATATATAGTCACGCTTATGTGTGACCCATTAGACTGGTTTTCATAGATTTCTGTAACTGTAGGTGACCTTTTAGGGCGATGTCAACAGTGTGTGATGAGTGGTTTAATCGCTATTTTCTTTTTTATCTAACAAACTATGCTGATGCAGTAAAAACAAATGGAAGGTGAAACGGCTCCAGCCAATTCAGAATGATATAATTATCTATTCCAAATCAATCTGTCAAAAGTCCCACTGCTGCCTGACCTCATTTGCATCAGGAATCATACTTTCCTTTGATTCTGTTGATATAATCGCAAGGGCTAAGAGTAACATCTTAAAAAAAAATTCCATGTCCTAGTCATTCCCATTTTCTTGATATTCTTTCTTCTGCCATGCTCTGGGAAAAATACCTGTCTCAAGAGAGAGGCCTCAAATTTAGAATCTGAAATAGAATATCAAGTGTGAAAAGTGGATACAAGGACAAGTAGTCTTGGTAAAGGAGGATGGAAATATTTAAAATGTGAATGCTAAGGCTTGACTCAAGCCCTCATTTTCCTCTTCTTTACAGGCAAAGTTCTGTTACTTCCTATACCCGAACCCAGTCCTAAATTCTTTAGACAACTGTCATTCAAGAGAAGCTCTAGTAAGATGAACAATGAAGGCAGAGGCAAACTGTAACTGAGAAAAAAAGAAGGATACATTTTCATTGAGAAGAACTTTTACAATTGAGGTTTTAAGAATTTTTGTAAACACATTTAAATGGTTCTACTTTGTAAACTGCTTTCAGCCATAAAATAGTTAGATATTCATTTAATTTGGTGTTTTCTAGAGGATGCTCCTAGAAGATGGCTGCATATAAACTGCCTAAAGCCTTGAGGTGAGTGGTGTCCGGGTATATGGTTAAAAAGGGCAGTGTTTGTAGCCAAGAAGAAGACTGGCTTTGCCAATCATTTGATCTGGATTTGAGTCTCTGAACAACATTTATTAGCTTTAGAACAACAGCAAAATAAGGGTAAATCTTGCTTTTGCACGTTTATCCCTATGCTAAGAGGTTGATGTTTATCTTCTTATTTAATATGACAAAAAAATCCAATAAGAAAGGTACTGTTATTAAACTCATTTGAGAAAAAGAGGGTCAGGGAAATTATTAACTCACCTAACATTACGTACCCTTTAAATACCTTATTTATGTATTTATGTTTGTGAACAGAGTATCTTGCTTTTCTGAACAATATGCAACTAGGTATAAGTAAATAAATATGGATGTAGTAAATAAAATCTTATGTCTACATTCTTAGACCTTTGTCTATGTACTTTATGTAATATTTCCATGGAGGAACAATATTTATATCATGCATCTTTTTCAGAAATAATTTTAAAGTTCCCTATTTAATATTACATTTATAATTTTAGAAAAATAATAGGACCACTTTAACTAGAACAATTAGTCACCTGAGAGGTTGTCAGAGTATACAGTTTCTCCAAACTACAGAATTCATCTTTATACAGAGAAAAAACTTTATTTTTTGAAGAATAGATCTGTGGAAAATAGATCAAGATTGACTTGTACAATATCTTCCAAGAAATAATGATTTCTTAAAAGTCCTACTGAAGAGCAGTTTGTGAATATCCAAAATTTTGCTTGTGAACATTATCTGTTGAATAACTGAGGAAACAGTATCAGCTCTCCCAAAGGAACACCCTAGTTTCTGAAATTGTGGGCTGTGCCCCATCCATCTAACTTCTGTTGTGGTCATAATAAAATTAGATGAGGGCACGGTGATCAGGTAAAAGCTTTAAAATTAAAAATCGATCAAAATATCTGCATTTGCTATCTCTTAAGCACTTTCATTATATACCTATTATGAAAAATTGCATTGATTTGCATATTAATGTTCTACATTTCAACATGTGCCCTTTATGTTCTCACACAACAGAATACACTGTCACACACATTTAACCTATGTGACTCAGCCATTAAGTGAAAATTTGAAAGTGGGAGAAAAAAGAAACAGAACGAATACAGTTGTTCTCATTGTTCTCTTCAATGCCTCGGATTTTAAATCCTTAAGTGTCATTTAGTTGAACTCTATTTTTGTCAGTTTGCCTATCAGTCATGATGGTGAGCTTAATCTAGCGTGAGCCATGGGTTTGTCTTTGAACCTTTTTTTTTTTAATGTTCTCAGGTTCTTGGGGTGGGAAACGATGAGCAAATTTTGAATATCCGTTTGTAGTTCCACTTTATCTCAGTGATTTCTGGACAGGTGACAAAAAGGCAAAGCCATTCTCTATATGAGCACTGTCCAGTGGGACTTTCTGCAATGGCGAAAACATTCTTTGTATGAGCAATCCAGTACGATAGTCATTGCCCTTATATTGCCAAGCACTTGAAATGTGGATGATATAACTGAGTAACTGGTTTTAAATTTTCATTAATATTTATTGATTTTAATAAATAGCTACATGTGGCTAGCAGTTACACTACTGAACAGCGCCATTCTATATCACACCCAAACCATTTCTAGGTGACTGAAAGGGAAAATGCTGGAGAAATAACTTGTCTATTCTCTACAGTCAGGTCTGTGAATTCCAAATCTTATTTTCTGTTTCTGGGATTTTTTTTTAACATTTCTAAAAATATCTCAAAACTATCTGAGATTGCATCAACTACAAGTAGGGTCTAATTCTTAACAAAACCCTCATTGCCATTTGGACACTCTTTAATTCCTCTCATTTAAAACTCTTTCATTGACCACAATCACCATTCTAAATTGTCTCCATATTTAAGACTCTTATACTCCTTAATGCTCAGAAAATACTCTATTCATTAACAAAGGAAACCAAGGACATATGATATTAGCTTTGTCAATACACAAATCACTAGTACTACACATCAATTTTATTCTTCCATCTTCCACTCTTCCTGCCGACAAAGATGCCCACCCTTTTCTAAGGCATATATCCTGCACCAGTGACATAAATAATATCCCCTCTTTTCTCATCTGGTCTCCTTTTCTGTAATTATCTCCCTTCTCTTTTTTGTCTCTTCGATCTTTTTCTACCCACTGAATCCTCTGCTTGATATAAGCAAGTAATTATTTCTGGTCCCCTCTCCACTGATCACACTTAATACTGTAATAATTATCATGCATTTTCTCCTGACATTCTATGTCAATCACTTTTCTAACCAGTGACAACAATCATCCAGTCCAACCTACTTCTGTATACTCCCTTGGTTCTTTTCATAGCTCTTTAATTGCTCACTTGTATTTGATATTCTCCATCATTCCATTCCCTGAAATTTAACATTACTTAAGATCAGGAATCATCCATCTACAACCTGCAGGCTAAGTCTAGCCTGCTGACTGTTTTTATAGAGCATAAGAGCTAAGGATGTTTATTACATTTTAAAACATTTTACATTAAAAATAAAAAGATTAATATTTCATGGCATGTGAAAGTACTACAAATTCAAATTTCATTGTACAAAATAGTATTACTGGAACACAGCTATATCCATTCATTTACGTATTACTTATCAGTTTACATGCTACAGTGACAAGGTTGAGTAGTTGCAACAGAGACTATATGACCTACAAAGCTGAATATATTTACTATCTAGCCCTTTTCACAAAAAATGTACTGACTCCACATAAGATTGCTCTCAATTTTTAATATCTTTTCTTTCAATCATTATATCTGCTTCCCATGATTTTTTTTATAGAAGGAAGAGTAATTATTGAACTCCTATTATATATATCAGGCAATATGCCAGCACTTCATAGAATGCATGGCAAGTAATTACTAAATGAGGCAAGTAACGAGACTGCAAAATATGAAATCTGATGAAATCTGATGGTCAGCTTAAATTACTTGCTGAAAGTACTGACATTAGCTTTTAATTTGTGGAGCAGACTTTCCAGTTCACTGCAGAAGTCAATAAATGGGTGCCACATCCATGTTCACTTCCTAGTTGCCTTTGACTTAGCCTGGCTCTCTACATCCCAATCCTGACTCTTCTTCCCATAAAATGCTTCTCTTCCTTTCTATTCCCTTTGCCTCTAGTATAGCTCAGAAAATAACTACCTCTTGCCTGCATTAGTACGTTTTCTATGGTACTAATTTCACTCTCTTCTGCTTTCCATTTTTTCTGCATGCTATCATCACTAAACTCTCTCTAAAAGCACTTGCTAACTCGCCTCATCCACATATTTATATCTCTGTAAGGATCTGCTTACCAAGTGCTGATTTTGTCACTCCTTTGGCCAAAAGACCTCCATGGCTGCTCATTGTTCCTCTTATTTCTTCCACCTGGAATTCCATTCCCTTCATTTAAACCTGGTTACTCAAATAGGAGAGTTTCTATTCTTCCATCCCTGAACTACTTCATATTATTTTTTTTTCTAACTGCCTTGCATAATTTTCAGTATACATGTCTAATCTCTCTCATCTTATTCTCTTAGTACAGAATTCCTCACAGCATCCAGGATATAGTGTTGAGGTAGGTTTTGTTAATTGTCTACTCAACAGTTACACTCTCCCCTTCTTTCTAGACAGGAGAACCTCTATTTTACCCACATACCCAGTGAAGGTACACTGTCCTTCCTCTAGTGGCTTAGTCATGATTAGTCTAACCAGTCAAGATAAGTGGTTATCTTAGTCTGTTTGGGCTGCTATAACAAAACATAGTAGATAACGTAGCTTAAACTACCTACAATTCCTCACAGTTCTGGAGGCTCGGTAGTCCAAGATCAGGGTGATAACATGGTTGGGTTCTTGGTAAGGGCCTTCATCCTGACCTGCAGATGGCTGACTTCTTGCTGAAACCTCGTGTGGTGAAGGAAGGGTGAGTTCTAGTTTCTTACTTTTCTTACAAGAACACTAATCCTATCTTGAGGGCTACACCCTCATGCCTCATCTAAATCTAATCACCTCCTAAAGGCCTCACCTTCAGATACCATCACACTGGGGCTCAGGACTTCAACATATGAATTTTGGGGGCACACAAACATCCAGTCCATAAAACTAGTCTACAGAAAGGTAAAGGGAACCTTCAGAGAAGGATTTTCCTTCTTAATAAAAATTGATGTATAAGAGGGAACATGTATAAGAGGTTAAACCTGAAACAGCTTTAACCATCTTGCTAAAATAAAAGCAGACAGTTATCACATTTCAGTTATCAGAGGGATGGAAAACCTCTTAGTCTCTGCTGACTTATTTAACTGCTGAATTAACCAATCCCACTGCAGTCTTATTTCTAGACTTTTTATTAAGGAATAAAAGAAATCCATTACTGTTTAGGCTACTTTTAGTTGTATCTTCTATTACTTGAAGAGTCGTCTGAGTTAGTCTTCAACAAATATTTATTGAAATTTAAATGTACAAATGTGCATTTAAATATATATACATTTATATTACATATATTCTTTTCTCAGCTGTTCCATGTGTTTTTATTACTTTGCATTATTAATAACTCATTTGTATTATCAATTAATAAATGCGTAACATGTTTTGGGGAGCTCTCTGGTGAACGATACCTTTATTCTACATATTTTCTCGGCATTAAACTATTACAGATACCTAATATCTGCTTGTTGGCTGAATATACTAATAACTGTTAGATGAGGAGTAAAGGTAGGTGTCTAGCAAAAAGGAAGAATTCTGTTCTGATTTCTTCTAATGGTGTCATGTGCAGCAAAAATGTAGTGAAATGTATCAATCAGATCATCCAGAAATCAATTTGGGAAAGAAAGTAAAGGGAAGGAAAGTAAAAAGAGAAAAAAGAAACAAGAGGGAAGATAGGGAAGGGTAAATGTAAAGAACGTGCTGTATTCAAATGATGAACAGGTTGTACAGGTTAATCGGCCAATATTGAGGCAGCTTCAGAAATAAAAGCAGATGGTAGAACTTTTGCTTTTTCCTTTTGGCCACAAAACCCCTGCTAATTGAAGTAGCAACTGAACAAGCTGCTCTTTCATTTCCCTAGTGATATTTGTGTTTCACTTATGTTCTAAATTTCCTATTAAACACCACCACACCTCTTGATTACTCCTTGCTTCTGGCATCTAAGTCAGTTCCTGCTTTCCTACAGGACTATTTCCGTCTTTACTTGACTTCTTCATGAAGATCAACAAAAGAAAAAACTACCGCCACTTCTCAGAAAGGGCACCTTCCAAAACTGAATAAGTTTCTCTGAGAGAAGGACAGTGAGGTAGTTTGAATAAAAGTGACATCCCAAATCAGACGTGTCATTCTCCTGCAAGCCAGATGAATACCAGGGTTGAAAGAAACAAAATGAAATGGGAAGGTCATCTTTGAGAGCCTGTTCTTAACTGTAAGATAGGATATCCTCAGAGCCAATCAGAATTCAGTTTTCAGTTTCTTTGTTCAGGTCATAAATATTGAAGGAACTGTGGAACACAATTAACGTTACCAAGAGCAATTCTACTGTCCATCTTGGACTGTACTGTTTAGAACTTTCTCATAGCCATTTCCATAAGATTATATATATGATTATATATATCTTTTACCTTCCTGCAGTTTTCCAGAAATGGAAACAGCACTAAAAGTGCTGAGAAATTTGCTAACCCAGCTTGCCAACATATTTATATCTGTCAGGATACTAGTATTGTATTTACCAAGATTAAATTATTTGCTGTCAAAACGCAATGAAAAGCACGATATACCAAGCCATACTTTAGAAATTTAAGCATCAGTTTCAAAATGCAAACCACACAGTAAGATACTTGTGTTTACAGAGTTACACCGCACAAACGGAAACAATCTGAAATGTTAGGCTTTTCACAGAGAGCAAAGACCAAACTTGTTGATTTAGAAGAGAGTGCTGGATATTAGATACTGAGGTTAGATTCAGTAGAAATGGGTTCAAGTTGAACCTCTACTGCTCACAGCTCTGTGTTCTTAATACAAGTCACTTAACATGTCACCTGTAAATGGGGATAATTCCCGGTCAGCCTGCCTCATTTATGATGAACAAATAAAAACATGTATGTGGCAACATTAATCAAACTGTAAGAAGATATATTTATTACTAGAATCACAATTTTAGAAGTATAAAGAAACTTAAAAACCATATAGTCAAGCTCCCTCACTTTACAGATAAAGGACATAAACCTAGAAAATATTAATGACTTATCCAAGGTTAAAAAATATAAAGAAAAAAGCATATGAGAAAGAACTCTAGATTAGAACTTTTTTTTGGTAAAAACTCTTATTATTACTACTACTGAAAAACACCACTGTCTGTTAAATATAGAAGTGATTACCCAGAATTTACTGCTTAAACATAATCTTACACTGATGTGGAATTTTTTGGTTCTAAGGCATATCTTCAAACTAAAACCTCATTTTACTTTTACGATATCCTAAATGGGTTTCGGGGCAGATGTTAATTCCCTTTGAAAGTGAGAATTTTCAGAACAGAGAGGTGGGTAGCAGAGCCAGGCATGGAATCAATGTTTTCTACTTAGCCTGGTGTTCTTTCCACCTTTCAGCTATCCCATTATATTTTGTTTATAAGAGATTCTGTTTCTTTTAATAGTGCTTCATATCATATATTTTTAAAAGTAGGACAGAGTAAAATTAATTTTGCTGGGGGAGTCTTGTGATACCCTTTGCGATGTCTGGAGAAACCCAAGGGTATCTCGAAAGTAGGATGAAGAATGCTATACTAGATTATTCTATCTCCCAAAGTAATTTGTCTCTTAATAGCAATCATAATTAACTTCTACAGTATCCAGACTCTACTCTCGCTACCAGGCAAATATTCATTGCAGTTAAGATTTCCATAGTAAAACGCTACTGGACACTATGCAGCTAAAAGCAGAATTTCATTCTCCAAATCCATTCTGGGAAAATGACACATGGGTGCCAATGTCCAAGCTCTTATATGAATATTTAAGCTATATTTCCCTTTCACAAAACTAATTATTACAGAAAAACTTAGTTAAATGAACCACTTTTTGCTAAAGACATAAAAAAATATAAATGTATACTAGACCTGCTTTAAACAACATTTTGAAGTAGTTAATGTATCTATAAGGTCTCAGTCTTTTTATGCTCACTTGTCTTCTCTGCATCAATTCTTCTCCCCTCATCCTGTCCCTGTCACCAGCAACACAAAACTACCTTTCTTCTAAGAAGATACTCAATTAGGGAAGGATCCAGTATCATTTATATCTTACAAACAATTCTTCTAATGCAAGTCCCTGATTTATTTTCATTTGAAGCCTTACCTCTTATTATTCAATAAACAGCTTTTCCTTCTGTGACAATTATTTGTGTCAATAAACACATGGTATCAGTAATATGTGGTTCTGTGTGTAGTGTGTCAATGATATAAATTATGTGTTGGTGGGGTGGAGGTGAGGGGAGGAGGGAAAAAAGAAAAGCATAATCTTGTCTTTGATCTTAAAAATATGCTGGTAGGTTCCTAATTAACAGTAAAGATAGTTCTAGATGCATATTTTCCTTCTGAAAAGATGAAAAAGGAAATATTTGTAATTCACTGATAATGACTGATATCTTAGCTACTAATAAAATTTTGGTTACCAAGAAGCCATAAAGTCTAGATTAAATATTTTGCATCTTTTGAAACAGAAGCTGCCAAAACTCATTAAAATTCTTTTGGGGATGTGCATTCCATAGAAATCATCAAAATAAAAACTATTACAATTAAAAAGTCTTTCTGGTAATCAACAATGTAATCAAGCAAGAAGATGCAGAATGTCATTTATCACATCACACCAAACTGACTGAGATCTTCTAACATCCACAGACAGAAACACCAAAATGAACTTTCCTGTTCTTCTACCCGACTCTAATTTTCTATTGAACAAGAAAACGGATTCTCCTTCCTTCTTCCCAGGGAATGGCTAGAAGTTAACTATGGATAGAAGAGCCCTGGGGATTTGCATCTCACTTTGCCTGATTTGCTTGTGGATATATAGTCCTGAGTAAAGAAAACTAGAAGTGGGTTTTATCCTACATGATTCACCAGAGACAGCTGCAGCGAAATGTCAAGCAATGAATTGTTGCTTCCAGCCTGTCCAGGAATAGGCTCTGGGAAGACCTTCTGACTCTAACGGAATTGGGGAGAGTGGACTTTCTTTGAGTTGACTCAAACATGCTGACAGCAAATGGCAGGTTACTACTGCTAAAGCACAGATGTCACTTCATTGTGTCAACTTGGAAATGATCAACACAATCTGGCAAGTGCAATTTTTCTCACATTATAGGTGTGTCTGGACAGATGCTATCCTTCCCCGAGGTCATATATTGCTTTTCTCTATGTATTTTTTATTTATTTTTTTATTCATATCACAGGAGGAAAAAGATTCTCAAACATACATTTTAAAAAAAGACTGATTCTAAGATTTAGTGAGAAATAAAAAAGGTTAATAAATACTTAATCAATAATCAGAATATGGGTAATTCCTACCCCTGGCAGCACTGTTGCTACATATGCTCTAAACCTGTGCTAAATCCAGAAGAAGACAAAACAGCATTAAGGACAATTCTAGAAAATATTTTCTAAAGTAGATTTCCTAACGGCCTCTTCTATGGCCACAATGCATTCTGTTGCCATTTACGTAGTGTCCTGTTTGTCTACAGACCTTGTTGCTTCCATCATCACCATGGAAAGTTGCCAGAGCTGCTCCAAGCAGGCTGTCATTGGAGGGCTTTGCCTGCATATAAAGTAATACCTCACAGTCTGCAGGGGCCAGTCTGGGTTCTAATGGCTAGCTTAAAAACAACAACAACATAATTATGTCAGTAAGATTGGTGGCTCTCTTGTCCTGCTAAAAGATTAAGATCAGACATAGTGAAGAAAACTCCTGCATTAGAAGTTGCAGCTCGGAAACAGGCAACAGATTGTAGTTTGAGGTAGGCTACTAGTCAGTAAGAGAAATAGATGTGTGTCTCTGAACCTTGCTGGCTGTCTCAGTATTAGGTGATAAAACCTAAATCTATGAGGAAAGACAGAGCCATATCCTTTAGAGAAGGGGTCTTCAACCCCCCAGGCTGTGAATCAGTACCAGTCCGTGGCCCCTTAGAAACTGGGCCACACAGCAGGAGATGAGCAGCGAATGAGAGAAGCTTCTTCTGTATTTGCAACTACTACCAGTACTACTAGCATCACTGCCTCAGCTCCATCTCAGAGCACTTTATAAAAGGTCTCATAGCTAGTAAGTTAGCAGAGCTTGGATCTAAAATTGTGCCCAAAGATTTCAAAGCTCATGCTATCACATGACTAGAGAGATCAAGAAAGGATTTATGGAGAAACTGGCATTTCAACTCACCTTCAAGGATTATCCAGATTTGCTTGGTTGGAAGCAAAACAGCAAAGCTTTTCAGGCGAGGATGCTGATATCGGCAATGCAACAAGGTGGCGATTAGGATGATATATAACGAGCATGAGAAGATAGGCGTTTAGAGGGGGAAGGCTAAAGGGGCAAAAGGAGAGTCGAAGTTCTAGATAAGATAGAGCCGGAATCTCCGAAGAGATTCTTACAGAGCAACTTAAGGTTGGAGGTGAGATGCTGAGGGTATGTGTGACCACTCAAGGTTTCAAACCTGATGAATCTAGTTTTCTGAAGCCAAATCTGACTACAGTTTGCATGTTTTTTTTTTTTTTTAAAGAAAATACAAGAGTAAAACTGATACATCCCTGCACTCATGGAGAGACATCTACGATAAACACTAAAATAGATAATTGGATAGATGTTAATTTTGAAAGGAAAATAAAGCAGGGAAGGGGAATAAATAAGAAGTATTTGGTGGGTGGTATGTAATTTACATAGGATGGACCGAAAAGGCCTCACTGAGAAGGCAACATTTAAACAAAAAAGACTCACTGTCCTTCAGTTTTCTTATTGCATTAATGCCCCTTCCCTCCAACATGGTTTGAATTATCATAAACAAAAACCTCCTACTTTTTAGTTATTTTTCCCTTTGGGATCATATTTTTGATTTAAAAAATCATATGTATATAACTTTCAACCTATCATGATCTCTATGTATAAGCTTACATAATGCTTTTATAATTGTTTGAACAAAATTGTTCATTTGTTTTTGGTGTAAGAAGTTTAAAGTTCATCTGTTATGATGTATAGGGGAATAATCTAAGACAGATTTAATGTGATTCCATTTCATCCCGACTCTTCATTAAGGATGCCCTCTCCTGTTTATTGAATTTTTATTTATTTATTTACAGGCATGTTCACCTAATTTTTGTGCAGTTCAAATGCGTAGACTACCAATGAATATCTATATCTTCTGATTTTTCTAGATTTGTATCTTTTCTTTTACAGAATTCTTGAATTTGTTTTTTCATCAGAGCACCATGGAAGATTACTTATCACTTAAAGAATGTAATAAATTTATAGAATGACAACTCTTATGAATTGGGCGATGTAGAGTTTTTCTTAAATATTGCCACTGGTCTCAATGGTCCTTAATTTAAAGATCAGCTACTTCACTATCTGCTGTATGGTAAATGGAATTTTAGCCCTCTTTTAATTCTACTTCCATTTATTCTTTAATATTTTTTTATAATTAGCTTATTTAAAAAGGATTTAAACTTGAATGGATAGAGTTGTATTTCTTATATCTTTTAAAAATAAAAAAATAAATTATAAACTTTCCAATGATATGAAACGTTTAACAAAGTTGACTTTGCTATAAGATAAAATTCATCAATATCATTTTAATCGGGGCAATTGTCGTTTGTTCTTTCTAGCTATAGGTGGGGAAAATAGAAAAACAGTATGAGTTTCCCAAGAGTCTAATAGGAAAATAGTGGGGTTGCGCATTTCGTTTAAACTCCCACTCCATGGAAACAATAAATTGTCTGTACGACCTGTTCTGGACTTTGTATTTAAAAAATAAATTATTTTAAGTGTTGTTGTAGGTGGAAAACAGGGAAGACCTCATAAAGAGGCAAAACAGTCTCATTATTTTGGTCTTAGAATGTGAAAATAATGAAAAAAAATATTGTACATTTCTGAAAATGTGCAAAAAATGATCATCCATCAGCATCCGATTTGGTGGTTTCCTGCCCACAAGGCTGATGTACCTACTAAAATTTGTGTTGTCAAAAACTTAGTAAGAATCATGAAATATGATAAACCATTAGCTTTTCTAAGCATTGTTAAATGTTTACATGTATCCATCACTGCAGTGATACTGCCACCTTTTTAAGGCAGTATGGCATAGGTTTTATAAACAAACACTCTAGAATCAGACTACACAGGTTCAAATCTCAGCTATGCTACTTAATAATATATGATCTTAGGCCAGTTACTTGACCTTTTGGTGCCTTGGTTTTATCATATGCAAGATGAGGATAATACTGGTACCTATAAATATTATCACAGTGACTAACGCATAGTAGGATCTACATGCTGCCTATCATTGATATTATTTCTAAGGCCTATAAACTAGAAATATTATGAGAGGCATTGTTTAAACACTTGTAATAAAAGGTAAGTTAGATACCACACATACACTTAATGTTTCCTTTTTTTGAAAATTTTTCTCATCTATCTATGATTGAAGTTTCAAATTATATAGCTTATCCTACCAGATAAATTGAAGTACTACTTACTAAAATGGGGGTTAAGGAAGGAAAGGGAGATATGAGAGATAGGAAAGAGATTAGAGGGAAGTACCATGGGTGAAGTTTAAAACATATGAAAGCCAACATACCTGTGGGATATCCACATAGAAATGTTAAATACAATTTTGTACACCTGAAAATCTGAACAGAACAGGTCTGGGCTAAAGGTAGAAATATGAGAGTCATTGGCATAAAGATATTTAAGGACATGGATATGGGTGAGATAGATCGGGGTAGTAAATGAGGAGAACTCTGAAATCGAGAACTGAGTAGCTTCAACATTTAGGAGGTAGGTAGAGCAGCAGAGCTGGAAGATACCTAAATAAAAGTCACAGATGGAAGAGGGCAACTAGGTATGTGTAGTGTCATGGGTGGACAATGCTTCTAGAACAAGGGAGTCATTAAACATCAAAGCCAACTGAGAGACTGAGTGAGATGATAACTGAAAAACCAGATTTGACAATGTGAAGGTTAATGGTGCTCTTAGAAAGAGCAGTTTTGGCTGAGTTCTGCTGGGGAAGCCAGAATGGAGTGGGTTGAATAGTGAATATTAGGCTGTATTTATCATTAAAAACATTCACAGAGCTTGGCTATGAAAAAGAGCCAAAAAAGGAGGCATATGATGGATGATAAGAGAAAGAGCTTTATCTGTTTTTAAGATTAATATAGTCCAATAAATAATGTTAACAATTCATGGGGAGAGAGGGGGAATAATTGAAAGACTGAGTCCTTACATGATAAGCTTGATAAGACTGCAAAAACAACCCCAAATATAACAAGATGAGAAGAAAGTGGAGATGGTGGAAATATGAGAGTTTTCTTGTACTGTTCTAATATTGGCTTCTTACTTTGTCTTCAGCTATGGCCGTCAGTCAGACAGGAAGTATGGGGCAAGGACTAGATAGGTCATTTGCAAATTTGTATGAGGACAATTCACAGCCAATGTTTTACATTTGTCTGTTAGGCCTAGTGGTGAAGCCTTCTTTGGTAACTAAATGATGTCATATTACAGAGTGAAAAGGGAACTGGCTTGAGAATTAGGATTCCAGGAGCCCTAGTCTGACATGTGCCTCTAAATCAATATTTGATCTTGGGCTAAGCATTTGAAAATCTCTGAACCTCAGCTTTTTCTTTTATAGAAGGAGACTGATACAGACCATTTAGAATAAGTGATTGATGTCACTGTTTTATTGTAGAACTTAGAGTCAAGAGAGTTTTCGAAATTGCACTATGTCCCAGTAAAAATAATTACATATATACATATTTTGTGTTCATAAACATGTAAAATACTCTAGGCTTTCAATACATCCTTTACAAAATCTGTCCTCAGTTATCTTCAGGATGTTTTCAATTTCTTAATAGTCTGTCATCTAGAAATTTAAAAATAATTTTATTACCTGAATGTTAAATTACAAAAATGTACCTAGCGCATAAAATGTAGAATTAAACACAAAAGTAAATTTGAAATTTTGATGTTCTGGATAGACTCCTTTTGAGAAGAAAATCACACTGCTATCCAAAACATGTTTATGAAGGATTTTTCTATCTCCTCCTCCATTGCTTTTGTGATTTTAAGTACGCCACATAAATTTTCATCCAATGACAACAAAATCAAAGATGTATGATGAATCTTTTCTTTCTTCTCTGACAAAAATCTTTGGTCTTAGCCAACTTAGTGTGTAATAAAAGACATTTAATTTTAGCTGTGGGGTATCCATTTTCCGTCACACACAAAAATAAATATACATAAAAGTAATAAAATCTCATAGAACACAGTGTGTGACAGAGCTGCCCAACTTTAATTTTCTGAAATGCAAAGCAATGCAATTAACTCTCGGGTTGTGATTAGCCTGTTGGAAACTGGGTCTCCTCAGCAAATTATAGCATCTATAGTACCCATAATGGTGTTATATACTCAAGTTATTTTTCTTCTGATTTATAGCCCTGAAGATGAAGTCATGGGACTTATGGATTAATAATGAAACAGAATCAAGTTCAAATTGCAGCTCTGTCTCTGTTCTAATTATGTGCCTGCCCATTATCTTTTTTTAAAAAAAGTAGATATCTGCTGGGACTACAGTGAAAACACTTGCCTCAGGAGCAATATTTAAGGGGCATCAAAAACCCAGCGAGCAAGATAAATACTTTAAGAAAGTATTTTAAAATCAAAACCAATATTTAAACATCAAAGTCTGTTCATGATGAACAAAAGGTCAAAATTTTAAATAAAGATAGGATCAATAACAATGGTGTGCTGAGCTATACTAGAATCTAAGACAAAAGGAAAACTCAGTGGTATTGACGCTGGCTTGATTTAAAGTTTTATATTTTCTTCATCTTAAATTTTTTACATTTAGTAAAGAATGTACTAATTTTTGAGTTTTCAATGCCCGCTTAAATTTTGTATCTGGGTGCCTCACTTGCCTAAGCCTAGTCTCAGTGTTTTAAATTTACTTTCGAAATAGCTGGCATGCAGGAAGCATTGTACCCATAACTTGTTTCTGCGGCCACTATAGAGGCACCGTTCCTTTGAGATGCCAACCACTATTTATACCACCACGTTTTCTTCCTTTCATTTTCTTTAAAAGGGTTTATTCATGTGCTGCTCCAGAAAAATCCTTTTAGTGGTCTGCAATACTTCAAATAACCAAAACAATCTACTACATTGGGGGAGGTAAACAGTATTTTCAAGGAAAATAGATTCCATATTTTTTTTGTTCAAACGCAGTCAATAGTTACAAGAAAAACAGTTGCAAAGAAATAAAATTTTTCAACTGTAGAAAGTCAGTGAATAATATTCCTAACAAATGTACTAATAGCTTCTGTCCATTTAATTCTTGGAACACAAAAAGAATGAATGACTACAGTCAAAGAAAAACAGTTTATAAAGAGACCATGTCCAACCACAAAATTCTGAACCCTGAGCTATCTGAGACCCCTTTGTGTTATCCCTTCAATTTGAGAACCACTCTCCTTTTCATCACTTAATCAAGTTAAAATTTTATAGTTTAGGGGATTATTTGATCAGTGTCTGAAGCTCCAATTAGACTTTAAGCTTTGTGAGAGGAAGAGTCATGACTTCTGTTTGCTTAATATTATATACATGGGAACTTAACTGCCCCTGTACTCTCTACAGGGGGAGAATCCCTTCAATGTAGATGTGTAACTGTCAACTTCAAGCAGTGGCATATGTAAGAAGTTTCAAAGCAAATAAGAGAAGGGCATGGTGGGAAAAGTGGGCTTTATAATAGGGTGAGGACACCTGTGGCAATCGTTCTCTTTTGAAATTGGCAAGATAAGGTTTTCTTAAGAGAAGGCCACCCAGGAGGAGGGAAAGTCCTTATTCTTTGCCATCACGCCTCCCTATTGTTCCCCAGAAGATAGTTCCGGGAACTTCTGACACTGACATCCTTAACTTTCTAATTCTTTTAAATTGATATAATAAAATCTTAGTTGAATTTCAAGGTCTAATTTAAATTATTCTTCACTCATAGAGTCGATGGGACATCTCAAAAGAGAGCTGTTTACATCCAGGATTTTCTTTGTTTTTGTTTTTAAAAATAATCAGGACCGTCAGCTGGTCTCCATTAAACATGTACTAATATTCACCTTTGTAGGTGCTAAGAGATAAGTAGTGAGATTTAGAAAAGTCACATAGTGAGCAGGGAACATTACATAGCTGTAGATATATTTTTTTAAATTCTGTAAATCTACTATCTATCCTGCTTATGGCTTTTTACAATTGAAATAAAAATCTTGCCACAAATGAAATAGAGAACTTCACTAATTTCCATTCACCAATGATGGTAGAAGCCCCTCATGGGTTATTAAGTCTGAGAGATGTGTGAACAAACATGATAATAAGCAAGTAAAGAGTATCATAAAATATACTGTGTTCATTTATTGTGACAACTGGGGTGTAATTATGCTAGGAAATGTACTGCACTTTAGTCAGTGAAAGTAATAAAATCTGAATACCAGGAGACCTTTCTCTAGTCTGTGCTATTAAACTACTTTTGAGGAGAAGGTGAACAATCTAAAAATATAGGAGAAATGTTCGCTTTTATAGATTAGCAAAGCAGAGGTTAGTCAGATTCTCTTCCAGTTTAAAAAATAAAACCTCTGTTTTTTCCTCATTACTTGTGGATATAAAACTAAAGAACATTCTCCTCCATTCCTGGGTAAGTATAATGCCTAAATTTGTGTGGATTACTTGTGTTATTCATCTCCCTTTCTCCTTCCAATTAAGGAAATAGAAAAGAAAAAAAAAAAACTATTGTATTGGATTGTATTGGAAGTGCCTCTACAAGCTGTAGAAAGGCAGAAAAAAATTTATAGAACGGTAAGGAGACAAAGGGACCCTGGGGATGACAATGTTACAAGATGACGAGTAGGTGTAATGATTAAAGCATTAATGGAGGTCACTCAGAAAAATGAAAGGAACATGTAATTTTGGATTAGGAAACCCTGGGCTTCCCAGAGTGAACTGCTATTCAGGAAAGTGTAGTTAATTGAATTTTATGACACTTTTTATGAAAATTAAAATGCATATCTTTTACTACCCTAATAGTTTTATTGCTACTGTGAGATTTATGTGCAGTGATATACCAAAAAGCATATGCAACAATTCACTAAAGAGCACTGGAGTGGATTACTACAGTTTCCTTTTGTGCTTTGGCCGCCGACAATCACGATCATAATTACAGGATTGGAGCCACCTGCCAACTCAATGAACAGAACCACGTGCGTCTACATAAAATAGAAGCAATTCTAACATTAAAAAGAAAATGAATGTTAAACCAGAAGGACCTACAGGGACAGCCTAGGGAAAGCTGGATATTTATTTTTCCTGAGCACCAAATGACTGGCTCATATTATCCCATTTACTGGCCCAGAAAGAAGCAGTGTCTGCCAAGACCTTTCTGGTTAAACTAGACTCTCCAAAGAAATGTCTGCCTTCCAAGTTGCTTAGGAAAAGGCTGGTGAATTCAGACCTCTTTTGGACACAGTAAATCCTAGATTTTAGATTGTGGAGCTTATTCTTTCTAATGCATTACAGCAGGAAGCAAGAATTGGCTTCACTTTCATAAAACTGTTGCCTTGGCATGCATTTAGCCTGCTGAACCACTGGAGATTACCAAAAGTCAATGTGATGTGAAAACAGTGATGTCAAGGTAAATCTTATGCCAAATTTTTCAAATCAGGAATTCTGATTTACTAAACAAGTTAATCCAGACACACATATGTAATACTTCACTCTGAATTACTCTAAATTTCACTTTTTAAGAGAAGTCTTCCCTCAGTTCCTTTAGTCGCCTTATTCACTCCTTGCTCTGCCCTTGTCACATGTTTCTATTAGAGCAGTGCTTCTCACACTTCAACATGTACAAGTACCACCTGGGATCTTGTTAAATGCAGATTCTGATTCAGTAGGTGTGTAGGGGGAGGGAAGGTCTGTGAGTCTGCATCTCTGTTGAGCTTGAAGGTGCTGCTGGTTCTCAGAACATACTTTGATAAGCAAAGTATTAAAGCACTTCTTAAATGGTAATGATCTGTCCAGATACCAGTCATTTTTCTCTTGTCTATAAGCTCCTTGAAAGCAAAGGAAATGGCAACATTGCAACAGATATCAGTTACAGAATGCCTACCAGTTTGGGGGTATGTTAAGTATATGACCGTATATTACCTTTCATTCTCAAAACAATCCTTCAAGATCTGTAATCATGTTCCCATTTTATAGATGAAGAAACTGAGTCTCAGATACATTAACTGACTTGGCTATGGCCATGCAGGTGCCATATGGCAGTCAGAATGCAATTCTGGATCTATTTACCTCCAAAGTCTGTTACCTTTCCATGGCACCCGCAGCCTCCTCTTATTTATTTCTGTATACACAGAGCCTAGAAGAGCACCTTTGTTATAGAAAGTCCTCAACAGATGTGTTTGGATCTATAGATTCACATTTGCTCCATTGTGTGGAATGCCCTCCCTGCTACTCTCTACCCAGTTGAGGTTCAACTTACTATCACTCCTATTTAGCCAGCACACTCTACTGTGCTTGCTCGTTCTTCTGAATTCCTATACAGCAAATGTTTGCACCACATATTTAGCATTTAAATTGCTAGTTATCTTATTAATATATTTGACTCATTCCACAAATATTTTTGAGCACATATCTACTAAGAACTGGGCATTGTTATAAGCACATGTGATGGGTCAAGGAAGAAAATGAACAAAACACCTTGATGCCTGGGTCTTGGGAATTATTTCCCCAACTAAAATGAAACCTCCTTTGGGGCAAGGACCTATCACTTCACTTTCTGTATTTCTCACAGGGTTTTGTACATAGTAAATGCACAATTAATAGTAGTCTCAGATTCGGATAAATCACCGTGTCAATCTGTTCCTAACCCACAGGAGAGTTTTAATCACAAGTCCTTTCTGTTTTGTCACAAGTGATCCTTGAAGGGTGGAATGACAATCTCGTACTGTTTCTCATTTCTCACCAGTGGTTCAGGCCAGAAGTAGACATATTAAGATATCCTACGCTAAACAAGTATTAGCCAGAGAGATATCCTACGCTAAACAAGTATTAGCCAGAGAGACTGAATACTCTAAAATTAAATCATAGTTGTCTCCAGCAAAAGAAATATATTTGTTTAGAAGTGTAGAAATTACAGGTGGGAAAGGCAACTTCACAACAGGTTAGCCTCACTGCCAAGGATGATCCTTTCCTACCTAACACACCAGAACTATAGACCAGAAACATGCTGCTGAAAAAAAATCATGTTTATCATTGCATGAAAGTTCTTCAACATCTCAAATTTGCACTATCTTAAATAGAGAAAAGTTGTATTTTCCTGGTTATTCAAACTGTTTTATATTCTACTTCAAAAAAAGAATCATTTTTTTAAAGTCTGCACATTCACTGAAGGTATTCAAAGGTTTTCTTTTTTGAAGCTGCAGCCTTTATAAAGTTATCAGATGCGTTGGTCTCATGTATTCGTATGTTTCAGTATAGGATGTAGGCCTGCCGATGAGTGATTTTTTAGAAGGAAAAATAGGAATAAATTTGCTTTGTATCAGTTCTTCCTTATTGTTATGATTTCTTATTTTTAGGAAATCTGCATATATGAATTCATCTTGTGTATGGCCTAAAACATTTGAAGTGGAATTAGAGAATATACATGAATCCTCTCAATTTGACTACTTTATTCAATACTAAGACAGCATAATGAAATCTGCAGACCATGAAATTTTAACTGAGACAAGTCTAAATTCTTATTAACATCAACATAGAATACTTCTTCACCTTACATACATCTTTTGTTAAAAAGATGTAATTCTTCTTATGCAAGGATGGCATAAGAAGAAATGATTTTAATATAAAAAACCCGGAACATAGTAGATGTTCAATTACTAGTTGTATTCTTGATATTGACAATTACTGGTTTTTTTAAAGTCACCAAAAAGAATTTAAGTACCAATAAGAATTACATTTAGCTAAGTAAGTACAGAGGCACAAGCCCTGCACCAGTAAAATTTTCAACTTAAAACAAATTTAATCTAAATAGATATCTGAAAGGAGCTATAAATAGGTAGCCATATACACATGAAAGAAACAAATAGCTAAAGTTTTTGCCTTGTGTTTCAGTATTAATTCAGTTTTCTTTCTCAAAACAGGAAGACATCCTATTAATCAGATTTCTTTTTCCAAGTTCTTCATTTTTATAGGACTTGGCAGGAAAGGTCTTTGGCTAAAATATACTTTAGGATTAGTGTGGTGTGATTGGGCTGTTGGCTGCATCTTACAGGAGCCTTATACATGACTGAAAATAGGCCTGAGGGTTGAGAAAAAAGAATAGTGACAATGAATCACAGACCCTTGGAACTCTAGGGACTTTAAACACAAAGCAAACCAAATCTTTCATTTTCTAATGAGAAAACTGAGGCCCAAAAAAATTTAAGTGACTTGCTTAAGGTCACAATCAGGGATCCTGGCTGGAGGATTGTCACATATGAACAATTCTATGTAAGTAAAGATAAAGAAACATGAAGATCTTACTAGATAAGGGATATTTGTTAATGAGAAGGGAAACTGTATCTAGAGAATTGGGATCACATTTGTTTAGCAAGTGGTAAGGGTAGGTAAAGATTTGGAACATTTTCAGCAATAAAAAAGGATGCCAGGTGAATAGACGATCTCATATAAATGGAATTTTTGACGTGGTTCGATTGACTCCATTTTTTTCTAGGTTAAAATTTATTTGCAGATTCGAATAATACTTTATTTCCTAATATATATCAATTATCAGAAAATTATGCCAAAGAACTCCAAAGGATAAGAATTGAGGGATGTGCACTTGATTTACTCATTCTCCTCACATTGCAGGGAAAAAATTGCTTTGAACTAGATTTTTCACAGCATGAATAGTGTGAATGGGAACTTTTCAAACATTCTTAAGATTGCCAGCCAACAGAGGAGGCTGATAATCAAAATGAAAATTTGTGTTATTTCTTTCAAATCACCATGTAAGAAACATCCAAGATTGTATCAAAACTGTCTCTTAAATCTAGTCATGATGTTTTACTAAGTTTTTAAAATAGAACTTCCTTTATTCCATTAAATAAAGTTTTTTATCTAGAAAACAGAACTAAGAAGATAAATTTAGAGATTATTAAATCTAATAGTTTTCAAACTTTTTCTAATTCAAAAGGTCTAGAATACGAGAATATGCATTTCTCTCAAATTAACAAGTTATGCTGACATTGTTGGTTCAAGAACCATGTTTTGGGAACCACTGATTTAGTCCAGTCCCTTCATTTTACTACCTCCTTTTTGACTTAGGTAGGCAAAATTTTTAAATATTTCTCAACCCCTCCAACAACCAATCAAGTTCTATTTCTGATGCTGTCACTATGCACTATGCACTTGGCAGAGTGATTGTGGTTTAGATTGGGAGGTAGAAAATATTCACCATCTTAAGCTGATATTATGCAAATTCTCCTAAAATACTGAACCAGGGCCATTAGACCAAGTGAGCCTCTTGCATATAGCATTTGTATATACAACTGTACTACCTTCATTATATTTATAATGGAAAAGAAAAACATAAAAAATATTAACTATTTCTATCAATATATCAAATAGGTATTTGACTTTTCTGGAGCTGTTGCAAAGGCAACATTTAGAGAATTCTTCAAAGATATTGGTGGACTAAACCAGGACTCACAAGTGATATGCTATTATAAGAGAAATAATATAATTTTTCTCCCCACAAAGCTTATGTTTTTGCTAGAAAAATACCCCAACATTGTAAAATCTTAAAGCTCAGCTAAAAAAGATCAAATAAGTAGAGTAACAACTTATAATGTGATTATTCCAGTAGATATCAGATAATTAATGAAAAAAAGTATATTGAACAAAAACAGTTACATTGAAACAACTAAAGTTTGTATATTATCACATTAAATTTGTTAAATTTAATGTGATGATATACAAAGCAGGACTTCAGCAGAATATAAAGAAAATAGAAAGTGATGTTTCTAAATCCATCATCCATAGTTATGTGTGCATGCACATGTGTATGCACACATACTCACCCACATTCCCCCAGATACACACATCTTTACTCAAAGCACTTCCTTTCTAGCTAAATAAGACTAATTCCACATGGGTCTTTACTATTAGGAATAAAGATAATGAAACATGCATTTACAGGAATTTGATTAAACATAACACATTACCCCTGCCAGATGTTATATGTGTGTATATTTTCTTAAATGAACTGTGGGAATGGGCGCACATCAGTTAACTTGTAAATTATGGATGGGGTGATTATGACGTGTCAATGTGGGATCATCAGTTGTAACAAATGTACCACTTCAGTGAAAGATGTTAACAGAAGAGGCAATGCATGTGTGGGGACAGGGAACGTATGGGAAATCTTTGTACCTTCTTTCTAATTTGCTATGAACCAAAAACTGCTCTAAAAAAAAAAAAAAGTCTTAGAAAAGGGTAACTAATGGAGGTTTCAAGACAAGATATCAATCTTAAAATATTACTGAGCTTTTAATATGTGCTAGACACTAAGAAATACCAAAAATAGAAGAATGAGATGTAAAATATAGTCAGGAAATAGGCATACATACATAAGAAGACAACTGTTAGACAGTAAATGTTGGGATACTCAAACTGAAGAAATTACCCACTAACTGAGGATTGTTCTGCACTGGATGAACTCGATTTGAGTTGGGTCTTTTCCATGGACTGACGTTTTTTAGGCAGAATGGAAGTCAGGGAGGAGGAAGACAATCTGGATGAGGGGTAGCTCATCAGAGATGAAGGCATAGAGAGCATTTGGTGACCACACCAACGTCTCTTTCCCTGTACACGTCTGTATTAAAGAATTGATGCCTGAGCATATGAGAAATAAAGCATGTTGTAGAGTTGTGTTGAGCAAGACTGTGGAGAATCTTAAATGTGGAATGAAAGAATGTAGGAATGCCAGGGAAATAATTGTCAACAGAACCTATCGACAACATTAGAAAAGGAAATACTGGGGTTAGGGGGAGAGGATTTTCCAGGTGACCTTAAAACCATAAATGCTAGCTAGCATCGAAGAGCTACTTCATTTGGTTTTATACCACTATAACTTTCAAGGACTCAGTTAAAAAAAATTACGATCACCATCATCATCATACAGCTTGTAGGAACTGGATTCCAGGAGAGGTTGCATTCACGACTCAGGCAGCAGCCTCTCATATTACACTCCATAGATCAATTTTAGTTTCAGGAGCTTTAATTTTAAGAACCTTAGTTTTTTATCTTTTGCACTTCAACAACACTGAAAATGCTTTTAGGTCTTGATTTACAGAACTGTTGTCACTGTCAATAAAAGGAATATGCCTGACATACTAAAATCCAGTTTAATTACTTCTGTGCTATCTCTTGTGGCTGAGAGGAAATGATATTTCTCTAACACTTTTCTGTTTTTTAATTTAGTAAAATGGAGCATTTGCCCTGAATAGGACCTAGGAGAGTTAATTTATAACTGATGTCATGGAAGATAGACCCCACAGTTTCAGCAATACTGTCTTATTCTGAGGGTACAATGATGACAGGAATCTAGATCCTCATTTTTTCAAGTTGGGTATTTGAGTGACCATTGAGGATTTGACATGGAAACCTGGCTAGGATACTTATGCATCATGCCATGACTTGGAGAAGCCTTGCAAACACATTCACAGCCTGCTTTTACCCAACTGCCGGAACTGGATGAGGCCTTGAAAGCTTCCCAACAGGAGATGCCAAACATCAAAATATACACTGTACCATTTGAGTGAAGAAACCAAGCAAAATGTATTCTTTCTTTCCCATTACATATTCCATCTGTTTTTCTCCCTAAAGGGTCATGTGTTTTATATTTATAAGAAGCATTCACACCTACGCAAACACAGTTTCCACTGTCTCTGTCTAACACAGCCTCCTCCTTGTTCACGACCCATTTTTTTTTTTAACATCCTTCTATATCAGCTCATCCTTTTATGAAACTTGTTTCATTCTGAAATCATTTCAAGTTAAGAAACGCTTTTGTACCTTCCTAGCTCAACAAATCCTGGGGAGATTAAGCCTCAGGCCCTACAGGCCATTTTCTGAGAGATCTGAGAATTTACATCATTAGGGTCATTAAAATCATACACTCCATAATACCCAGAGCTAACAGATCACCCTTGTACTTTATGCTGCTGTAGAATGGTACCAAAGAAGTAACAATGTATAACAGCACTGAGTTGCAGAGGAGACCGTAATTCCTCCCCATAAAAGAATCCTACACTTTTTAATTGCTACGGTAAATCTCATTAAAGGCACAGAATCCTTTGTTCAGGGAAGGGAGAAAGATCACTGGGGAAGAAGCATTTTCTTCAAAATAATAACTTTTTCTTTATGAATAGAATTATTCCTTAATACAAGCACAACATTATTTTTATCATGACCTTTTTTCTGGACTCCGCATTTCTCCTGAGCTTTCTTTGCCTTCCCCACAAATACAAGGGGACCTTGGTCTTTGCTATTAATCTCGCAGTGACTTCTCTTTATCTAGCTTCATGCATTCTCTCGTTTCCCTTATGTATCTTCAAAAACATTCAAAGACCACACTGCTATCCTCTGACTTCATTTTTTTCTCTTTCTGCTTCAACATTTATATATGGAACAAACTGAGATGAAATCAATCTAATAAAACATTTTGTACACATTCATTGGTTGGCACAATTCTGAATCTTAGCTGATTATTTCCAATAATACACATTGAATCTGATTCAAGCAAAAGAAACTTGAGAAATATTTTGCCTGATTTCATTATGAAATATTAAATTATTATTTTTGAGAAACTCAGGCTGTCATAGAAGAATCACAGAAAATTCTCATCTCTTTTTCATAATCAGTACTTTTTTATAACAGCACTGCAAGCTAATGGCAGTATGCCTTAGACAGCTATGAATTTTTAACTCACCTGTAAAGTGGCAACTGAGCAGCTGAGAAGTAGAGCATGTTTCATGCAACATAATGCTTAAAATTAAATATAAGAATCAAGAGTCAGATAAGGATGAAAAAAAAATACACAGTGTTAAATGCCAGTCATTACTAACTTCTCTAGGGAATTTTGCATCTGGGAAATTTTAACAGCACCGACATTGAATCTATTCCTCTATGGAAAGAATTGTGGGTACAAATAAGAATATGGGCTTGAAGTTATACAGACTTACATTCAAAGGCTTTCTGTGCCAATTACTAGCCATTTTAGCTCAAAGAAGTTACTTAAACAATCCATGCCTCAATATCCTTATGTGTAAACTGAAAATAATACTTTTTGAAGACTGAAAAGCTGATATCTACGTAACCACATGTGTATAGTACCTGTTAATTATACAAGTATCATTAAAATATGTTGGTGTTGTCTATGACCATGCCACTCTGAACGTGCCCAATCTCGTCTGATCTTGGAAGCTAAGTAGGGTTGGGCCTGGTTAGTACTTGGATGGGAGACCACCTAGGAAGACCAGGTGCTGTAGGTATAAAAAAATAATAAAATAAATAAAACAAAATATGTTGGTGTTATTTACATAAAAATATGTTGTAGTTCTTATGCACTAGCTAGGTATATCCATAACAAACAATGTATATGAAGAAAGTATCGATTTTCCAAAGTCTAATTATTTTAAATCTTCTACTCTTTCTTTAAAAAAATACCTATGATAATCTAATTCCATAAAGTTGGAGAATTATGTAACAGTTTATTCTTTTTACATCACTTCTTAATAAATGGACATTAAATTATTGTTTAAGCATATTTAGTATTATGCAGGATTCTGAGACTTCACCATGACTAATCTTCACTTTGTACACAAGAGCTTTCAGTGCATCATTTCTGGAGAAATAAAATTCATGTAAAAAGTAAAAG
>NW_011888872.1:8501954-8508129 GCF_000151845.1 Pteropus vampyrus | reverse complement strand
CAATACAGGGGACTAAGGGACTAATCTGGATAATTCAAATACAGTAATGCTCTATTTCATTGTTTGGGGTTTTCCTCCTCAAATTTTCTTATGTAGAATCAGCTTAAAACTGTCATTTGACTGCCCAATTGCAATATGAAAAGTCCAAGTCCAATATCTCCTTTTATGCATCTACTTTTATGATGTCTTTTACCAACAAGAGAAACAAGGATACATTTACATAAAACAGAAAATGATACTTCTATTATATAGTATATTTCTCTATCATACATTATGCTTTCTTTTATTTTATTTTTTGACTCAGTTTGAATATTTAAACCCTTTATGGTTTAACCTAAAACAGGTCTGACCCTGTTTCCCCACAGTTTTTTCTAAATCGTTATCAGTAAATATTGCTTATGATTTGCTTTAAGCGACTTAAAGTTTGCCATTAAGAACTGCTTGAATAATTTAAAGTTAATAAGAATCATCATACTCAAATAAGAATCTGGTTGTGGACATAGCTAAATTTTATTCAGCCCTAAATTGTGTCAGCAGCAAATCCACTCACAGCTTAATACTGCTGGCAGCTTTAAATGGGAGAGAAATAATGTTACATTGATCCAAATTATTTTTATATATTTTATGATTCATTTTCTGTAGTTCTGAGATTGATTCTCTAAATATTGGATTCTCTTTTAAACAACAAAAGAAGGTGAGAAACAAAGCTAAAGATATTTTTAAGTGTCACGGTAACAAGTCACAGTCAAATGTATTTCATCTTTGTTTTAGTGAACATTTCTAATTCTCACGTAAAAGATATAATCCTATCAGAAAGATTTTCTTTTGACAAAGTTTATAATTTTGAAAATAGTCCTTTGATGGCAATGCTCACACCCTCCTACTACCAAAATCACAGCACTGTGATGTATTATTTTCTTATGGTCACAGACACTACTGAAGCTGAACTATAATTTGGCACACAGCATTTCTACACTAATGTAATGTGACAATGTTATTATGTTCACTACTTTCCATGTGGTCACAGCCATATTCATCTTTCCCAACCTGACATTAAATTAACTAATATGGTTACATTCTATTCTGGACCACGGGGTGAAAGCAGAAAAGGATTGCTGCAGCACAGTGGTTTGATAATGGTGCATGTGTATGCAACCATATAAAGGTGATGTGCGGATTTTACATAATTAATGGAAACTCAGCACAGACCTGGCACATCTCAAGCACTCAATAAGTGGTTACACACAAGAAAAAGTTTACAAATAGCTATAATATGGTAAGTATAAATAATGTAAGTACGAAAACCATTGCTCTAAGATTTCAGAAGGGGAAAAGGCAAAGTTCAGTTCAGAAGACCAGGAAAGCTTCCATGGGATGGAGCAGTTTAAGTAGAGATTGAAAATGAACTTATATTTTTTCAGGCAGATACAGAGAAAGGAATGCATTCCAGGTGGAATGAGTGTATTCCCCAAGAATAGCATAGGCAATGTGAGGAAAGTGGGATGTGCAATGTTGCTCATAAAGTCCTAAGTAAGTTAGTTGGCAATAACTTGCCATATGGACAAGGTTCTGCAATAGATAAGGATGAAAACGAATGCTAAGGTCAGACCATGGAAGTTCATGAATTACGAATTGAGGAACTTGGAGAGTACTTTTGGCCATTGAGTTGTACTAGAAATTTTTATAAAAGATTCATGTACCTAGTCAACAACATTAGTGAGTTACTATTATCACCAATTGTGTGTAACATGGTACGCAAAATACTGGGCTTATGAGCCAAAATATAAAGGACTATTGACCCTGGGAGAAGCATATAGTCTTACAGGAAGATAAGATCAAATATCAGTAACTATAGGGTAGAAGGTGATGACAAATAAAACAGCATGAACAAAATTCTATAGAAGCGAGAGAGAAAAAAAATACATTGCCTCTGATTAGGAGAATCAGGAAGAGCTAGCTTGTGATATTTAACTAGGGAGAACAAGAAACGAGTTAGTACACTACCCTACACACACATTCTGCAACAGTTTTTGTTAATGACTAGGTCATTTACCTGGCAATTTTCACTTTTCTTTAAAAGTTGGCTTTGGCATCATTTTGCTTAAGTACCTCTTTTTTGAAAGATTTCTTTAAGTTCATTAATTAGGATGATTTATCCAAGATTACACTTACAAAGTAAAAAGTATTCCCATTTTCTCATTGTTAATTATACCTCCAGGCTAACAAATAAAATTTTCTAATTACTGTTATCCACTCAGTGAAACTTAGAGCAATGACATTTATAAGGCCTGTTGGTGGTGGTAGTGGTAGGGTATCTCATTTGCTATGTGGTGTGTTCTTTCTTCCTCTTTTAAACAGTTTTGTTTCTGTTTTCCTCTTTTGTTTGTTTTCTATGCAGTTGAAAGCTATAGTCACAATATTGATGAATACCTAAGCTGGAAATGAAAATTTCATTAAGAAATGAAATCTCTAAAAATGGTTTTATATATTAAAAGTCAACCTCTATAAAGAAAAGGAGTTTGTTAAAATCCTAGGAATCACACTAATTCTACTTATGTAACATAGAAAAACAGTGAGATGTAGAGATAAGGTTTACTTTGATTAATTTAAAAAGTGAAGGAAATGTGTTAGGCTACTTTTACTGCCCTATCAATTACGCGTCCTCAAAAGAAACAGTTACTATTGTACCTTCTATAAATTATAGTTGATGTGAAAAAAAGATTTACTTTTAAATATTGATTTGTACCTACATATCCTCACCACCAAAACGTCAACGTAAAAACCAAGAAACTATTTCGCATTTCCAGAAAACCCACTAAGAGGCAATAATTTAATCAAAATACATGTATTTTGAGAGCCCTCCAAAGTCATTTTAATGCTTATTTGTGCAAGAGGCATATCAGGAGACACATTTACTGGATGGCATTTACCTTATTTATAAGAAAATAACAAGTAGGTTTATCATTGTCATCACCACTACTATCACCCAAGAACAGCATTCAAATAATTTTCTGTAAAAATGCTTTGAAGACAGCATGATGCTTAAAGTAGGATCTTGATGTTCCTTTAGGAAATGTCTAGCAAATACATACAGCAAATTATATTTTTCATATTTAACTGGTATATGAGGATACACAATCTGACACAACCAAATGGCAACTGTTTTGTAAAACATGAAACTAGATTAAGTAAAGTTTGGCAGAAAAAATTCTTTAGCAAAATGAAAAACATTTTCACAGAAAAAAGCTCTCTTAGCTACCACATATAGTCATACATCTGTCAGGATTGTACTCGATTAAAAATTTGCCATAATAAAATCACATAATAAGTTATCAGTCTTCTGGTTGTCCTTGAAAATAAGTTTATGTTATTTTTCTATGGGGTAGGAGCAAATGCAGGAAGTTACTATATCTATATATGCATGTCTTTATTAAAAGCATATCCGTTTTTTAAATTTGCTTTATGCACATACAAGTATTTATCGCATCTTTAAGGTTATTTATATAACCTCAAATGAAGTTATTGTTTGTAAGTGATTTTATTTGTAGAAATACTGTATTTGCAAATGTGTGACAGTTTTGAATACATGTTTATTGCTTCCAGTTTCCTTGTAATTCTATGGAAGATGTCACTGAAAGGATGGAGATTAACTATTTCTCTGTCTGTGGTGGTGTGATCTTTACAAGTCTTTTCCAAGTACTATTTTTCTTTGTATTAGTTGCTCGTTCTTCCTACATTTCACATTTTGGATAGGAAACTTGACGGTAGCTGGTGAATTGTACTGTATCGCTAGGCTGCAACAACTCAGTTCAATGCAGTATTTGCTTGACCACATCCTCAACACTGATACACGTATGTACACTGACATGAATAGTCTCAAATAGACAAATATCAAAATGAACAAACTCTAGTCTTCCTTTAAATCTGTATCCAAGCCCAGCCTTTGCCCGGAAGCCTAAGCCTTCAATCATTGCATCGCCTACCCCATCATCCCAGAGCTTTTTCTTAAATGTTGGAGCATTTAAAAACATAAAGTATGTACTCTATTTTACAACCAGAAAGGTTTGTCAGAACTATTTTCTCAATAGAGTGGAATGCAATATTTTGTAGGAAAGGCATTTACGATTTTGATGAATGGCTATAAATCATAATCTACTTGGAAGTTAAGAAACAGAACACCATCTTATATACAGTTAATTTGGCATCAGAACCCTCACTGCAATCACAAAGATTAGTTACTAGCAGCTATTCCATGACATAATGTGAACTCTGTGTTTATCGTGCCTATATTGGGAGACTAAAGGCGGGGAAAACCCCACAAGTGGCTAAAATAGAAGGAACAGTACTTGAAGGACAAAGTTTAAACATGTTTTTAAAGTAAAAGGTAGACATGAGCTTGAAGAAATGTAGAGAGAAAAAAAAACACATAATGATACCTGCCACCATTCACTAAAATTACAGCCCTCAAGATATAATCTTATAAAATTAAATACTACTTAATATAAAGCAACATAAAGTCTCCTTCAAAAACTAGGGGAGAATTGTCATATAAAGGAAATGAAAACATTGTTTTCAATAGTGACCATCAGCAATTAAAAAAAAAATTACAACAAACAGAATCACCATCATCACAATATGTAGCTAATAGCATCCTTGATTAATACTTTAGTATTTAAAAATGTCCTTCCAATAGAAACAACTGCTTCTCCTGCTTATGACAGTGTAACTTACTCACAGATAATATAAAGAGTCGCAGTTTTAGATCCTGGATATCAGACAGTAACAGAAACTAAGACAAGCATCTGTCCATATGCTGAGAAGTACTTACGGTCATTGCAGAGTGGCCCACTGAAGGAAGTCATACTACAGTCACAGCTGAAGCCATCCCATTGCTGCAAGCACACACCTTGATTGGAACATGAATCCTCTTGACAGGTTGTGCTGGGCCCTGCAAAGCAATTTAAAAGAAACTTGGGCTCTTTTAAAAATTCCAATAGTGTTTGAGACATGAGTTAGGTCACATATAGTAGTTGCCAACACCTCAAATTATATGACCAAACTAGTTTTGAAAGTTCTAGTTCACACACCTGAATTAGAAACAGAGAAGCTATAATATGAAGGTTTTCTAAAGTTTCAAATATAGGACAAAATACATTATAATAGTAAACTAAACCAACAAATAGTAAAAGCAAGCACATAGCTTCTAGTATAATTATGGTAGCAGGTAATCTCATTCTATCATCAATAATTCTCTATCACCATCTGAATTTTAGAAAAATGCATGGATCTCCTTAACTTCTGATCAATGAATAGAGACACCATGAGAAATAGAGATTATAACTTCATGAAATTGAGATAAAATTGGCAAAATAACTGAAGAGAGTTATGCGAAAATGTCCTAGGGGTTCCAGAAGTTTCCCTGCACAAACTATGGATAAAGTTATGATTGTTGAGTGTTTTGGATAGGTATGTTGGCAAGTATCAATTCACATGCTTTGACAATTTCATGCAATTAAACATAAAATGAATAACTGTATAGATGACATGCCCCCATTTAACATACAAATAAAAAGAATGCTATTCTATTTCTAAAGAATTGTAACTAGAACACTGAAAAACAAAGAACTGAATAAAGGATGATCAGAGCACTAAAGGTAATCACTATACAAACATATTCAAGACTGAAAGCCTTTATGCAAACTATGCTACAAAATGAGATTTCTTGCACAATGTTCAATAAGGGAGAAAATTAAATGTGAACCCAAACAACAGTTACGGCAAAAATGAAAAAAAAAATGTTATTTTGAGGTTTCCACTGTGTATTACGGGGTTTCAGTCTTGTTTTATACACACAGGGCTATCTACCTTGCAAGTCAGCTTTCATCAATGCAACTTTGTCAGCAAATTAAAAAAAAAAAAAAAAAAGCAAAATATATTAAATGTTAGTAAGCAATACTGAAATGGGGCAAACATAGAATGTTCAGATTCAAAAAGCATGCCGCTATAAAGGGGGAGAGAAATGCTATGTAAAGCAAACAAATTAATACTAACGGCCATAAATCTTAAGCGAAAAATGAGAAAGCGGTACTTTATTAGAATTTTACTATGTATGCGTATATATATATATGAATATATATATAATGGTTAATTGAGCTGATGACATGTAATGAAGGAA
>NW_011888872.1:8468050-8501904 GCF_000151845.1 Pteropus vampyrus | reverse complement strand
GCAAAAATGAAAAAAAAAATGTTATTTTGAGGTTTCCACTGTGTATTACGGGGTTTCAGTCTTGTTTTATACACACAGGGCTATCTACCTTGCAAGTCAGCTTTCATCAATGCAACTTTGTCAGCAAATTAAAAAAAAAAAAAAAAAGCAAAATATATTAAATGTTAGTAAGCAATACTGAAATGGGGCAAACATAGAATGTTCAGATTCAAAAAGCATGCCGCTATAAAGGGGGAGAGAAATGCTATGTAGAGCAAACAAATTAATACTAACGGCCATAAATCTTAAGCGAAAAATGAGAAAGCGGTACTTTATTAGAATTTTACTATGTATGCGTATATATATATATGAATATATATATAATGGTTAATTGAGCTGATGACATGTAATGAAGGAAAATTAAAAGGGCTTCTATATCTTTTCCTCTCTTGGATCGATATGAGTACATTATCAAAGTGACTGCATTACTTATTTGTGCAGATACAGTGTAGACTACAGTCATTAGCAGACCAATTATCCCTTTCCCTTTTTTTCCCCTTTAGATCTTTTATTTTACTATTGCAATTAAGGCTTAAAACTATAATGCCAGACATTTGCTGACAGATGAACCTTAGAGTGACATCAAACTCTCAAAATGTATATATAATTTGGAGATCAGAGAAGTGCAGGATGGATGAAACAAACTGCAATGTAAAGAAATTTTTACAAGATTTTGGTTTGGATTGTTTATCTTCCCTCTTACCAGGGTGGTACATATTGCTTAAGGATTTCAGAGTTGTATCTGTATTTTCTCTACCTTCGCAACTGTCTTTAACTCTTATAAACTGCCCTGTACATGTTTATTACAATCGAACTTCACTTACAAGGATAAAGAGAAGGGTGGGAAGGGAATGCTATCCACCTGAACAATTTTTGAGTATAAGTTAAAGAGGTTTTGTAGTAAACACAATTTTATAGATTTTATGATATCAAAGTAGACACCAGCCTAAACAGATGTTATTAACAGTGAGATCTTTTGCAATAACTGATTTAGTGAATAAATGAGAATTATCTATATTTAGCCTTTGAATAAACTAATGTTCTTATAAAAAGTCTATTTAAACAAGCTCCTTACAGTCATATTTCTATTACAGTTTTCTCAGTAAAGGTATTCTTCATAGAAAGTTACTGAATTTAGTCTAACGCATGTGAATTTTCACAATTTCAGAAACCATAATTATAAATACTAATTATATAATAATTGTTATAGTAAGGACAATAGTAGTTGTTAATAATAATAGTAACCTCCCAGGCCTGGGAGATCTAAATAGTGGTAACAGTTTTTCTCACCTATTGTATCAAATAACAAGAACCACTAAATTGCATAATTTCTTCCAGTCTATAAGACATAAGTAATCTAATGATCTTTAACTATGGTATTAGAGACTGAAAATAATTAGGGCTTTTTTTTTTAACCCTTTAAAGCACTACTTAGCACATCCCTTCCTGGGATAAGCATAGTATCAAGAAATGGTACAAGCCCAGTTTGGATCAGGTGCCTTTTTACCAATGGATAGTTTCTCCCTCACTTGCCTAGTGGAGAGAAAGAGCAGGATTAAAAACTGATGAAGACTCAGATTTTTGTTTTAACAAAAAATAGCAGAAACACTATGGCAAAAAAAAAAAAAAATGCTAAACTCTAAAAATGTAAAATTGCCGTCCTAAAAGGTAATCTTCCAATATTGTGGGGCAGCAACTCAGAGTACCTGCTAAACCTTTATGTGAGCATAAAGACATACTTTATTATTATTTTTTTCATTATCACAATAGTCCTTCTATATTCAAGTATTACAAGAGAATGCATGCTTATGCCTGACAAGACATTTTTCAAAATACTCACCTTCTAGACCAATATTTAAACACTGACAGGCATTTGCACAAGACAAAGCCCGAAATTTATTTTTCCCTTTAGTTATATAATGTTCCTTTCATTTCATCACTGAATAAAATTGGAAACAATCCATGAGGACATTTATATTAAGTGGTTAAAAATAAGGATATGTCTAAAAATGAAAAGAAAGTGAAGGTAAAACCACAGACTCTGGAAACCAAAGAAACAAAAAGTGGTTAGCGAAAAGTGGTTAGATGCCTGGCCTTTCAAGGAAAGCAAACTTGGGTTCAAAGCTTCTATCATCCACTTACTAGCTGTGTGACTTTAGGAAGATCACCTTACATCTCTGAGGCTCGACTTACTCATCTAAAAAAGTCAAGAATATCTGATTTATAGTTTTGAGGAATAAATAAAATAGCATGTGTAAACTTAATGTTACCAGTGCTTAATCAATAGTAGCTTTAATAATTAAGTATTTCTGTCGCTTATAATGAAGTTTAGGGCTGAATGTTACTAATCTATGCAAAGAGTGTCTGAACTTAGGAGAAAAAAAATCACTGACTTTATGTACTGGAGTTATCTTGACTCGGGATAGAGCATAAGTGAGCCTGATTACTGGTGGATTAACAATGTCCATTTTCTCTTATGTAAACAGGAAAATGCCATTTCAAGTAGTAGTTTTTAAATGTTGTCCTCAGGCCAACAGAACCAGCATAATTTAGGAACTTGCTAGAAATTTCAATTCTAGGACCCCATGCTAGACCTGCAGAATCAGAAACCATGGGGGTGGTGTCAGGAATTGGGTTTTAACAGTTATCAAGGCAATTCTGATACTGGCTAAATTTGCAAAACATTAACCTAAAGGGACTTGGACAAGGTAGGTCCCCTCCCATAGCTAACATGTATTATAAAAATAAAATGAGCTATTATCAACTAAAATTAGTTAGAAACAAAAGGCAGCAAGTGATTATTTAGGGAAGACCAAGAACTTTTTACATGAAAGGGACTTAGAGATTTGTAAGTCTTGTTAGGTAGGAACAATAGGAAATATTGACAAGATATTTGGTTATCAAATTTATACTTTTTCTAGTAATATGAAAGTTAAGTGATTCCAATGTGATTTGGACTCAAAATTCCATGAGACAATATTTAGAGAGGGAATTTATTGAGTATTTACAATTTGACCACTAATCCTATGTGTATATCATTAATCACACCTATAATAGGCACATCTGAGATTACTCCGAGGAACCATAAAGGATAGAAGTAATCATAAACTACAAGTTGTTAATCTTGATGTTGGAATGAAAAAATCAGGGAAATGTAAATGTAGAAAGGCAGGAGCATAATAATATTCTAATAAAAAAAGGAAAAGGAGATAAAAGAGGGTGAGAATTATTAAAACTCAGATATAAAACATCCTAGATGAGGTGAGGAACTGATGTCATAATGCACTGAATGATTTTAAACATTCAAATAGAAGTTTAAGGTTCTCCACAATCATCTTAATCAAATTACTTTTTAGATGGAAAATAATACCAAATATCATTTTTGCTTACACTCTCTCAATACATCTTCCTCTCATTAGTTTCCCCTTCTATCCACCCATGTCATGTGCAAGTGGTGGAGGTCATGTGTGTATGATTGGTTTTCAGTTCAAACAAAATCTAGGTTGTTTAGCTATAAATGTGTCTGTCTGCTCCCACTATTTCTTATAGGTGAGAAGTCACTTACCAAGAAACTTGTTAAAAGACCTATTTTTGAAAACTACTTTCAGAAGAGTTTGTAGTACTTTTATTTTTTAATGTACATATTCTCATGGATTAGAGCACTTCCAAGAATCAAAGTTTTGGCCCACCTTTTTGTGTCTATCCACTAGAAGGAATTTATTCACTTAACAATTTTATTTTCTTTGTTAAGTTGGTAAAAGGAGAAAACAAATTTTCTCTTTGTTTTACAGAATGTGTTATAACAAAATTTGAAATAAACAAATATGGCAATAACAAAAAAAATAAATTCAACTGAGACTTGCATTAAATAGCCTTATCATCTGGCAGGATTAAAACACAGTTTGAATGTTAGCTGACTTTTCAGGGAAATATATGTTGTATAGAGAGAAAAATGTATTTTCAAATAAAAAAAAATTTCCATGTACTTAGGTAATTACTAAATCTAATGGCATTATTTTGGCTGAGAGGAAATGATTCGTATCTCTTGGAAGATAGGGATTCACATATCTTTCTTTGTTTCCATCATGTAAAATTTCTTTATGAATCTAAAATTTTTAAAATGGCCTAAACTGTGTTCGACATTAAAGGAGAAGCAGCCACACATTCAGAGCCACAAAATTCAGGATAATGTGATTAAATTACATTTATGGAGGGAGAATTGGCTCAAATAATTCGAGGTGTTGAAGTGAAAATTATCGAAAATGAAAGTAGCAATCAAAAACTACTACAGATCTTAGTCTGATACAAAACACCAAAGAACAGAAAGATACTTGAGCACATTTATGAAGTATAGAATATTAGCCTAGAGTAATAGAAGAAACCAATTTTTGCTAAAACGAACTGATAATATACAGGAGATACTCATGCTGCTGGGTAGACATAAACCAAACAGTAATTCGAGAATTGTATCTAAATTTTATTCTTCTGTTATATCCTATTGAATGTAGGTTTCAAAAAAAAAAACAGGCTCAAGTTGATTAACACTTGCTGGAATAAGTATATTTTTCTACTCTAAATGGGAAATCCATTTACTGTTACAAAGTAAGTATTGCAGAACTGATTAATACACTAATTTTTGAAACTATGGAATGAAAAGATGCAGAAAATAATAAGAACCACGGATACAGCTCCTGTTTGACAACAGGCATTAGTGTAGGCTTGCAAATAGTCCAGAAAATTTAAGATTTATGGGATGAAAAGTTAAAAACATAAATAAAGATATTTAAGCCCTAAGGTTTGGGTTTGATCAGTTGGCAGAAATGAATTTTGCTGGCTAGAGAGACTTGTTCTCACTTATAAGTGGAACTGGAATTACTAGGGTATGATACCAAAATCTAGTACCTTCACATCCTCTCTCAATCTGTCCATTGCAGAAAAGAGCATCTGAGATGAGGTCTGGAAGCCGTCCATTTAAATCAACTGATGCCAGGCAGCCTTGAAAGCCCTCTTTGGCATGGACGAGTTTTGGCAAGGATTTGTATGTTTCTTTCGCCACTCCTCCTATATACAAGTCACCTGTGGGAAGATCAAAGTTATGGTCACAAAAGTAACTTGTCATTGACTTTAAACATACAGTAAGACAGGGGAAAAAATAGTGAGGCTTACTTTTCATTAAATTAACAAAAATAAAGTAAATTTATAACTAGATATTTTTCTAAAAATACAAAACGATAAAAGCATTTGAATAACATAACACTAGAAGAAATTCTAGAAGCAATTTCCACAAAGAACTAAATGAGTTTGATACAGCTCGGCCAAGTGGAAGGAACATGGGCCATGGAGTTGCATATTCCTGCACTGAAATCCGGGCCCAGCTATTTACCAACTCTATGGCTTTGATGATGTATGTTTTGTTTTGTTTTAGTTTCTTTGATCATTAGTAACCTCTAAAATGGTAATAAAATCTATCCCATAGGTTTATGTGAGAATTAAATGGGATGAAATATAGGAAGTATCCACCAGAGTGAAAATATGTAGTCAACAGGTGTTATGATCAAACCTATGTTCTGCTTAAAGAACTCTGGGTCTTTCAGTTAATCAGAATCTCAAATTCTCTCTAGTGTCTAAAATTACTTTTTCTGCTATGCTTAAGCCCATTATCCTTGCTTGTACCTATCTTATTTACCAGTCGCTCCTACAATAGTCTGTATATACCTGGATACTACGTCCTTTTCCAGGTATTTCTTTTTTGGGTAAAGTAATACCACTTTGAATTATTTATACTGCTCTGGGATCTGTTAACAAGTTATCAATTATGGTTTTATGGGTTTTTTTTTTTTTCTAATTTTAGTGCAGTTTATAAGGAAATACTTTGCTCTAATTTGTCACTTTGTCATCTTCATGTTTCTAGGTTTATTTTCGAACTTTATGGGCCACTACCTAAAAAAAGAAATTGCAATCCATGTTTGATTGTTTCCTACCACAGATTATTCATTGTATCTAGATGGCATTGAGTAGTAATTAATCAATGTGGAATTAACCAATATATGGAGGGTGATCCCAAAATTCCATTATACACTGGCCCTGTTTATCAGTTCTGGTAAAAAAAAAAAAAAAAACAAAAACAAAAAACCTCTATTTAGCTACTTCTTTGACTTCTCGTTATTTGAATTTTGTCTCTCACATTAACCATTCTAACTTTCTTGCAAGCTGACACCTGTTCCCCATTTTAACACAAATCTCTTACACTCCGAATTACATTTATCTAGGCCCTTTTGTGGTGTCTTCATGAGACTTGGGAACAAGGAGAACTGATATACATGCTGATGCTCCTGCTGCTTGTTTAGTCATGACTAATAAAGTCTTTGGTCTCTGACCCAGAAATCTTATGTCTTCTGCCAGGATCCATAAAGTAGTAATAAGCTAACCTCTTAGCTTGTAGGTAGGGTAAAATCAATGCACAGATATAAGACTCTTGAATTGTATTGATGTGTACATTGAGCTTGTTTAAAGTCATTTAGCCACAAAAACTGAGAACTTAGGTCCCTGACCTACTCAAGCTATAAGTATTACATGAGGATGCCATTAATCTTGTATAATTTGCACTGAAGGTACCTCTTAAAACATCTACTGACTACTAACTATCATTCTTAATATTAAAGGATACTTGTCCTTGGTCCAAGATGGCATACTATTTTTGAAATATTTGATTTTTTTCCTCCATATTTTCTTCCTCTTAATCTTTTCTATTTCAAGCCATTGTGTTTTCGTTGCCTCAGTGAAAGGATATGAATTGTAAACCAAAGATATAAAATTATCTTTCTGCATTTGAATCTTAAAATCCAAGACTCCTAGAGAAGTGAAACAGACAGAATTATACAGGCAGCTGCATGAGAAGAGTAAAGCTTTCCTGCCTCTCGTGTAGGTAAGCAGGAGATAAAGGTAGAGGAGAAAAAATATGAACACAGTCGTTAATGACAAAAAGAGAACACGGTACTCTAATCTGAGGGCTGAGCCATGGTGGATGTCAAAACCTCAGGTAGCTTTACAGGGTAATGTTGATCTGTGTGAATTTCCTCAACAGAACCCAGAGGCAGCAATGAGATCTTTAAGGAGACAGGGCTGCATGGTGGGTTTAAACATGCTGGGAATTTAGGCAGCCTCACAGAACTTTCCATATTCCGCTGTAGTGCGGGAGCAAAAAGAACAATTCCTGGAGGCACAGAAACAAGCAGGAAATGGCTGACCTGAAGGGGTTGTGCTGTGTAGCAATTCAGTGGGTACCTGAGCTATGAACATAGAATATTCAAGATCAGCTCCTATGCAATCTACCTCCCCCAAAATTGGTACAATGGGCAGTCCCTCACCCTAATTTAGACACAATCCCAGGGAAATAAGGAAACTAAAATTGCTTGAGATTTTTTTTAATATTCAAAGACATATTTTATAGCAGTCATTATTACTGTCAGAGATTATATTTTTACTCTAATCTCAAAGAATCAGAGCTCAAAATAAAAATCAAGTTATAGAAAAAAATAGAGAAACAGCTTTCTTGCACATCTGAGATTGTGGTCTGAGATTTATACTGTTACATGGCAAATGTCAATGTAAGGAAATGGTCCTACATTCATTTATTAAAATAAATTTGTTAGGAAATTTCAGCTCTCCTCCAGGCCTAATGAATGTAGTATTAGAGAACAGTGGGGGTTTGAGTGAAGAATTCTTGGCACTGCTTCAGGCTTTTCAGATGTAGAATTCATTACTGAAAGTTAAGTATGGACTGCTATATACCTGATAACCAATTTTCCTCTTTCTGATTATAACCTGGAAGAGAGAGACTCTTTTTGTCTTAGTTTTTCTCATAGTACCTAGTACCGGCCTCAGTGCGCACTGAGCAAATATTGTCAGCCACCTGATGGATTGAGGTCACAGTAGAAAAATAAAAAAAGAATGGCAAGACAACAAATGGGGAGAGAGCTTATTCCAAAATGCTTGCATCCTTTCCCCACTTCCTGCCACAATCCTATTTTTTCCTATTAGCAAGCTTATTTGCCTGAACAACTTTTTAAAGCTTATTGAAGAAAAGCAGTAATCTTTCCCCTGTGTTATTAAAGAGCAGAAAATATTGATTCAAGCGGTACAGGATACAAGCCTCGAACACAGAAGGTGGATAAGGTTGGCTTTATAAGTAAGGGAATCATTCTCATTTTCATTACTGAAGCTGCACTTAGCATCACCACTTAATACTGTCTTTATAAACTCTTCATAGAGCAGAGAGTGGTCTAAAGTCCCCTGTTGAGTTTCCATATGAAGAGAACAAAGAAAACTCTTAAGTGGCTTGAGACCTGTGTAGCATTAGCACTTCATCAAAGATGCACTTCTCCTTTTGATTCTTGGGGTAATAGAAAGAAAATGACCCATTAGCACTAATGGGATCTTGCATGAAACATCCTGTGCATGAGAAGGAGAATATGCTTTTTAATGACCCTTGTGTGAACAGGAGCCAGGATGGACATCTAGTAAGAGCCAGTTTCCTTTAAACTCGAAGCCATCCTGTTACCACTTCTGCAAGCTCTGTGTGTTTTCTATTTATGTTCTTTAAGTAAGCCATGTATGCAATTGACAAGGCAACAAGGAAGTTGGGGCATTTTCAGCAGAAGATGCAGAGAACATATATAAAGAAAGCCAGATAACCTCAAATATTCGGTGAATAGGTTTTTAAAAGAAATCTCATATACATATATGAAAGATCTGAGGTGATACCACAAATATCCATTCCCTAGTAGTTGGGCAGTAATGAACAGGGAATAGTGCACAGGCTTTTTACTTACATGTGTCTACAAACCCTGGCTCTGTCACTTACTGGTTGTTTCAGTGTAGGCATGTTGTTACATAACTTCTTTAAGAGTCAGATTCATCATCTGTGAAATGGGTTAAAAACGCCTACCTTGTAAGACTGTGAGAAATATAACAAATGAGTATAAGCATTGGGTATATAGCATGTATTCAGCACATGGATGCTATTGGTGTGGTTGTGTTGGTATGTCTGGTAAGGACTATGTATTTGTAGTGTATTTCATTCTATGTTGATTGCACTGAGAGATTCCGAAGAGTAAGTCCAGGTCGTCCCCTTCTTTCTATTATAACTGGAGTGTAATATGTCAAATCTACATGTTCTTACAAATGGCTAACAAACATATGAAGGGATGCTCAACATCACTAGCTATTAGGGAAATGCAAATCAAAACCACAATGAGATACCATCTCACAGCTGTTAAAATGGCTATTATCAACAGGACAAGTAATAACAAGTGTTGGAGAGGATGTGGAGAAAAAGGAACCCCCATACACTCACTGCTGGTGAGACTGCAAATTGGTACAGCCACTATGGAAGACAGTATGGAAGTTCCTCAAAAAACTATCATATGATCCAGTAATCCCTGTACTGGGTGTTTACCCCCAAAACTTGAAAACATATATCCAAAAAGATATATGCCCACTGATGTTTATAGGAGCATTATTCACAGTGGCCAGGATAGGAAAGCAACCGAAGTGCCCTACAATAGATGACCGGGTAAGAAGTTGTGGTACATATATACAATGGAATTTTACACAGCTATAAGAGATGAAATACTGCCATTTGCAACAACATAGATGGATCTTAAAAGATAATTACACTAAGCAAAATAAGCCAGACCGAAAAAGTAGAAAACCACGATACCATTTACATGTAGGATATAAATCTAAAAGCCACAGACATGACAAACAGACTGGTGGACATGGGCAAAAGATTAGTGGTTACCAGAGGGTACGAGGGGAGGGGGGAGGTAGATGGGGTAAAGGGGGTCAAATATGTGGTGACAGAAAGAAATCTAACTATGGGCAGTGAACACACAATGCAATATTTATATGACTTACTGGTGAATTGTACATCGAAACTTATTGGATTTTATTAACCAATGTCGCCATAATAAAAAGTTTTTTTTAAAAAAATTGTCTCATTTTACTTGATATAGTCTGCAGTCATTTGTGTACTTGAAGTGTGCCTTGCACTATACTATAAGCAGCTCAAGAGGCTCTTCTGACATACTCAATTCAAAACCCAATAGCACTGAACCTGGTAACATAAACAGGACAGTTGCTTAGTAAATATTTTCTAAGTTGATATATAGAGATTATGAAACAGAATTCTATGAAGCCCAAGGGCCAGGCTGTAAGGTTCATTGTAAATGTGCCCTATAAAATCAGAGAAAAAGCTTTTATGGACTTTGATTGCAAGGTAGAGCATCATAGAAAAGTTTAGACCATAAGAAAATATAGGATACATTATATTGCAGTGACATAAATACAGGTGGCAGGCATGGGTAACAGCACAGCTACACCATGAAGACAAAATGAATACAGCATTCAAGAAAGAATATAAAAAATCAGACTTGGCTGGAAGAGAGAAATTTTCAAAGGGGCTCTGGTAAATAGTGTTACATAAGTAAAATTAAAGGAAAGTCTTTAGTAACATGATAGAATTTATAACTACCGGTTTAAAAATAAAACAAAACAAAAAAATGATAAAGTCTAAAAATATAAGCCATACAGGCTAGGAAACGAGAGAACTTGACGCAGTAATAATTTGGAGAGAAAAGATAAAATTACATTTAACATTAAACATGTGAAATTTGAGTAGGAATGTCCTATAGGGATCAGATAATGTAAATCAGGAAGAGATGGGCTTAGAGGCATGGCTTGGGAGCCATCAACCAAAAGCAGACAATGAATTAATGTGAGAGGTTTTCTCTTCTCTTAAAACAGGGATCATAAGGCAATTAGAGCAAGGACTCCAAGCTCCGCCTTAAGCAGCAAAATGCAAGTGGCAAGGTGTAATTAGTTCTAGTCAGCTTTCCTGTTTATTCATATGTATTTTTTGGTGCCTCTTAAACATTTCACCTTCATTTCAATTTTAAAAAGCATATAGAAAAAGGACAACTACTTTGTAGATTTGGTTAGCTAAAACTCTAGAGAAACTTAAGGAGTTTCCTGCAATCTCTTATAAGTGGCATTTAGAGGAAAAAAAAACAACCTGAAGTAATACATATTGCTTTACTTTTCTTCTGGCTGGACTGAATAATGTACAATTCCAGAGGCTTTTGATATGAGGGCATTGGACTTTGGACAGCAAACTTGGGAACAACTCTAATTTTCCTCTTGATTTTTGTTGTGAAAAGTTTAGAAAGTTGTGAAAAAGTTTAGAAAAAGTACACATAGGCTGGGCTAGTTTCTGAAAGTTATTCTGCAGGACAGGTGTGTTCGCTTACCCCAGAAAACAATCAAACTCTGCCCCCAAATTTGTATCAGTATCTTTAATTTTAACCTTTCGTTGCATATCCACAAATGAACATCTGCAGGTCAGATCTTCACCATATTATACCTTAATATAGCTTTTCTTTGAGAGACAAGTGAAATCTAAACCTCTTTATATAAAAAGTGTGCCCTGTTAAAGAGAAGAAAAATCATCTATAATTGCTGGGGAAGAAACACTCATTTATTTACTTTGGTGTTTTTTTTTTTTTTTTTGAGAGGGGAGAAAGCCGAAGTCACTATCTCCTGTGACTGCTTAAATAATGTTAAATTACTGAAAGCAAAAGCATGGGAAGTTATTAATACTTCTCTAACACATTTGAGCTTAAGAGTAGATAAATGGAAACTTATAACAAACCACACTTGGGATTGAACATTAAGAACTGTCTAAGACCGTGCCTAAGTTCAGAGTACACCAAATGTAGAAGTCAAAGTTGGCAATTCAAGTACATGTTTTGCTTTGAGGTCTGTCTTTCATAGATCTCTATGAAAATAATCAGGTTAATTTTAGAAACTTTTTGCTAAAGAGATGCTCAGTGGTCACCAGTTTATCTACTATCATTTAACTTTTATAATATCTTAGTCTTCCTTGGTATATAAAAAGTTTAATTCCAGAACAACCTGTTTTTTTTCTGTAGGAAATACCTTTCCAGGCTTTCTAACTTCAGCCTAAAATCAAACCATCACTCCCCATCCCAGCGCACACACTTTGGGAAATGACGTTAGACTTATCTGCTTTACAGCAATCGCATTCTAGTCTCTCTGCTACCCAAAATGATATTTCAAAATCATTTTTAACTCCATTCTGTATCTTACAACTTACATTCAAATTATTGACAAGAACTGATGACAACTTTGCCCATACTTCTGACATTCGTCCCTCCATTTTCATTTCCTTTTCCAGTTCTTGTCTACCTTTCCCTTTGTATACCTTTCATGCAGTAACTTATTATCTGGTGTCCCTGCCTCCACATATCCTCATCAACTTCATAACAGTCTCCACACTGTACCTGATTTTTTCATTACCTCCCTCTCTCTTCTAAACAAATCCTAAAGTTAATGTTCAAGATTTTGAATTATCTAGCCTCAGTAACTTTTTTTAAATTTGGAACAATCTTTCTTCAAGAACTTTTGCCAGGCAGAGAGTTAAGAGGGCATCGATCCTCTCCCTGTATCATAATCTTTAGTCAAACTGTATTTTTTCCAATACTGCACGTTCATGTTGCTCCATCACTCTTCACAGTGCATATTACTTCCATCATGAATGCCCTTCCTCTTCCAATTTTCCATTTCAAAATACTATTCAATTTTGAGGACTCATAGCAAATTCTAACTTGTTAATGTAGTCCTGTTTCCCCAGTCACAGGCAAGTCTGATCTTTGAAACCCCATAACATTCTGAAACTCTTTGACAATGACCATTTTTTTCCACAGTTCTTTGTGTAAATGTCTTATCTTCCCATTATTTTATAAATTCTTTGAAGAAATGACCATGAGCTGTGCATCTTTGTATTCTCGTTTTCACTTAGTAGGTATTTAATAATTATCTATTAACTCACTGAATATAAATTAGCAGTTTGCATTCAGCAAATAATCACTTAAACAATTAGGACATAGTGAAGGTTTTATGGTTACAACAGTTATTTATTTCTATTTCCTCCACCTGAAAAATAATGAAGTTAATTGTGGGAATTTTTATTCTGCTGACCTCTTTTTTAAACACACAGGTGAAATCATCCAATTTATTAAGAGAAGTCAATGCAGTGGCATTTTTTTCCATTTGGATAGAATAATTTATGATCAATTTTAACTGAGGTATATTGAGTATATAGGTAGAGAGAGGCAGATAAAGACAGAAGTACAGAAACGGTTTAGGGCATCAATATGTAGTAATGAGAACCTCTTCATGAGTTAAATGGTTTAGGGCATCAATATGTAGTAATGAGAACCTCTTCTGCAGTTAAAATAAGTGCCAAAATCCTGGTGGGAAATTAAATTTCAGTCTATCCTGGCCCTCTACTGCATTGTCTCTGGCCATTCTGTCACTCTGTGTGTTGCCTCACCTACAAAAATGACCTAACTCATGTGGCCTCCCAACAGACATGCATTGCACTATGGACACGTTATTTCTCCAGTATTTCTTCTACTCTGTCCTGTTATCAGAAAGGCATGCATGCATTGTGTGTGGCCATAGAACAGAGCCAAGCTAACTGAATGAAGCCCTGATGCTCTGCCCTGGTAAATTTGTTATTCCCTGTCTGCACTTCCTATGGGTTTGTGGATGCCTCACTCCATCTAGCCTTTGGGCCACCACTCAAGGACTCCTGAGTTTTGAGTCCTTCCGGTCTGTTATAACTACCTTATTTTCTTGCCAGCCGCAGGTATTCCTGATTCTAAAGTAGGCTCCCATATCCAACAGCACATTATTTTTGCTAAAAAGACTTTGGATTTTACAAAAATCACTGAATTTAAATGCACAAAATGCTGTTTGATGAGAGAGGGCCTCCTCCCTGCTCTGCCTCCTTGGTAATCAGCGTCAAGAACTGCTATGGTAGAAACCAGAAAAAGACAGCCCTGACTTTATTATTATAACAATAACTGGCATTGGTGTAGTATCTTAAACTTTACTGAGTACTTGTACATGTACTGTTTCATTTGGTTTTTGCCTGGTGAGCTAAAAAATAAAGGTTATCATGGACACATGTCACACATGAAGACACTATAGTACAAGGCAACAACGCCAGGAGACGGCAGGGTCTGATTCCAGGCCCAGGTCTCCTGCAAACGTAATTTTCACTTAATTTGCACTGGTTTACACACTGTATACTCCAAATGGTAAGCAGCTGACTGGTATAGCTCCATCACTACAAAATACAAGAATGTTTTAGAGTAGCTCGGCCAGTGGAGAAAAGTAATGGTAATAAATGTTAGCAGGAGTCCAAGCACATTAACAGATTCCTGGAACAATAGGAGATCTATCTGCATGCTGAGTAATCTCATGAAGACAAAGTGAATTTGCTTCCATAATCATAAATATTAGGTATCTGATGTGGAAGTGTAATTCTTAAGACTCCCAAATTTGATTTTTAGCTATGACAGCTACTTTTCAATTGCCTCTCACAAAGAGACAAGTAGGACACTTGCATTCATCCTTGGCCCAACCTAATATCTGTATGTGAGCAGGTGAGGGAACTCCAATCAGGTTTGAGCTCAGATCTTAATGTTATCCTGTAGTGAGCCTCTGAGAGTTAATATTGACATTATGTTTCTGGACAGGACAGAAAATGCTTCCAATATTCCAAAATTTGTTTCTAGCTGATATTTTTGAAATAAAATTGCCCAAGGAGAATTCTTTTAAAACTATGATTATAAAACTTACAACATAAAGACAGATTTTGTTGTTGTTTGGCCACATACTGTGAGGGATAGCTGGTGGGCATGTTAAATGGGAAATAATAAAATAAAATTGCTATGGAGGTGTATGTGGTAATCCATCTTCTTTTAAACCCACTCTATGCCAGTGACACTGTGGCAGATGGGATAAGAATTCAGGCATATAAATTCATGCCAAGCTAACTTCATCTCATGGCTTCATAAATTTACCTTTAGGTGAAAAAAGCGTTCAAATATTTTCATTATTTTTACTTTTTCCCCCTGCAAGTGACAGCCAGTTTAGATATCTTTGACATCCTTTAGCAGAAGACAATCCTGTCACCATTTCGTGTTTCATTTTCCACTGTGATACTCTCTGAGACTGCACACAGCTTAGAGGTTCTCGATCTCACAAATATTGTTACACCTTACACATGCACAGTGCCTCATTTAGAATGGTGCTTTGCCATCTCTTATTCCATTTGATCCTCATACCAACTTTCACAATAGGCAGAAGAAAATTATTATTATCCTCACCTGACTGATGAGCACATTTCCCTTTTGGAAAGGTACGTTACCTGCCCCAGGCAATACAACCAGTGCAAGAAAAAAAATGCACCCAACTTTCAGGCTACCTTTTTTTCTTACTGCACCACACTGCCTATTTTTACTAAAAACCATCTCAGTGACAGAAATAGAATAAGTGGAGGAGTGTAGAAATGACTGTTCTGGAAATTAACATATAACTAGGGGACCAGTAAGAGGACTCGTGAAAACCTGTTATCTTTGAGATTTTGAGTTCTAGATAACTATTTAGCTTTCTTTCTTTTTCAGAATAGTTTTTCTTATTTCAAAGAAATTTAATTTTTCTATTTCAAAACAAAGGAACATTTACTTTGGGTAGGGATGATCTATTGGTATACAGGGTAGGTATAAAATAGCTGCTCTTCCCCATAATAATTGCTTGTTTAAAGCAGGTCAAGAAAATGGCACCTGCTCTCAACTTAGATATATAGGATAAAAGAGCGTAAAGCCACCAGTGGTTTCCTAGATATACTGAAAGTACAATAAGACACAGAGCACATAAAAAACCTTTAAAAATATTGACAAAAAGCTTCTAAAATATTATGGGCTTCATCGAGTTGAATCAACTTATTTTTTCTTAAGTACCTAAACTTTTCTGTATTTTTTCAAAGAATAAATGCCTTCTGTGCCCGAAAGATAGGATATTCTTAATTAGGTCATCCAGACCCAACAGAATAGTATAGTTCCCTAGGGCATATCTCCAAATACTTTGTTCTTCCAATATTTATTCTTAAGGAGAAATGCAAATAGTTAACTGAAATGATCAAAAAAGGGGGCAGGAAGTATGGGGGATTTTCCCTAAAGGCTAACAAAATGGAGGGCTTTAGCAGTTGAACGAACCAGCCAATAGCCTTCTGGTACAAGCTAATGATTGATTGGCAAATCTCCAATCATCCAACCAAGTACTATATTTTCCGGGGCCTGTTTTAAGAACCTATAAATGCAAATGTTCTATAGACTACATATTAAGGACATAGAGCAATTAAAAATTTTTGGCTATAATATTTGAAGAAGGCTTTAGGGGCTAAGGAAATAGAACCAATATATAGGTTATACACAAAGCAAAGGGATAGGAAGAGTATGGAAACTGAAAATAGAAATAGCTAGTTCTTTTGCAATTACCAGAAGTGAAATTTTCAGCACTACATAGCATAGTAATATAGAATTTTGAAGAACTAAGTTATATATGGAGGAAGAAATATTTTTTATTATATGACATCCCCCCAATGATTAAAATAAGTACTAATTTTCACTTTAGATACTCATAAGAAATCCCTTTTAATATGTTTGCAAATATATATAATAGTAATATTTAAATACTTCTATAGACCTGAGTTCAAATTCTATTTCTAAATAACTCACTTAGCCTTTCTGAATCTCCATTTTCTCATATGAAATAAGAGCACTAATATTTCACTCATCTAATTGTTATATAAAGAATAAGAGACCATATCTGTGACATAGAAAAGCAAAACTGAAGTTCTGACAGAAGTGCCAACACAACAGATATAAGATAATGGGAGTCTAAGACAGATATCCAATGCAAAGTTTACAAAGGAAATGATAAAATACTGGTTCTCAGCACATGAACCCCTCAATTACATCAAGGGCGATGATATCACCGACATCATCATAACCATAAAAGGGGTCAGGAATTGAAAAGAAAAATGTCTAAGAATATTTTTTGAGATAGGTCCTACTATGCGATAAGTTTTCACTACCGTTACCCCTAAAGGGAGACTGCATTCTAGCCCTAAGCTTAGTGAGAAGACTCTCATGCCTGGAGAACTTGCTTTGTTTCCTACAGTTGGGGGATACAGGACTGGTGCCCTACATGTTAAAAAAAAGCTTTAAATAGCCTGTGGCAGCAGGACACACATGAAAACACTGGGAATGGGCTGCACTTCCAAAGCTCTCAGGGTTGAGGGGGCAAACGATGCATGACAATTTCTCATGGGCAGACATGGGCCCCATGTGCCATGAGAGCAAGCCAGCAGGACTTCCTGGAGACAGAGTGGACCCCAGCAGTCTGAGGCTGTGTGGACAGAACAGAAGGCATGATCACTCCACAGAGGTTACGGGCAGGAGGTCCCAGCTGAGGAACCTTGGATGAACCCAGGAGACCACCATGAAAAAAGGAGTGAGCTTGAGGGATCTGCCAGACCAGGAGGCCGAACATCACTTAATGTCCCTACTCAACAAGCTATGGGAAAACAACAGCAGGAAGGGACAGAGTTGAACATGACCCTTATACTGCCTGTGACTGGCCAAAGCAGACTGCAGCCCCAATTATCAGTTTTGATTAGTCATTTATATTGGGCAATTTTTAATTTTTTGGAATTAAAGTTATGTTTTATAATAAAAAATGATTATAGAATCATCAAAAATAAGCTCCAACTTTTCCTCTAAATGGATATATGATACAAATACCTCAACACAACACATTTTAAAGTGACGGTTTGAGGTAAAAAATAATACTGTAGCTTGATTGAATTCGAACATCATACTTATCTAATAATTTCACATATAAACCTTTAACACAGTTTCTGGCCTCTAGGTACTCAATAAATGACATTATTCATTGAGTTATGATGATCACGACAATAATGAAGAGAGTTTATTATAATATAGCTCTGAATAGAAAACAAAGACCGATGCCAGGCCACAAGACAATTTCTCAAAAAGACACTCAGTTTTGCATACTACCCTGCCATTGTGAATGATTCACACTTGTGTCCCAACGAAAGCACAAATAACTATGCCACAGACCATCAACTTTCTCAGAAATAGGCGGAACCATGCATGTGAAATTTATAAATGCCAAAGGTGTGCTGTGTAATAGATACAATGCATTAGTAGACTTTAAAGTGCTTGTTTAAAAAGTCCCCAACTCCAAGGAGGAAACCAGTGGTGGGAGATCTCAGCATTGTGTGTTGGGGAAAGGTGGAGAGTGATGGCAGTGGAGTAAGGAGGGGACCTCATACAGCTTGGCTAGGAATGTTAAAAAGCAAACTTAAAAAACCTGGGAATGCTAGGCAGGCTGTCCTGTGCCAGGGTAGTTATGAGAATGAGGCCGAAATATTGCCAACACCTGCCATGTGCAGGTGGGCCTTATGAGTCTCCTCTCGCTGTAAACTCTTGAGTTTCAAAGAATATACTGGTTGATCTCATGCACTGTTGTGGGAATTAAATGAGATCCCGTGTGTAAAATATTTATAATAGTGCATGGGATGCGATAAGCCCTCAGAAATGGTTAAAATACTTATTGCTATTTAATATTACTATCATTACTATTTAGGTGAGATGTTTAACCTCCCTAAGTCTTACCTTTGTTTCATCATTTGTATCATCGGCCTAAGTACAGCGACCTCAACAGTTTGTCATGAAAATTAAAGAGATGATATATGTAAATCTCTTAGCTTATGTTTAGTAAAGGGTGGATGCTGATGAAGATGATGGTGATGTACCTTGCCTAGACACACATGAAAGAGCGATTCTATATCATCCAAGTCCATCTGACCCCAAAGCCCATGTCCTTAATTACAATGCTATATTGCTTCTTGCATTACCCTTAAGAAAAACTACAATAATTAATTGCAAAGGCCAAGAAAGGGTTCCTTTTAAAAGCAGACACAGAAAACCACACGAATGTGGCATTGACAAGAAAAGCCTGATTGACCTAATGAGATTCCTTTGAAATAGCTCTGGAAGTATCCTCCAGGGAATGAAAATAGTGGGCTGGCAGCAGCACGGTGCCATTAAAAAACGTGCTTTCCTACATGAATAAAAATGGCAGAACTGGCTTTGAAGCGTCTCTACAGTTGTAGGGGTAACTGTCCTAAGCCCGCCGAACTTTCCAGTTTATTCTAATTTTGACCCAGGGCTCAGAGGAATTGTGCAGGAGCAGGGGTAGAAGCTGTTTCCCTCTGGGTCATGGTGAAACACAGCTGGGACCACATTATTACTGAACCCAAACTAACTGGAGCAACTGCCTGAAAATAAGTGCTATTTACTTTTGGGATCCATAATGAACAATGGTAACCCTACCCAAATGTTAGCGGGGTCTCTCTGTCCTTTATAGATCTACAGGAGCCTTGTTCAAATCTTTCTAATTCCACAGAGAATAAAAATCTAGCATTCTCTATCCCCATTTCTGGTGAATTCCAGGAAGCCTGTGATTCCTGCTTCTGGCTTTCATATCCCATGTGCTGCCTCTGATTCCAGATAAGCACAGTCTCTGTCCACCCACAAAATAATTTTGTTTGCTCAAGCATTTATGAGATTAGGCACATGAACATTTTGGTACCATGTAATGCCTAGTTTTCTACCATCTTGATGATTGCAGCCCCTACTCTCAACCTCTGCTCTCGGGTAAAGCAACCCAATCCCTTGATTTTTTTCATAGCAGCTTATAGATCATCTTTGGTGGCTTTGATGGCTCCACATATACCCAAGTATCCTGTACAAATAGTTCTTCAAACAAATCCAGGGGTCATATTGCCCCATGTTAGTCGTAGGGATGAGTATTCCAACAAAATTTACTCTCCCAAGATTTTCGCACCTGACTCCTGAACTCATGGGCGTCTCTCTTGGGTATCTTAATTGGTCAGGGGTGGAAAGCCAGATCTGGGGAAGCCAAGTTGCCAATGCTTGTGAAAGCAGAGAGAGCCAGTGTGCAGATATGGAAAAGACTGAGGGAGTGCTCACTGGACAGCTGAGAGAAGGCAGTGCACAGCTCCTGCGGAGACCAAGAAAGGTAAAGATGCTGGTGTGTTGCTGACCGCTTTCCTGACTATGGCTCCAATGAGGGCCAACCTTAAACTTTCTCTTCCTTGCCTTTGGCTTCCTTGAATGCTATACCCTGGTTATCTCCCTCTTTTTTCACTTGAGTTAGTCTGAATGGGTTTATGCTTCTCATACCCCAAAGACCTTTGTCTAATTCTCCCTTCAGAAAAAAAAGAGAGAGGTCTACGAACCACGCAAACTCTGCAGACTTCCATTTTCCTTGAGTGAGAGAGATGCTGCTAAGCTTGCTTTTCCAGATTGTTCTAACATGCAGAACTCTTGACCGAGAAGCTCAGCTTCTAGGAAGACAGCTATGCTTCACTCTTGGTATATCCTGAAGACAGATGAGCACTGAAGACCCAGCTCTGATGAGGCTAAGATCTTCTGAGCAGTCACCTGACTCTTAAGAACTCAGCTCTAAACACCTGGAGGCATTTTCTTCTCTATAGCATAAATACCACCAGCTTTAAGAGATCAGCTTATCTAATCACTGGCATACTGGGACACAGTAAATTGCCACCTGTCTGAAAGGCATTTGACCAGTGGGTTCAGATTTCAGGGAGCCTACACTTTCCTATGGGAGGGCTGGGAAAAGCTATCTTTCCTGGTGCATGACCTCCTCTTAGCTATGCCAAGAACACAAACCAAGGCCCGTGGTGGTCAGAGCTCGGCCAGTGTTGTGAGTGAGCAGAAACCAGCAACAGGGCTTTAAACACCTGTATCACCTTCCCAAAAACAACTACAAATGGAATGGGTTGGGGCCATCAAAACTGCACTAGAAAAAGCCAAGAGATGACCTACAGTTTCCATCTTGCACCCGGGGCTGGTCATAGGGACGGTCTTCTCCAGTGAGTCCATAGAAAGTCTCAGTTTTCTTTTCAGGATGTTGCTCCAGGCTGTCACTAGTAGTCACCTGAGGTTAATCTGAGCAATAAAACTTGTTTTCCCTAGTCTATTATAAACAATGTTGAACTAGGAACCAAAGGTAGATATAATACACTAACTAGCTGCCTGAGCACTTTTCTCTCATTTGTAAAAGGAGTGAGTCAGACCACATTGTCTCCAAGATCAGTGATCCTAGTGGAAAGATAAATTTCAAGTAATAGAGTTGGAGGGACTGAAAAAAAAAAAAAAAAACAACAACAAAATTATGCCTTATGTAAAAAGTATTCCAAAACAATCATAATGGGTCAACAAATTTTTTTAAAACAGTTGTTGGTAGGGAATAATGCACTTAAAATGCAATCCTTTAAACTGGCCCAAGCGTCATGGAGTATCAGAGGGAAAAACTTCCAAGACAAATGTTAACAGTGGGTAGAACGACTGGGCATGGAAAGAGAATAATGTCTCACTAGGATGGGGGTGAGAAGGACTAAAACATACTGACAAAAGCGTTGTAGGAAAGATAATAGATTGAGAGTGATTTCTGCAAAGCCTGGGAGTTCCACAGAAATATCAGGGGAGAAACCATAGTTTCATATCTCTAATTGTCTTTCAATGCTTGTATAGGAAAAAGAGTAACAAAAATGTTAAGCCTTTATGTACTCAGCCTGATTGTCCCTGTTCCACACATGATGATTGCCTCCAAAAAGGTCTCCGCCTCCTCCCCAAGCCTCAGTCCATTCTCTGCTCTACAGTGCATCATGAACTCCACTCTTCTCCTTAAAACCCTGTAATTCTGCCCTCTCCTCTCCTTCTACCACTGCACTCAGGGCACCCTCCTCCATTCTCTGAGAAACTACAGAGAACTTTCCAGCCTGCAGCCCCTTCCCAAGAGGTCATCTTTCAAGTTCACGTTTGAGGCCATGCAAACCTACCTCTATGTTTACAGCTATGTGGCCTAAGGAAGTGAGCCTGACCAGCAGCAGCGGGGCGAAAGCCCATGAAGTTGTATGCTGGACAGGTCCACTTACAGTATTAGATAGATCATGTCTTCTGGAGAATTTGAAAGTGAGTTGAAGAGGAGAGCAGACAGAAGTGAAAACACACACAGGAACAAAAGCAACAGGTAGAAGCCATGAGGCGGAAGAAAGCAAGGGTCGGAGAAGCCAGGAAGCAGGAATGATCACAGCGGGAATAGGCACAGTAGTCAGAAGGTGGGTAGTGGATATCGCTAAATTAGGGACCAGTGGTTATATGTAACTAAGGGAACATCTAAAAGAGTAGCTCTTGTGATTCCAGTTTGACTTTTAGAACAAAGTTCTTATTCTCAGCCGCTGAAAGGATTTGTCTCTCTTACTTCCTAATGGATCCTTAAAATAATCTCCCATTAACTGAAATAATGCAAGTAAATCTTTTTTCCTTACTAACTAAAAAAATTAAAATATCAATCACTCAGTCATTCTAAAAGCGATAGCCTAACCAGCAAGACAACAGGAGCTTCCTTCCATCTTCTGCTTTAAGGTTAAGCTCAGAGTCAGACTCTTAAAGTTTTGTATTTGAACAAAGTATCTAGTCAAGGCTAGTGAGCTATCAAATGTCATATGGCTGAATGCACAAAGCTTGGGCATGTTTAAACACGATCAGGATTTTGGAATAGCATCTGGATCAATGAAGTACTGCAGCAATGATATATCAAATAGCAAGTTAATGGGTAGAAAATGAGGGCATTGGTGTTATGTTTAGGATTGGAGCATGTAGGTAGTTGAGTAATAGAGATTAGTGTGAGATCCTGATGAAAAGAGCAAGAACACTACAGGCCTACCTCAGAGATGTTGCGGGTTGGGTTCCAGACCACCGCAATAAAGCAAGTAAAATAAAGTGAGTCATAATCTTTTAACTGGTGGGGGCTCTTGCCTTCAATTTGTAAAAAGAAAAATAAAGCAATGTCTGTGAAATGCAATAAAGCTAAGCACAATAAAACAAGGTATGCCTGCATTTATCTTCAAATTTTTCGCTTAGAGATTGAATACATTTGAAAAGAAAGTCCTCTTTGGGCTGTCTCTGATTAGGGAAACTTTAAGTGGCTTGGTAGCAAGATAATAGCAGGTGGTTGCTTTCAGGGTAGATTTAAAGAAGGATAAGAGGAAGGTTTTAGAGCAGATAATGGTCTGGTAAGAAAGGAACAAACAAGATAGGAGACAGAGGGAGAGCTCACTCAAAGTCCTCAGGAATTTGAGGTCTGAGAGGACTAACAAAGGGAAAAGCTCTGCCTGGGCTGACCCAAATGTGGCCTGTAAATGAGTTACTCACTTTTAAGTAGTTTTGCTAATTGGCCACCTGAGGGCACTGTATTCTATGCACCTAGGAATCTGATCTTTCCCCCCTCATCAAGTAAACTATCCTCGATTTGCTAAAGGAAAAACAAGTAATGCTTTAAAGAAAGATACCAATTAAAAATGGAGGCCAAAGACGATCCTTTCTCCCTATCTTTGTTCTTGAACTAGATTAATAAATGAGCAAAACTGACCTCAATTCAAATCCCTAGGTAACTATAAAGATTAAATAAAATAACCTGATTTAAATCTACTTAGAATTTAGTAGGGAGTCAATAAATATTAGTTCCCACCCATGTACACACGTGTACAAACATACACATTTGCTAAATACAAGAGAAGGAATGTAAGGAGACATTGCACTGACCCTTTATCTCTCTGAAGAGGGTAAGACTCAGAAATTCCACAATGAATGCACAGCTGTGCTAGAAACTCATTCCAGAGAGCAAATTTATGCTGCTCTTTTCATTGCATGTTGCAGCTTGTACATAATAGCCAGAGGGAATAGTACACAAACAGCTGGGAAATAAAGATGAAAGCAAAACTGTATCAGCAGGGAGAGACACACAACCCCCTGAGAACACAGCAGTGTCATGAAAGATAATCTGAACAAGGTCACCTGTGTATAATTCTTTTTCTCAGAGATAGATCATTAGATCCTCATTTCTGGTCATCTCTATCAAAGTCAGAGTGGGGATTCCTGTTCCCAGCTTTCGAATTTCTACATGAAGGTCCTGTCTATATAATGAAACAGAGCCACAGGCAAAAGCCTGCATTATGATAAAGGAAAGCTAAGTGGGATCTGGGATGGTCGAAAACAAAGAAATTCTGCTTCCCAGCACAAGTGGAGACTGTTGAAGTTTTTTCCCTCCAGAATCCCAGATGACAAGTTTTGTGGCCATATGCTGCCCTCTAGTGTCTTTGTAAGGAATGGTAACATAAGAAATAAAAATACTGGACATAATCTTGAGGCAACCAATGTCACTTCAGCCTAGGACTCGTAAAATAGAACAAAACGAACATAAAATTCTCAGAAAAAAAAAAAAAGGAAAACCAGAATTTGTAGTAAAATTAAAAAGTGAGTGAAATCTGGCCACAATATAGATATTGTATTCTTTCTGGACTCTGAAACACATGGTATCTAGCTTCGTGAGTGCCCTAAAAATACAAACAACTATCGCTCCCTGCACATCACTCTTAAATGACTTCTGCCTCAGTCTGCCCGAGGTGGGGTCCAGAAATCTGAATTTCATAAGTTCCACCACATGACTCTGATGTGATTAAGTGAATCGACCTCACTTTGAGAAAAAATGAAGACTATCCTAGTGACTTTAAGCACAGTGTAGAATCAATCTATGATTTTCTTTTAATCCTATAAGTATCCAGCTCTTAGGCAAAATATACATGAAATAAAAGCACTGACCAAGATAGATCGTCTTTCATTTTTCCTGCATTTAGAGTGGTTGAATCCTACATGACTAGTATGCAAAGATAACAATACTGTTCAATTCAGAGTGAAGAGCTCTTTCAGACACCATCCTATGTGAGTAAGCCCCACTAATTCCAGTGGGAAGAAGGAGAAACAATGCCTAGTTGGTCTTCCTCTTCCTTCAGATATCCCTTAAGCATTCCTTTCTCTGAAAATTCTCCAGTTACTCTTGGATTAGTTTCAATGTCCCAATGTGGCTCCAGGGCATCCCGTTCTTCTATGTTCTATAAATGCTCCCTTAACTTCAGTCTTCTCCAAGGGAAAGAAAGTTTTTCACTACAGGAACTCTTCTCCACTGCGCTCTCTCCGCTTTTAACACAGAGTCAGTGCTCAGTAAATGCTCATCATCTGACCAGTCACTACGATGACACATAGCCAAAGGTGGTGATGATGAGAGCTAGGAGGGGTCATACCCCAGGACCACGCTCACTCCTCAAGCTCTCTCTAGTCCAAGACACATATGGCGGGAGGGTTTCTTTGGGGTTATTATTGCCATTGGATCACATATCCAATTTACAAGCCCACAGCTTTGGCTTTTAATTTTAATTTTAGGAATTTGCTCTCACTTTTGGCATAGTTTGATAAATCTGTAAAGGCAAGAAACTTTATGAGGTAAAAGTCATTAGCATAGAATCTCTTTATTCACTTGAGAAATTCACCTCAAATTTAACTATTTTTGAAAACACAAATGCACTCAGTTAAATCTCAGTACCTAATACCTTACTATTATGTAATATGCTATTTTCAATTCATAGTTTTACTATTACTAATGATGGATAAAGCCTTTCTTACATTCAGAGTTATAAAATACTCAATAGTTTAATAAATCAGCTCTGAGGACTTCTTAGATTTGCAAAGAAATAATTCCATACCACAACCTCCAATTACATCTACTTTTTTTAATGAACAATAAACACATATTTCCTACTCAGGAGACAGTGACCTGATTGTCCAATGATATATTACACACTGCCTTGCACTGCTTTTATGTACCCTCAGTGTAGGTCTGTACGTGTCACATACTTCAGCCATCTATGATCTGCTTCTTTTCCAGCCACGTTAGTCTCTGCGTAGTGTTCACAGTTTCTGGTGAAGCTCACTTATGCTTACTGAGGTCTCTCTCTATGCAAACAACACAACGTTTTGCTTTAGCTCTGGTGGCTTGGCCAGTACACTGAACGTCACTGTGCAAAACAAGGGCACCCACAAAGCAGGAAAAGAAAACACACTCTACTCACTTCAATCAGACAAGAATGAGTAAAAGGTTTAGCTTGTTAAACAGCATGTCCTTTGAATTCCATTTTACTCTTTGAGCTAAACTATTAGATTTGGGGGCATAAACAGGATGTCTTTGAAGTCAACAACAGGCCACTCTGAAAGAAGGGAGACAGCCATTGCTGCACATTTTAGGTATTGAACAAATATAGTTCCAAGACTGTAAATAAATTCTGCCATTACAGAAAGTGAAATGCTTTTCTTTCTTCTTTCACATTATTTAGAAAGAGTATTTTTCTCTAGAAAGAGTTCTGTTGGATTTTCTCTCTCCAGTTCCCTAACTCCCCTACATATTTACTTTTTGAATCAAAGGGGAAGAGCCCATCCAAATAAATCAACAGCTCTTACAAAAAAAAAATGACCGCAGTGATCCCTGTAGAGCTATGTAATGCATCAGGATAGAGCAGGAAGAGCAACGAAGGGAGTATGTGTCAGAACTGGGGTCATGTTTTGCTCTATTGTGGCAGCTGTTTCATCTGTGGACAAGTCATTCCAAGCTCAGACTGTCCAATACTCGTCATAGTGTTAAATGAGATGTGATATATGAATATGTTATTAGTGATTCGCAAAGGCCAATTCAAAGACAAACTTGTTGTTTTCATCTATTATTGACATATTTTCTAAGCATTTTGTCTTGCTTGCTTAAGAAATCAAATATCAATAAGGAAAGAAAATGTCTGCTAAGACTTTCTTAGAAGCTGGTAAAAGAAACATCCCCCCTGGTGTATAGGAGAGAGGAGGGGAGGATTCCCAGAGGTAAAAGCTAGGCTCAGACCCCTGTTGGTCAGAAGGTCTGTAGGTATCTAAGAAGCCTTGCCAAGGAAAAAAAACTAATAAGCTCCCAGGAAACTCCTTAGGTATCTAGTTATCTTGACTCCAAATCAATTGAAAACTGTTGGGACTAAGGAAACGCAAACGCCTGTTTTCTTTATAATATCAAAACTAAGAATATTCTTCTTCCTACTCTTTAAAATTTAATCATGCATGCACTCTTAGGTGTTGCAGTTTTTGAACTGTTATTAAAAATGCATGTTTCTGCCACATTAAAGGGGGAACAGAGGTTTGTGTGTTGTATTATTAATTATGTGTAGGAAATAAAATTCTGGTCAGTTTCTGCAGAAGGTACACACACACAGAGCAAAGGATTTGCCAGGTAAGTAGAGACCATGTGAGTGCATGCCTGCTGTTCTGCCTCTGTGCACTTACTCTTGAGGTCCAAGTTCCTGGCTCCCGCAGTGATTTGCGTTGTGATTTTCGTGTCGATTTTTACAGTGTGGAGATTGCTGGTGTCCCTTGATATCATCACATTATGCCACTGATTGTCATTGAGAGGTTTATTTGAGCTCCCTTTGATGAGGTTAGCACCATTTCCCAAATCAAACACGTAATGTAAGTACCTGGGAAAAAAGGAAAAGTGGGAAAGTGAATTTTTGATGCAGTCAAACTAGATATTACAATTGGGCAAGTTTTTTTTTCAGGTGGCTCCATATCACCTAGAAGTCATAAGAGTGAGTTGTATAGAACCTCAGCTAACAAGAAGGTAAGAAACACTATTCGGTGTTAGCAGGGAGAATTACTCATTTTTTTTCAGTACAGGAAATAGTGAAAATTAAAGTTTTTAAATCATAGTCTAAATTTTATGACTTTGGAAGGTAAATATCTTGCACTACTCATTCCCCATATTCACCAGTGCAAAGTACACTGAACTGGCAATTTTTCTTAGCTTCTTGCATCTGCTTTTCTTTCCATTTTGGATGCCTGTTTCTGTATGAGAAATGTGCACTCGTCCTTTAAGATTCAGCTTGAATATCCACTCCCTGTCTAATACAATCCCTAATTTCTCTAAAGACTCTCTTGAGCCTTTGTACAAGATCATCTTAGGAAACTTTTCATGGTGCTTCTGTTCTGGTTATGTGTTCACCTATATTCCCTAGGATTATAAGTTTGTATACATGTGTCCTGGGGTTGATGAAATCTGAAATATGCATGAGGTGGCAAGAAAAAAATATATATAGCTATAGATATGTGTGTGCCTAGCACACTATCTAGCCCACTATAAATATGTGGTAATCATCACTGAATGAATACTCAAGTGAATTAAAATACATCAAATTTTTAACGCAGTTTCAAAGAAATTTCACAAAAATATTTCTAAATTCTTTGAGAAACTCTGACATAGAATTAAGTTTGAATTACATGACATTTTGTGGAATTGAAATAATCTGATTACTTTAATTAGCTATTTAACAGCACAAATTAGCCTACAAATCTGTAGAAAAAAAGAATTATAGTGTGCATTTTAAGGCAATCCATATTTGAAGCATAAGATTCATGGAATGCCTAGCATAAATTAGAACTTAATGTTATTTATATTTCATATATGGAAATGTAGGTATACAAGACTATACTGAACCCCTATTAATATTCAAGTAATTTAAACAAATGTATTATTTGCACCTCACTCCACCCACCCCTGCCCACTAACTTTCAAGTCAAGTCAGTACATTTTGCTTAATGTATGTTTTTGAAAATTGAGGTTCATTTTTCCAAAGTTTTACTTGTCATTGAAGTGACATATACTCACCCTTTAACTAATTCAACCACAATAAAGTCATTTCCATCCCCACTGTTATAAAGAATAAGTCCATCTAGGGATGTTGTCTTAAACTGGAAGAAAAGATGCATAGAAGTGTAGGCTTGCAATGTAGCTAAGGCAACATAGCTCGATTTGGTCTTGAAGGTGACAGGGTCTGCTATGATGTTCCTGAAGCCAAATCTGGCATTGAGCTCACAGTAATCTATGTCGCCATTTTTACACAAGTCAATGTATGCCATTCCATTAAAAGTCAGGCTCTGAAGGTGTCCAATGAAGTTGGAGGGGACAGAAGACAGATATCGTCGTTCTGTAATGATGCCAGTCTCTATGTTATGAAACTCCAGCCTTGTATGATCCCCTGCCATTTGACCTAAAAAGAAGGATAATGTATTATTTTCTGTATGTGAAAGGCACTTCTAACTTTAGATTCTATAACAACATCACATTTTAAGATACAAGAACCCAAATACCTCCTGGATATTCGGGTCCATACAGTAAAAACACAGAAGTAATGGGAAAGGACGAAGCCAGATTACATAACACAACTTTCTTAAATCAGGTTTTAATCTCTGTCCATATTTTAGTCTTAATAAAATTCATCCTCATCAGCCAAAGTTACAGAGTTTTTAAAAAGTAGAAGGAAAAATAGGAACTATGTAAGGAAGAAGAGAACATTAAGAAGGAGGCAGAGAGAAAGAGGAAAAGGAAAAAGAAAAAGAAAAAGAGAAGGGAAGGAAGGAATGATGGGAGGGACAGAGGGAGAGAGGGAGGGAGGGAGGGAAAGAGGGAGGGAGGGAAAGAGGGAGGAAGGAAGGCAGGCAGGCAGGCAGGCAGAGGAAGGGATTGGGGAAATGATTGTCATAAATCATCCCAATAAAAAGTGATATATCCCAGTTTTATGGTTAAGTGATGTTTTTCTTTATAAAAAATGTTCTTCAGGAAAAAAAAGAATGTGACTATATTTTCTTATGCCCAATAGAAATAATGAAGAGCTGTTGACTATTCTTCCAATAATGAACCATGAAAATGTGTTTGAAGTTAAGCATATACTATTCACCTTCCTTTTTCTGAATAGTTCTCATAGTCTATCCTAGAACTAGTCTTCTAACCACTTTAGAATTTCGGTTTATCTCTGGACCTATGCCATTTTCCTTGCACTTATGTTTTGGATAACTAAACTGAGCATAATGTACCAATTCAAGGCATGCCCAATTTTGAGAATACAAGTGAAATCCGTCCACTTTACCACAGGTTATAATCTTCTTTAAACACACTAGCATGAACTTGGTTGCAGATTTATGCAATGATTCACTCTTCAACTCAGCCCCCATCCCTCTCCATCCTGCCATATTTCTCCGTCAACCCCAATAATGCCACCTAGTCTCATTTTACTTCCAGAGTGATAATAAGCTAAATAAAAAAAGATGTGAACTTGTTTTTTAAAACAAAACATAAAGTACTTTACCATTGCTAGTGATTCACTCTTAGCACCTTGTTCTTATCTAATTAAACTATCATTCACTTTCTTCTGAAACTCTAAAAGATCATTTAAATTGTAATGAAGTTCTTCCACGTGCTAGTTTCACTACTCAACTTGGCTTAACTGGGAAATTTATCGAATTTTCCCTATCCTATTATCCATTATGTTGATGAAAATATTAATTAGTGCCAATCTCAGTATAAGCCCCTGAGAAAATGCACTGGATCTTTTTCCCAGGTGTAATGAAGACTGAACAGTCATCTATGGGGGCTTCCTTCAACCAGTTTAGCAGATTTCCATTTCATTAATCAATATAGTAAAATATTAGATGGCATTTTAAGGAAATGTCTAAGTAAGATACAAAAGGCATACTTTTTGTTGTGCAAGAAAAATCGTCTACATACTTAATTGACTTTGATGCTTATTAACTCATTGGTGTAAAGAATTCTCTTCTAAGCTGGACTTAACTCTACTTAATTTTCACACTTGCTTACTAGTCCTAGATCCTGATAATAGCTATACTGTCACCCTGGGCATGTTCTCATTTTAGCCATTGGTTTGTTCCAATCCCCTCTCTGCAAACTTATTTTTTGTAAACAAAAAATACCACTGTATGTAATTGTCTCTCCTCCCTTATCCCCACTGTCTCCTGCTTGTCAATCTGATGCAAAAAATACTATTAAATCCTTAGCATTCTGGTTTCTTGCATGACAACATTTCTTTCTCCGTCTTCAGTTCCTCTTGTTCAATGACCTCTATACCACTTTGTGGGAGAACTCCCTCTTTGGTAGCAAATAAAATGAGCCTTGAATAATTTTCAAATATAAAGTTCTAGAGACACCAGTAACATTGAATTAACAAGCCATACAGAATGAAAAATATGTAAAGCTTAAAACTCACTTGGGCTTTTCTATCTCCTTGTATTGATTTTTGTCTTTTTCACACTATTAAAATCTGAGTCTTAATTGAGCGAACCTGCCCCAATCCTGAAATTGTCATGTTTCTTCGTAAAAGTTCCATTAGTGAACCCATCGATAGTAGAGAAATATGCAGAAAAATATTTCTAATACTTGAAAGTAAATATGAGCCCCAATTTTCAAGTTCTTGGCAGCTCTGAAATAGTAAAACATATTTTATTTAGGAGGACTGAGAAATTCAGTGATAAAAATAGTACGTAATGTCTCTTTTCTCAAAGGAATAGAATATGTATGCAGAGCATAAATAATAAAAAGGTAGTAAAACAGTGGTGGAGCAACCATGGCCCGGTTACAAGAAAACTCATTATGGCCCATGTTCGAGAGCCTATTATTTCTTTAATAAGCATATATAAATTGCATTGACAGTAATGGCAGATATGCTTTCTCTAGGGGGAGAATTAGCCCCTAAAAGCCCTCATCCACTAAGAAAACATTAACTGCTGCCTTTTAAAAACTCTTTTTTCCTCAGAATATATTTCAGTGTTTAATCCTCTGTCAATAATGTAGCCACCTCTACTCTTGTATACATATATTGATTAAGGGGAAAAAAGCGGGAGGGCATTAAAGGAGAAAGATTTTTAAGGCTCTGACCATTTAAAAATCCACTGTCTTTTCCAGAGATTTTTGTGGGAAGGAGAATTTGAAATTAGCAAAATGCCTCTGATCAAAGTGTCTGGGGTAAAGTAGATTGACAATAATCTCCGATTAAAAAAAAAAAATAGAAAATAAAAAAACCTAGATGGTGTGTTTGCATAGAAATCTCAATATCTAAATCAAATCTTTTTAACCAAATGGATAGCAAGATCAGCTATTTTAGGTTTGGTTGGGTTAAATCTCTGCTGCAGAATAAAACAACCTGTGTCTTACATCAACTTGTTAATTCACTTAAAGTTACTGAGTTTCTGTGGTATATGTAAAAGTCAGGTAACAAAGAAATCACGATGAGAAAAACAGATATGCCTCCTGTTTTCAGGAAATTCATGGTCCATTGGGAGAAGGTAGACAAACAGACATAAGGAAATAATTAAATATATAATGGTAAACTCAGAAAAATGATATGATTTTGATGAACAGGGCAAACTTAAATGTGAAGTATTAAAAAGAGAAAGCCATGCTAATAATGGGAGAAGAGAAATGGGGAGGTGATTCCAAGAAGGGGAGAGAGATGAATAAAGGCTCTCAAAAGAGAAAGACCTGGGGATGTGGCTACAGTCCTAAGTACAGCTAGTGGCTCCCATGAGATGGGAAAGAGTCAGCAACCAGGTATCACAGTGCTTCCTGATTATGTTAGGAACTATTGGAGGGTTTTAATCAGGTGTAAGCCACAAGTCAGTGTGTGTGTGCATGCTCATGTGTGTGCATGTGCATGTGTGTTAATGTGCGTGTGTTTAATCTGGGTAGAATAGATTGAGATTGTTTAAACTAGGGTGGTTATAGCAGAAATGAAAAAAAAAAGACAACAAGGTAATTTTGCAGGTAGAATGTGCAGGATTTACTAATGATGTGCAGAATGATGGAAAGGACGGAGATAATGATGACACCTGGCTTCCAGGCTTGAATAACTGCATATATGATAAATATTGTTCAATGAAGGACACATGCACTAACATAAATACACATACAAAGTACACAATTCCAGAGTTTTTGACAGACTAAGTGATGAGTTAAAATCCAAGGACTCCCCACTTAGGGATCTCATATATTTTGAAGAACCCTTTCTCATTTGAGCCCTAGGAAATCTCTCCCTTTTGGGGCTTCTTTGCTGGTAACTGCTGTCCTTATCACCCTAGTTGAGGGACAGACATTTCTAAAACAGCCTTAGTATGGACTGTCTTGTGCTCAATCGATACTTAACAGTATTTATAACTATAACTTAAATATGAGGTCAAATGTAGGACTTTACATAAAGTGTTCCTAGTGTTTTTCCTTTTTAAATTTTTTTCTGTTCAGTGATGTCTGACTTGCTGTAAAATTTAAGAAATCACCATTGCTTTCCTGATTCATAGGTGGCTTCAAGTGGCCACTCTAGTTTGAAAAAAAAAAAATCCCATCTTAAACTTAAGCCTAAATGGCAAGCTTCCATTGCTATTTTTAGAAATCTTTTCTAGCTATATAAGATGAGGCTGACTTTTTTATTCTTATGAATTCTTTGCTTTCATGAGATCTTTGACAAATCATAATCCCCCAAATATGATTTGCCCTGATGAAAACTCAACAAGAAAGGTAAACTATTGTGGGGAAAAAAAAATTGTCTTTAGCTCTGATCAGCAAGATGCTGGGTGCTGAGGGAAGGAAAGGGGTGGGGTGAGTATTTGGGGAAGGATGCATTATTTAGGTGAATCATCAATCGGCATACTTGGCTGTATGCCGATTCACCTTTAAACTCTGAGAAAGAGCATATTGGTTCCTACAACTGAAAAAATGTTCAGCTCCTACAGAGTAGAGGTTACAATCTGATTTCTGCTCTAAGGCCATGCAATTTTGAGAAAGAGTAAATGTCAGGCTAATTTACTGAAATGCTAGTTTATATTTTACATTTCCTTCAATTCTAGAAGCTAGCCAATTCCCTTGTAGCACTTTGCCTCAAAGGCCTTTTCTTGGCAGAAGTGGAAGCTGCTGGAAAACAATGCCTTTTCCAATCTTTCCTAAAGGTCTGATTTGCAAAGTGTTCCAGAAAGGAAAAAAAGAAG
>NW_011888872.1:8465130-8468000 GCF_000151845.1 Pteropus vampyrus | reverse complement strand
GGGAAAAAAAAATTGTCTTTAGCTCTGATCAGCAAGATGCTGGGTGCTGAGGGAAGGAAAGGGGTGGGGTGAGTATTTGGGGAAGGATGCATTATTTAGGTGAATCATCAATCGGCATACTTGGCTGTATGCCGATTCACCTTTAAACTCTGAGAAAGAGCATATTGGTTCCTACAACTGAAAAAATGTTCAGCTCCTACAGAGTAGAGGTTACAATCTGATTTCTGCTCTAAGGCCATGCAATTTTGAGAAAGAGTAAATGTCAGGCTAATTTACTGAAATGCTAGTTTATATTTTACATTTCCTTCAATTCTAGAAGCTAGCCAATTCCCTTGTAGCACTTTGCCTCAAAGGCCTTTTCTTGGCAGAAGTGGAAGCTGCTGGAAAACAATGCCTTTTCCAATCTTTCCTAAAGGTCTGATTTGCAAAGTGTTCCAGAAAGGAAAAAAAGAAGGGCAGAATGCAATTAAGGGCTGAAAGAGAGAATGAGGAGATCACCACTGACCAGGAGAGAGATGGGTATTGGTGGCATTTAGCATTACTGAGTACCAGCATCCTGTTTTCTGGTTAGGTTCAGGGGTTCAGGCAGAATTGATGATGTAAACATAAGGAGATGGCCATAGCCCTTAGGCTGTAGAGGTCAGCAAAGATTCTTTGCCTCATTTAGAACAGAAGTAGCAGAGTTCTTGAAATTCAAAGTATAATCTTAGAAAATAGTCTATTCGGTAAGAAGTAATGGGCCATGAGTCAAAAAGCAAATGATCAAATAAAAAACACATTTAGGTTCTTTTCTCAGTTTTGGCAATAATGACATTTCAAAAAAACATAAGTCAATTAGCTTCTTGGAACCTCAGTTTCCTCATGTATGAGATCTGAGACACACTTAGGGACTTAGGAATGCTCTGCTGTGGTTTTCATATGACCTTATCTCTGGCAGCTATTTCTTCCCAACCTCTTGCACATGAACTTAAGACCTTAAGCACTCATGTCTTCCCCTTTTGAGAACACCCTAACTGTCCAAACAATAGATGCTAATCTATAAAAATAATTCATTCCTCTTTGGAGAACAACAGCCCTGGCCAAAACTAGTTGAACTTCAGCTAACACTTCTGCCAAAGCTCTGTAAAAATCTGCCTTCCTTCCCAAGTTCACACAGCTCTTCCTGAGTCTTCTCATCCTTGGCCATTTTAAATAAAAGCTTCTGCTAAGGGATCTCTGATTGATTTTCTCCCTCAGAGAATACAAAGACATATCATAGCAGGGGTTTCTCAATGTTAATCCACGGACTAGATACAAGAGAGCACTCTGGAGAGATTTTAAGGGGAAAAAAAAAAAAATGATTGAGCTCCTCCCAGACTGTCTGTGATATCAGACTAGGAATTTGTCCTTTTAAAGCTTTTCGGGTGATTTCAAAACAAAGTAAAGTTGTATCCACATGTAGAAACCAAATTTTGGAGAGCCTTAAAGTGCTAATGAAATAAGATACTAAGAGATCTATGAATTAGCAGTTTGCTTCTTTTGGACTCAAGAAAGATTCTCTCAAGTTAAAATTCTATACATGATATTTCCATATTGATAGAATCTACTAATCTCTGATTCTAGGAACCCACCTGGGATGAATGTAAAACACACTTCTCTGCTGCACAAGGACCATCTTGTGCTTTGTACTAAAATAACTGAAATGGAGATGTTCTCTCCAGAAGAAAAAATGGGTAATATCCCAGCAGGTCACGCGCTTGGAGTTATTTTCAGCAGAGAGAACAGAGGCCCACCAATTCCTCTTTCATTTGGCTCTCCTGTGTCTCTGGGGTGGACCTTTATATGGCTACTCTCAGTTAGGAATCTACAAATCAGAACTGAACTTGACATCCTTAATATTAGAGTTTAACCTACTAGGGTAAATGGCCAAAAAGGATCTAGTATAGCTTATAATGAAAAAGTAGTCCATCTGACTTAATTCCAGCATATTTATCAATTTACTTAGAAGCTAACAAGTATAACTTGCTGTTGTTCATTACCAGAATACACAAGAAACAAAGAAATCAAACAGAAATTGGCATCTGAACAGTGACTTCAACATTTTATGACGCCCTAAGATATTTAACAAGACATAAAATTAAAATAGTTTATAATTACAACTTCTTCAATTATTAAACAGAAAAAAAAAACATGATATAAGTGTTGATCATTTGAGAGAAAAAAAAACACTGAGCTTGTTGTTTATTGAATGGAATAGTTACTAGAAAAATTGGAATAAAAAATAAACTGTGTGTATCTATTTCAAGTTGTGCTTTGGTTTTCAAAATCACCTGCAAGAAATGTGAAAGTGTACAGCTTCGGCAAAAGAAAATGCAATAAGGACAGTGAGGTTTACCTGTCATGGCCTGTTGGTCATCCACTGTTAACTTTAAACTTTTTCCTCGACGAACCACACGCACTGTGTGCCATTCGTTATCATTGAGGTTATAGCCGGCAAAAAGGGTCTCGGGACCTTTGCCTGTAGAATATGCCAAACAGTCATTATGGACACTCAGAATTAGTCAAACAAATGAACCTCACAGAGAGTGAGAGAAAGAGATAAAGAAAGGGGGAAAGTGAGGGAAAGGGAGGAGAGAGAAGAGAGAAAGAAATGAGAAAGAGAGTGGAGAGAGTGGAGAGAGAGAGAGGAGAAAGAGAAGAGAAAGAGAGCGAGACTGGCTGGATCAATTTTCAAGCCCATTAAAGTCATGGCAAGCAAGGAAAATGACAAGTTAACAGACATTCTGGTGTGATACTTTAAGAAAAATCTTTAACATTATGCATTGATCTAAGACAAGTGAATGAACCTGTTGTCATAAATAGGCACAGTCAATACAGCATTGAGCAGTCTC
>NW_011888872.1:8458214-8463660 GCF_000151845.1 Pteropus vampyrus | reverse complement strand
GGAAAAAAAAAAAAATGATTGAGCTCCTCCCAGACTGTCTGTGATATCAGACTAGGAATTTGTCCTTTTAAAGCTTTTCGGGTGATTTCAAAACAAAGTAAAGTTGTATCCACATGTAGAAACCAAATTTTGGAGAGCCTTAAAGTGCTAATGAAATAAGATACTAAGAGATCTATGAATTAGCAGTTTGCTTCTTTTGGACTCAAGAAAGATTCTCTCAAGTTAAAATTCTATACATGATATTTCCATATTGATAGAATCTACTAATCTCTGATTCTAGGAACCCACCTGGGATGAATGTAAAACACACTTCTCTGCTGCACAAGGACCATCTTGTGCTTTGTACTAAAATAACTGAAATGGAGATGTTCTCTCCAGAAGAAAAAATGGGTAATATCCCAGCAGGTCACGCGCTTGGAGTTATTTTCAGCAGAGAGAACAGAGGCCCACCAATTCCTCTTTCATTTGGCTCTCCTGTGTCTCTGGGGTGGACCTTTATATGGCTACTCTCAGTTAGGAATCTACAAATCAGAACTGAACTTGACATCCTTAATATTAGAGTTTAACCTACTAGGGTAAATGGCCAAAAAGGATCTAGTATAGCTTATAATGAAAAAGTAGTCCATCTGACTTAATTCCAGCATATTTATCAATTTACTTAGAAGCTAACAAGTATAACTTGCTGTTGTTCATTACCAGAATACACAAGAAACAAAGAAATCAAACAGAAATTGGCATCTGAACAGTGACTTCAACATTTTATGACGCCCTAAGATATTTAACAAGACATAAAATTAAAATAGTTTATAATTACAACTTCTTCAATTATTAAACAGAAAAAAAAAACATGATATAAGTGTTGATCATTTGAGAGAAAAAAAAACACTGAGCTTGTTGTTTATTGAATGGAATAGTTACTAGAAAAATTGGAATAAAAAATAAACTGTGTGTATCTATTTCAAGTTGTGCTTTGGTTTTCAAAATCACCTGCAAGAAATGTGAAAGTGTACAGCTTCGGCAAAAGAAAATGCAATAAGGACAGTGAGGTTTACCTGTCATGGCCTGTTGGTCATCCACTGTTAACTTTAAACTTTTTCCTCGACGAACCACACGCACTGTGTGCCATTCGTTATCATTGAGGTTATAGCCGGCAAAAAGGGTCTCGGGACCTTTGCCTGTAGAATATGCCAAACAGTCATTATGGACACTCAGAATTAGTCAAACAAATGAACCTCACAGAGAGTGAGAGAAAGAGATAAAGAAAGGGGGAAAGTGAGGGAAAGGGAGGAGAGAGAAGAGAGAAAGAAATGAGAAAGAGAGTGGAGAGAGTGGAGAGAGAGAGAGGAGAAAGAGAAGAGAAAGAGAGCGAGACTGGCTGGATCAATTTTCAAGCCCATTAAAGTCATGGCAAGCAAGGAAAATGACAAGTTAACAGACATTCTGGTGTGATACTTTAAGAAAAATCTTTAACATTATGCATTGATCTAAGACAAGTGAATGAACCTGTTGTCATAAATAGGCACAGTCAATACAGCATTGAGCAGTCTCTCAAATTTACACAAACATATATATATATTTTATTTTTTTCCCCCCCTAATGGACTATCTGATTTTTGCAGCTATAACTTTCTTACTGGTGTAGTAGCTAACTGTTATGCAACCTCTGACCTGGGGGAGAGATCTGATCACAGGTCATTAGCTAACTATTTTCAGTGAGTGGCAGCTGGCTGGATTAGACTCTGGCAAGGAGGCTGCTGTCAGTACTATATTGTGTGACAGCTGCTCTTCGCTCTTACTTTATGTACCTCCAGTGTTCATCAAGTTCTTAAGTTTATGAAATGTTGTGTCTAAAAACTAAGTCTAGTTGAATACCCAGAAAATGAGTGTAGTTAAAAGCACTGACTCAAGAAATGAAGAAAAAAGAAGTCACAGCCAATAAAGTGTCAAGTGTTGAGTTTGGGAAGAAAAAACAGTGATATTAAACAGCAGTAGAGGGCAAGGATTCCTAGCTAAGGACCAAAAGAAAGGGCAAGAATGGTAACCAACTAAGAAAGTAACTGACAGAGAATCTATGGCATTTCAAACTCCATAGATTTAAATGGAATTTATATTAGCTTAGAACAGACAGATTATGTTAGAAAGTGGTTTTGTGGAAATTATTGAAATGACAAAGTTAGACAAAAGTCCCTCTTCCATTTAAAAAACAAAGCAAGAAAAAATAGCTTTTAATATAACTAGAAAAATGTTATAGACAAATAAGCATTTCTACTAGTCTTGACATTATGACTCATTGAGAAAAATAATGAAAAGTTTTTAAAGACACATTATTTGGTGATGGATTTCTATTTTTAAAAAAAAGTACTGAAATTCCCTGGTACATTAAAATGGTGAAAGACATGAATCTTTGAGTTTCATGACTTTCAACTGATTCAGGATTTGGGTTTGCTTCACAATTTCTTCAACTAAATTCTACCAGCAAAACCAGTAAATGTCCAAGAAGCATAGGAGAGCATGTGAAAAGGCCAAAGAGAAGAAAGAGAAAAAATAAATAAGGGAACCAAGTAGAAGAAACCTCAGTAATCAGTCTGACAAGAGGTCACCGTTTGCTTCCAGGCCCCTCATATCTCTCTTAGGATGTTACTGATGATATAAGTTTCACCTTCTTTGGTTGGAGTTGCTTTGGAACTTAAAATGAGCCAGTGATATAAATTAAATTTGCAGGATTAACTGTCTCATGTCTTTAAACAGAACCATCATTAAGATTAGAAGTCATCTTTTTGTTTCTTTAGAGAAGTTGAATTTGTCCAGACACACGAATAAAAACCAGTTTAGAAAACACAGTTTTAAGAGACTGATCACTAAATAACTAGAGGAAGCCTGCTAGTTCGGCAACTGCAAAAATGCTTTGAGACCAAATGTTGAAAGCAAGTTCCAGGATCAAAGGAACTCTTTCTAGTTTCAACGGTGAAGAGAGAAGTATTTAATAACTCTGTAGAATCGCAGCATCCTACTGGCAGCAAGGGTCATTCTTAGTTTTGATCTTTGAAAAGAGAATATATCATTTTAAAACTATTTTTATAAGGGAGAGCTTTTCTTTTCTTAGAAATGTGTGCTTTTGAAGCAGCTTCACTCCTGTTCTCTTAATTTTAAAAGTGTTTTGTCAAGAAAAAGAAGCATAAGGGTGATATCATCATTATACCCCATTCTGGGCTTGATCTTGCAGTAAAGTCATAATGTTTAATCTATGAAACAACTATTTTCATAATAACATGCACAAAATCCAATTAAAAATAACCCTTTGGTTCATAAAAATCTCTGTGGGCCAACTTCAAGCTTCTTTCCTACATTATTAAAAATGTAAAGAGATTGACTTTGGAAGACAAGGCTTTTTAAAAATGCACTGAATATTCTCAATTCGAAACAATGTTATTTATGCACCATGAAGTGTAATGGAAAATGCACTGGACAGGTAGTTAAGAACTTGCTTTTTGGTCCTTGATTTGCTACTAAGAAAGAAGTTGGGGGCCTAGAAATACTTATGTTCCACGTACTTTATCTGTTCACTTATTTCATCTTTATATTATTATCATTTTACAAAAGTGGAACAGAAGGCCTAAAAAATTAAAACTATTTGTCCCAAGATCACACAGCTAAAATGTGACAGAAAAGGGTTCCATCCTAGGTCTGATCTACTTAAAGTCTGCATACTTTCTCATGCATTATCTTGCCTCCCAGCTATGTGACTGTTGGCTATTAACTTAACATTCTAGTTTCCACACATCTGAATGAAGGGGGTGAGAGAGTTGCTGCTTGTCATGTCTTCCAGCTTGCTCTACAGAATGATCACAATGTTGGGAGCTCTTACATACCGTCTGTATAAGCCACGGTGGAAGAAAATCCATAACAATATACTGTACACTGATATGGCTGGTACTAAAGGCATGATATAGAGGAAGGGCCATCAATTTGGGGCTGGATCCACCCAGAATCAGCAACTTGCTAAAAGATTTAGCTTCTGGTGGTCTTAACACCCCAATTTATAAAGCGATGAGATAGTTCCTACAGTGCCTTTGAGATCTCACATCCTCACAGACATTTAAAACATATGGAATTGGTAAAGAAAAATGCTTAACTGTTGAAATTTGAGTTTAACAGCTATTTGTCCTTGTATGTAGATTTTAATGGCAAAATTATAGTCAATCCAGTTATTATCTGCATTTCTTATGAGACTTCTTTTCTTTTCTTTTTTTTTTTTTGAGGATGTCAAAATATGTCTCATTGGTAGTAATATCTTCCTCCCAGCATTAATGTAAGTGTTATGGATTGAAAGTTCATATGTTGAAGCCTGACCCCTAATATAATGGTTTTAGGGGAGGGACCTTTGTGAGGTAATTAGGTTTAAGTAAGGTCATGAGGGTGGAGCCTCTAAGATGGAATTAGTGCCCCTATAAGAAGAGGAAGAGAGATCAGAGTTCTTTCTCTCTACCACATGAGGTTACAAAAAGAAGGTAGCCATCTGTCAGCCAGCAAAAGAGCCCTCACCAAGAACCAAACCTAACAGCATCTTGATCTTGGACTTCTCTGACTCCAGAACTATGAGAAATAAATGTCTATGGTTTAATCTGCTCAATTCATGGTATTTTGTTATAGCAGCCCAAGCAGACTAAGATAGTGAGCAATATTTTAAAGATTTTTAAAGAAAGTTCTCAGCATTGTTTCTATTTTGAAGATAATAATTCCTTGGGTTTTATAGGAAGTTACACGTCATATGTAATTTTATACTCAAGTCTTACTGTAACTTATTAAGCCATAGAAGTTTTTTTTTTTCTTTCATTTTTTAGTTAACAAAGCAGATTTAGAAAGGTTGAGTGTATTATAACTCCCTGTCAGAGGCAGTAGAGAGTGAAATTAAGATTGATCTTGAGGTCTTCTTTCCCCATTTCAGGGTCCTTTCCACAGCCCCCAAAGTGATCTACAGACAGTAAAAGAGAGAGACAGTGTGGCAGAATGCCCACAGGTTACTATTTAACCAGACTAGATCAAAATTCAGCTCTACAGGCTAATGCTATTTTAAGGAATTTTAGGACTAGAAGGAGGATGAGAGGTATAGAAATCACTAAGCCACTTACAAATAAAGAATACGAGGTCAAAAGTGATTGTATAATGTTCCCTTGGTCACAACTATTTAACTGTGGAGTCCAGGTCTCTAGACTGTCAGTCTACTGAGCTTTCTTAAATTATTCTGCCCATTATATTAGGCTGAACTAAAGAACACCAAGACCTGAGTCTATGGTTTGGTCTATGACTGCACTTAAAATTGCATTGAAGTTGAAACCAAGTGAGAATAAATATAGTTTATTAAGAGAGCTGGTCTTTTCAAAAGTTTAAACTATGGTATAAGTGTTCTCTAGTTGGTGATATTCACTGGATTTTTTGGTAATTATGTA
>NW_011888872.1:8456902-8458164 GCF_000151845.1 Pteropus vampyrus | reverse complement strand
AGTTTATTAAGAGAGCTGGTCTTTTCAAAAGTTTAAACTATGGTATAAGTGTTCTCTAGTTGGTGATATTCACTGGATTTTTTGGTAATTATGTAGCTAAAATGTATTAATAACAGAAGTAGACACAATAAAAAATTCAGTTTTCCTCAATCTAGTTCAAGTTTATTGTCCTTTGACAACTTACCCATTTATGAATTTTAGGTGACTCTATGACCTTCTTCCTAAGAAGGGCTGGAGATAACCATAATTTAAGACATAGGACAGAGATGAAAAAGTATGTGAGTGTGTGTGTGTGTGCGGGGGGGAATTAGCAGTTAGCAAAACAATCCTTTTTTGAAATCTACTGCTCTTACAGAGCCTTCACTTAACCATTAAGAGATACACTTAAAAGATGATAGCTGTTTTTGACCAGATTAGTTATCACATTTGCTAATTACTTTTCATTTCCATTTTCACTATGGGAAGAGATGGTGGTAAAAAATGGATTTTGTCCCTATGTCCATCATCAACTAATTATGTCATCTTAAGTAAGTCATTTATATTCTTAGTTCCTCATATTTTTATCTGTAAAATAAGGATGCTTGATAAGAGCATATACTCTCCCACATTCTAACTTTAACATTCTGTCATTCTTGGATGGACCGGAACTGCTCTGAACTATTTTCCCACCATGTGGCTACACGAAAGGGTGTGATTGTATAATGAAGTTCTCTAAATTTATAAAATTTTCCTAATTATCATTTTATCATTGCTAATTTCATCATGGGTAGGCAGAGGGCAGAAAAAAACTTTAACAAGTGTTTTCTAGGCCTAGAATTACTAAACTCAAATGAAACCAGTAGGACAATACTGATAAATACTAGGATAGGTGTTTATTAATTTATATTGTCAAATTTTAAGGGGGAGAACTCTGTTTTTGTCATCTTGGTATCCCTCACAGATTATAGCACCAAATAATCTATAAATGATCAGGCAGGAGCAAGAAATACACCATTCTGTGTAACGGGCTATGCCCCAGCTTTATGGAAAAGTTTCCTTCGGAAACAAAATCACAGATCAGGAGGTTATGTGGTGAAATAATGAAGTCATCTCTAAGGAACGCTTTCATTTAGCTATGGTAAATTATTCTCTCCTCTATTTAATGAATCAGGTCGGGCCTGGGCAATGTTGGAGACTCTGACCCAGTGATTTTCTAAGCTTCCCTTACTCATAACAAATACAGTTGTGCAATGTGAAAATCAGGAGCTAAACTAGGGCAGTGG
>NW_011888872.1:8449900-8456852 GCF_000151845.1 Pteropus vampyrus | reverse complement strand
GATTGTATAATGAAGTTCTCTAAATTTATAAAATTTTCCTAATTATCATTTTATCATTGCTAATTTCATCATGGGTAGGCAGAGGGCAGAAAAAAACTTTAACAAGTGTTTTCTAGGCCTAGAATTACTAAACTCAAATGAAACCAGTAGGACAATACTGATAAATACTAGGATAGGTGTTTATTAATTTATATTGTCAAATTTTAAGGGGGAGAACTCTGTTTTTGTCATCTTGGTATCCCTCACAGATTATAGCACCAAATAATCTATAAATGATCAGGCAGGAGCAAGAAATACACCATTCTGTGTAACGGGCTATGCCCCAGCTTTATGGAAAAGTTTCCTTCGGAAACAAAATCACAGATCAGGAGGTTATGTGGTGAAATAATGAAGTCATCTCTAAGGAACGCTTTCATTTAGCTATGGTAAATTATTCTCTCCTCTATTTAATGAATCAGATCGGGCCTGGGCAATGTTGGAGACTCTGACCCAGTGATTTTCTAAGCTTCCCTTACTCATAACAAATACAGTTGTGCAATGTGAAAATCAGGAGCTAAACTAGGGCAGTGGTTTTATTATTATTATTTTTAAATCAGTGGAATTCCTCCCCCCACGTAATCTTGCATAATTAATATAAAAATCACATAAAAGGGGAGTTGGACTGCTGTTGAAGAAGCAGGCTAACTTGGCCTCCTGAAGCATCATCCTGAACCCCCAGGTGCACAGAATGCTCTAGAGGGCTCATTTCTCTGTTTAGAAAAAGGATGATTATCAGCAAACTCCAGCGATATTTAAGTATCTTTTGCAAGTAACATTTTGCTTTTAAAATTAGATTTGATTTATAAAAATAAAATTATAGTTTACAAATTAAAAAAATACTTTATCAAACCATCATTCATCATGTGTAACAAGGTCCAGAGGTATTCAAAGTGACCACTTTTTGTCTGTCTGCAATGTTAGCCTTCTAGCCTGCATTTTCAAAACACTCTTAATTACAAAGTCCAAATTCATAGACTCTCCCCTGAAGATTTTGCAGACTGTTTCCTCTTATGTCATATGAGCTATGAAACAGATTGCCTTTCCTTATTCGGATTCATCAGGAAACTAAGATTCAGGATGTGTAAGTAATTTTAGCAACTTGATTCTTCTTTCTCAAAAAAAAACTTTTTGGCATATTGGCTTTCCTCATAATTATTTAACATAATTTTTGTTAATCACTTTAATTCTATTTCAAAGTATTAGAGCATAAATCAATATGTGAATTTATTTAATAAACAAAAGAATACCTTCCAAGGGATGTACAAATAATTAATTCAGCTGTCTCATTTTATAGACAGCTCCAAGGGAGGTTAAATGATATATATCTCAAATCTCCAACAATATTAAACAGGACTTTATTGACCGATTTCAGGTTTGTGTGCAGGCATATTTTAAATTTATTTTCATGTTTTTGGAATTAAAATTATATATAACAAAATGCACATAAAAGTAACTTTGAATTCTTGCATGCAAGTGTCCTATGAACTACTTATACTGGTTTTTGAATGTGGGAATGTGGGAAAAAAATAGTAAAGAGCAATAGCAAAGAATAACATAAGGCTAAGATATCTATGAAGTGATGCTGTCAAAGATATCTAGGATACTACGATAAGACTACGATGACTCTGGAGCTGAAAGATGGATGTGGTTTGAGAAAATCAAACATATACTAATTATATTTTGATTTTTAAAACTGTATATCACAAAGCTGAAACACATTACATACCCTTTAGGTAGCAGAACAAGAGTTCTGCCTCCACTGGTATATTTTAAAGATGTTAAACACATAAATGGACCATCTGTATCAAGAATCTTATCTCTTAGTATAGTTCAAACAAATTGGTTCTGGACTTCCTTTTTGTTGCCTTAAACATCAAATGTAAATAATTTCTATTTTATAACTCTATATAATTATTTAAGTGGTTAACGTGCTTGCTCAATTAAACCATTAATTAAACATGAGGATTTTTATGGGAGCTTCTGCAAAGCCATAACCTGGTGTACTGCATAGATGATAGGCAGGTAGGAATCTATTTAGTTTGCCTTCTACAAATGATCCATCTACTCTCTCCATTTTATTAAGAACAGATTGTGTCTTTTCAATCACAGCTATCTGGGCTAAAGATGGGCATCATGTAAACGTGGATCCTAAAATGTCCACAGTTATGCTATACATTAAAAGTGAAAAGACTAGCACCGACTTATGCATATAAATTAATTCTATATTTATACATGACTTTTCATTTTTTTAGATCATTAAACTGCCTATAGCACACAATAATTGAATTAGAAATTACAGTGCAATAGCATCTCAGAATTACAAAATTTTAAAATAAAATGGTCCATACTGTGTCTGCTGTTTATCCCATTTAACTATTCTTACTTATTCATTCTGAGTTATGTGGCATCCATATCCTATTAATTTTATTTAACTATTATTTTGTGCCAAATGCTAATCTCAGCATTGGGAATGTCCCAGCTTAGATTCTCAGAGAGCTTATATTCTAAATGATTAGAGGTCAAAATACTTTTTTTTGTAATGGGCCAGATGGTAAGCATATTTGGCTTTGCAGGATGTAGTCACCACAGCGATACTCAATCTTATCATTGTAGTATATAAAGGGCAACAGATTATTTGTAAACAAATAGGTATAGCTTTGTTTCAGTAAAACTATTTATTAAATCAAGCAGCCAGCCTATGGGCTGTAGTTTCCAGGCTTCTGTAAGATACACATAAATAAAAAGACAATTTAAATTTCCCGTTCTCATAAACTTTTACACTGAATGTGAAGTAATAAATAATGGAAAAATATTTAAGAGCTTACAAGTCAGGAAACCTGAATTTTGCATTCAATGTTGCCATTAAATCTAACATAACCTTAATTATGCTAACAGTCTTTTATTGCTCTTAGTCTGAGTTTTCTTATCAGTAAAAACAATAAAAACAATGGCAAAACCTAAAAACAATTTTAAAAAGTTTTAAATGGCATAAGACAATTGCAAATTCCCTCCACTTCTAAAATCTAATTACCTTTCCTATTCTGCAAACTTAGAATAGCACCTTTATTTAAATGTGAGATATTTGTGTGTGTGTGCATGTAAAATTAGAGTTTATCTCTATTAACTTTTCCAGGTACTAACAAGACTTATTTGACAATTGATTTTGAGGAAAATAGCCTCTGGGTGGGAGGCAGGATGCCATGGAAGCTGGAAACAAGCCTTGTCATTATGACAATAATGAGAAGAGAGAAAAGCCATGAGAAACAGAAGCAAAAGCCACCACTGCTTGATGCCTGAGTCACAGTTCCTGGCAGTAGCACTTCTTACCTGTAAATGACAAGAGGACGTGCTTCTCAGGTTGTAATTATGACAACTTCAACCCGTTTGACTTTGCCAATAGTTTCCAGTTCTAAAATAATTACTTTAAAAAGTATGACCTCTACTTAAAAAAAAAAAAAAAAAAGAGTGACTCCTCGTTAAATGTTTCTATTTTATCTTTCTCAATTTCTAGATAATGGGCTGGGAGCAAAATTCTTGTTTTTTGTTTTTTCTCGCATGAATCAGCGGAGACATTTAATTACAAATTAAAATCAAACACATGTAAATGGCACCTTCAGATTCCTCTTTTTCTATTCAATAACATTACTAGGGGAAGGACCTACTAAATAATTTGTGAGCCCAATGTGAAATGAAATAAAGAATTTCAGGACAGTGACAGCAGGGCATTAATCCAAACACAGGTCCTTCTAAGCATAGGCTCCTGGGTGACAGCACAAGTTGCATTCTGTTGAAGCCAACCCTGATTAGGTTATAATTTTGTGCTTATTTATTTTTAAAGTTGCCTTTAGTTAGTTTTATATATGAGAATGTGCAGACAAGGCTGGAGGCAAAATAGTTCATTTATCCATGTAAGAGGTACAGTTGAGTCACCTGCCTCACCTGTCTGCACTTAATGACGAGGCCTCTGGGGTATGAGAGAAGCCGTCTTAGAGCTGTCTTGCTGGCCCAGCCTAGTGCCAGTCACGACCTAGGTTTGTTGACATACTAATCACCCTAACGACCTTGAAGCTGAACTACCTAGCAAGCCATGTCACTCTTTCCTCTTCTTTTCTATCCATCTTCAGCCCTCTTCGATTAAGCTAGGGAGGGATACATCCTTGAGAACTATTACAGATGTCTTCATGAAGAGCTATTCGCCTTTTCTGTATAAGCAAAGAGACATTAATAGAGTTCTAAGGACAGACAACTTTCTTTACAGTAAAAATATTAGAAGTGCTTCTCCCCAATTAAAAAGTACTTTGAGCAAATAATATAAGGTCTTATATCAAGCTTGGACATGTTTGATTTTCAAAAATAAAAACCAAAGGCATGTAAAAAACTTTAAAAATCCACTAGAGAAATGAAATAGTTATATGCTAATTAATTACATTCTATTTAGTTTAGTTGAATTGTTATATAAGTCTTTCCTTTTTTTTTTTTTTTTAACTTTCTAAAATGTGTATATCTTGGTCTGCTGAATTTGTTCTGGACACCCACACAAGTTACTAAGCTGTATGACCTTGGGTAAACTAAGTTCTCAGTGACTCAGTATTCTTATCTGTAAAATAGGCTAACAATAGAAGTATTTTACAATAAAAATTTAATGCATTTTAATCTCTTAAAACAATGCTTGGCATATGGTGAGCCTTCAATCATAGTACAATAATAACCATTATTATTAGTATTATACTGTCAGCATTATTATCTTTCCCTCGATAAGTTTAAAACCTCAGAGAAAATATTCTACATAAATATCCTATATCCTATATGTCCTGTAGTTCAGTGCCTTGAACGTAATGAACATTAACTAAATATTTATTGAAGGGGTATATCTGTTTAGATTGTGTTAAATTTTTTTTATGGTAGATGAAATATCTCTTGATAATTAATCCCAGTAGTTAATGAAAAGTAATTCCATTCACTTTTGATGCCTACATTCACTAAAAAGTGTCAATAAATAGAAAGCTTCACCCCTTTGTTTTCATACTTGGCAGCACAGAATCTGGTAAGTTATACAGCTGGAGAACTTGGGTATCTCAGTTATCTGACTAATTATTTGGACACTTTCTTTCTTTTTGCTCAGTTCTCTTGAAAATAAATTTAATGATGTGTAGAGCATAGGAAAGCAAAATGACCTAAGGCCAGCAGTTAGTAACTTCCAAATGCAAAGTAAGTAGCTGGTTTAGGAATTTGGGGAGTCAAGACTTAATGAGTATTTAATTATAAGATAACATGAATTTTGCCTCCAAAAGGCTTTGACCTTGGAGAGCTGCTGGAAAAACTCCACAGAGACTCCTCTGCCATTTTCTTAACTCATACCAACCCTATTCTATTATCTACAAAATAAACTTCAATATATATATAACTGCCTCATCTCTTCCTCCATAGCTGGCTAAATATCATCACTCTTCATCACTCTAGGCAAATGAATAAACAGGGTTTGAATCTTCTACTAAAAAAACATTTACCCTCTATACCATAGCATTGACATTGATTGTACCCATTTATGACAGACAAGGATAAATATCTTTTATATAAATAATTTTCAATGTGAAAAACATACATTTTAAAATATACAGTTTATCTTTTAAAAACATAATTATATTTACAAAACAGTAAAAATGAACACAAATTATATAAATTTATTGCTACAAGAATGTTTTAAAACAGCTCTATGTAAATCTAATCTAGCTCAACTGGCAAGTTCAGGAAGAAGCATAATAAAATAAACCTAATATAATAAAAGGAAAAATTTGGACTGTGACTTTATTTTGAAGTAAAAAGGTCATTTCCAAGAAATGCTTATCACATAAAAGGATAGCTTGCAGGTATATAATGAAGCACTAAACAGTCAATGTACTTTTTAGTAAGCATTTATAATGCTTTATCACTGAAAATTTATTCCGCATTAGTGTAACATGAAAAGAAAAAAAATTATATCAAAATATAGTGATACTTATTTAAACATGTCTTATGCAATACCTACACAACGCCAAGCAATCTGAATGAGAAAAAAAAAAAGAAAGAAAGAAAAAGCACACAGGTACTCAGAATTTTGGAATTTACAAATATTCTATTTGATATTCCACAAACAAAGCTATGCATTATAGTCACAAATGCAAAGATTATTTAAAGATATCATGACTCATGTGAATATTATCATAGTTATAGAATTTCATTTTATGAAAAGGCCAAGAAGAACGTACATTTTTACATAAAAATATTTTTGCATAACTCAAGAAACCATGGCTTTACTTGTGTTTTATTATTTTCCAGATCTTTGTTAACGTAAGTGCATCTGAATATCACTTAATGCGAAACTGCATTTACAAAATTAATCTGTCCTTCAATATTTTGTATTTTGGAGATATTCTTGCATAAACCTTCTCTGAAAGCATTATAAATCTATTTTTTATAAGAAAATACACCCTAAGGGATATGATAAGGAATATTTTGTCTTTAGAATTATTGAACTGTAGTATCTCATTTGTTCTGATTTTTTTCTTTCTTTCCTCAGTGATTGCCCCAGAGAAGGCTATGGACAAATAATACATGGTAATTTATTCATCCATCATGTAAAAATTAGAATGATAATAAAAATGTTTTTCTAAGCAATGAAATTCTTCTTTATTTTGAATTTTAATATTATAATAACTCCCATTGGTAACAAGTGAAAAATGAATAAAGATAGTGCTAGCTGAATTGTTTTCTTTTATTATCATTAGTTTATCAGGTTGTTAGTCACTAACCTAAGTTCTATAATTCTTTTTGATCATTTATTTTAGTAATTGAAAAAAATACTGGGATCACTTCTTTGTTTGAAGTTGTCTTTGGATCAAAGTCTTCTGAAATGAATAGCTTGCCTTACTATTCA
>NW_011888872.1:8430240-8449850 GCF_000151845.1 Pteropus vampyrus | reverse complement strand
TTTAAAACAGCTCTATGTAAATCTAATCTAGCTCAACTGGCAAGTTCAGGAAGAAGCATAATAAAATAAACCTAATATAATAAAAGGAAAAATTTGGACTGTGACTTTATTTTGAAGTAAAAAGGTCATTTCCAAGAAATGCTTATCACATAAAAGGATAGCTTGCAGGTATATAATGAAGCACTAAACAGTCAATGTACTTTTTAGTAAGCATTTATAATGCTTTATCACTGAAAATTTATTCCGCATTAGTGTAACATGAAAAGAAAAAAAATTATATCGAAATATAGTGATACTTATTTAAACATGTCTTATGCAATACCTACACAACGCCAAGCAATCTGAATGAGAAAAAAAAAAAAGAAAGAAAGAAAAAGCACACAGGTACTCAGAATTTTGGAATTTACAAATATTCTATTTGATATTCCACAAACAAAGCTATGCATTATAGTCACAAATGCAAAGATTATTTAAAGATATCATGACTCATGTGAATATTATCATAGTTATAGAATTTCATTTTATGAAAAGGCCAAGAAGAACGTACATTTTTACATAAAAATATTTTTGCATAACTCAAGAAACCATGGCTTTACTTGTGTTTTATTATTTTCCAGATCTTTGTTAACGTAAGTGCATCTGAATATCACTTAATGCGAAACTGCATTTACAAAATTAATCTGTCCTTCAATATTTTGTATTTTGGAGATATTCTTGCATAAACCTTCTCTGAAAGCATTATAAATCTATTTTTTATAAGAAAATACACCCTAAGGGATATGATAAGGAATATTTTGTCTTTAGAATTATTGAACTGTAGTATCTCATTTGTTCTGATTTTTTTCTTTCTTTCCTCAGTGATTGCCCCAGAGAAGGCTATGGACAAATAATACATGGTAATTTATTCATCCATCATGTAAAAATTAGAATGATAATAAAAATGTTTTTCTAAGCAATGAAATTCTTCTTTATTTTGAATTTTAATATTATAATAACTCCCATTGGTAACAAGTGAAAAATGAATAAAGATAGTGCTAGCTGAATTGTTTTCTTTTATTATCATTAGTTTATCAGGTTGTTAGTCACTAACCTAAGTTCTATAATTCTTTTTGATCATTTATTTTAGTAATTGAAAAAAATACTGGGATCACTTCTTTGTTTGAAGTTGTCTTTGGATCAAAGTCTTCTGAAATGAATAGCTTGCCTTACTATTCAGGAAGAGTTCTAGAAAGATGCTTGCCTAGTTGTAGCAATGGCTATTAGCAATTAAATCTTCTGTCAAATTAACTGGATTAATCTGACAGAACGAGATAGTTTTTGGAGGTCCCTTGAAGCTGATCAACCAATGGATAGAAGTAATAAGTTATGTGTTTGTGCTTGTTCCTGGCTCATCTTTCTATGGTGAGATTACGTTACTTCGGCTTCCATTTAGTTAAGGATTATAATTTACACCAACACATCCAGAAGTATTTTCTCATCTATGGTTATTCTAATCTGGTTCATTTCTCAAGATCTTGCTTACAGACACTTTGACTACTCCTAAATCACTGATGAATCATGATAGAACTTTTGTACATACATGCTTTCTCTCTATTTTATCTTTATTCAACTGGCTAACTGACCTGGACCTACTTTATATCATTTTGGCATAAAATCTGAGCTAAACAATAGATTAGATTTTTAAATATTACATGTTATATAGTGATGTGCTGAACATATGTTTACAATATGTTGCTAAAATAAAAGCAAATGTTGCAAAACATTTGTACACCATGACCTTATATTTAAAAAAACACATATTACACAATGTTATATATTATTTAATATGAAGAGTATTATGTGTTATAAGAGCTGTTGAAGACATTAATTTTTTTTCTGAAGACTGAAACGGTAGCTACTTTTGTATCTTTTGCTTCCTCTAGCTTCCAAATAATAAATATTATTCTAATTAGGAACCAAAAGTTGCTTTAAAATAGACTCATTTTGACTATTTTGTAGGTCAAAATTAGTGGGAAATTTAGTCTCCAATTTAAATATTCATTTAAAATGTACATACCGTAATATAAATAATGTGGTCAGGCCTAGATTGTCCTAAGTAGTGAGAGAATTAGTTTCGACTATATTTTAACAGAATATTTACCTTTATTTTGATTGCTTATTTTAAATTGTTGAGTAGAGAAAAAAGTCATTGTAGAAAATTTAAAATATATAAAAGATGAACAAAAAGAAATTAAAATGTATTCACAATCTCAACAGCAGGTGCTATAAAGATTTTGAAGAAACACTGTAGAAAAGCAATTTTGTTACTGTGGCCTCTTGTCAATTTCATAATAACAAAAAATAGAAAATACTAATTATTTCTTCACTGCTTATTGGCTAAACTAATTTTACTTAATTGAGGAATTTAAATTATTTCAATAAAATATTTCAAATCTATATTTAGACTGATCACCTAGGAAGTGTGATAGAAGGGTGAAGCAATCTCACAATTATATGACTAATCCATTCAAAGAACAAATAACAATCCAAATACAGTAAATATAATAGTAATTTAAATACTCTTAGAATTTCTTATTTTGCCTTTGAGGTAACTGTTTTCATAATGTTCCTCTTATTCACCTTGCCCTTTGCTCCCATTGGTAACAAGTAAAAAATGAATAAAAGCTCTGAGCACACTGACGATCTGAATCTCCAAATTCTTTGATCATCTCCTCGCATTTCTCTTTTGATTTAAAGAGCCTTGACCACTTGACCTATGCCCCATATGTAAGCCTGTGGTGTGTTGAAAAAATTGCAATCCTCATGGATATTTTATGGCTAGTAAAAACATTTAATCAGACAGTCTAGAGAAAAGATGCTTGTGTGGAAAGTATGCTGCTCTAACATCCCCTTGAGGGAAGTATATTGTGTGGCCCTTTGCTCTGTTGATAGCTGATTGGACCACCAATAGGCATCCACCCCCAAAGCTAAAATCTGATCAAAGGTTTATGAGGCAACATGATTTGAAATCTCTGCTCAATAAGACAAGGGTAAGTAATGAATCCACTATATTCTCTGTTTAGGGAAGTTTGAATACATAATATACATAGAGTCAACAGTTAATGAAGGTGCAGCAAAAGCCAAAAGACATGCACAGGAAAAGGCAGTGAGTAGAAACCATGAAGTAGGAGACACCATGAGTAGCAGAAGACATGAAAAAGTAGAAGCTATAACCAAGCAGAAGCAAATCAGAAGTGAGGAGAAGAGTAGCAGGAACATCAGAACAAAAGACAGAGGATGAGTGGCCATTATGATAGAACACGGAGAAGGGAAACTCAAGTGACAGCAGATGAAGGGATGGCAGAATACCTCGGCCTTTGGAGCCACATTATGTGTTGAACAACCTTCCAGTTCTTGAATTTCATTCTAATTTCCAAAAGACTTGTTTGTGTTGTGACTAAAATTATTTCCTGTTCATATCTACTCCTACTGTGTTTTAATAATAAACCTTAATTAACTAAGACAACCTAAATATCTGTCTATTCCTTAGGTCCTAAAAAAATTTAACTAACTCAGAAAAACAATGTGAATTACTATAAAATATTATAGAAACAATATTATTGTTCTAAAGTGTTGACCAGTAATGGTCTTCTGGAATTATTTTTAGTGAATAGATAAAAATGTTTAGCCATGCTAAACAAAGTATTATCAAGCATTTAAACATATATATTCTCTTAAGTGGATTAGAAATGTTCTATTATTATCTGGTAAAAGTTACCAATTGGCTTAACAAATCCTTTCTTTGTATATAGTAGTTAATTCAGTCAAAGATGTTCGACTATACATGACTTCCAAGTTACAGGGTCCGAATTAATGAGTTTTTGTTATAATAAAAAGGATTCTAAAATTCCAGTTTAAAAGTAAATAACTGAGCGTATAGACATCTATGTAAATTAATATATTTTATATTTCAATGGGTCTTTATATAGGATACCACTAATCTGTAGGAAAACTAACTTACAAAATGTGAACTCTAGTATTTCTCTGAAGCTTGTGCTATGAATTATTTTTAATAATTACTCATTTTTCTCATCTTTAGAAAACAATCAGCATTTTCAAATTATTCAAACATCTTCAAGTCGCCAAGATATTTTCACAGAAAATACTACCGATACCATAGGATAGTAAAATATAGGTAGGCAAACAATCATATAATAAAACACATTTTTCTAAGACTAAAACTTTTAAAGATCATCAATTAATGTTTTACAAGATCTTCAATATTTCTCTTATTTTGCATCTTAAACCATTTTGCCTTAATGAAGACTATGTATGCTCCCATAAATGGAAGCTAAACTGGAATATATTTATTACAACTAACCTATAGTTGAGTGTACAAAGTCATCACCTTTTAAATTATGTATCTGCTTCAGCAGGTAGCAGATGCATAACTGTTGGCTATTGACTATGTGAGAAATTGAAATCCATGATCACAATATTTGGTCTCACATTCTCTGACAGGTAAGCAATTGATAAGGTATGAATTGTTAGTGGCTTTCTTTTGAGTAAAATTAAAAATGTAAGAAATTATAGAAAATTTTCTAATCCATATTTGTCTACATAGTAAAACAAGTGATTTGTCATTGAATCACTTTAGATCATCATTGAACATTAAGGCTGTCCTAATGATTAGAGGTGTTTTTAAATAGAAGTTCTTGAACACTTTTTAGTCTTTTCAACTCAGTAGGCATTAACTCTCTAAGAAGCTGAATCATTATGAGCTCTTAAAAAAGACCAAATGCTCCAAATACAAAAAAAAAAAATGTTTTCTTTAAAATGAATAAAATTCTAATAACATATCTCACAATAAGATAGGCAATAGGCTAAATGCAAAAAAAAAAAAAAACTTATTAATGGAAAGGAGTGTCTGATTTGAGTATTTATCCTTGATTTTCTGGATCAATGATAGTGTTAAAATGCTACCTCCCCCAAAATAAATAGATAAACAAACAAAAAGAGCAAATAAATAAGAAACTCAAAAGTATGAAGAAAGTGGTAGATGTTTAGGAACCAGCTTTTTCCTAATAAAACAACAACAACAAAAAAACATTTGACCAACAGGCTGTGGTCTTTTACATTTGGTGACATTTGGTTATATAAAAGAAACATTCTTTTTCACAGAAACCAAGGGAATAGTAAGTTCAGGATTTTTCTTCTGAAACTTTTCTGTTTTTCTAACTATATCTACCTCAGCCACTGTTATAACTCGAACTTTTAACAATGAAGAGAATTTGATGAATTTGATCAATATTAATCTGGAATCTTACATTCTGTGAGCACAGCCTTTTGCAATAGCACCAAGGAAATGATTTAGGGAACAATTAATAACTGATCCTGATTTCAAGATGAATTATTAACCTGCACAAAAGAGTAATATTCTACAACATTTGAACATTTTATATTTCATACAAGCAACAGATTATTCACAAAAATAGATCCAACTCTTTTATATATTAAGCCTTCACACTACAATTTGCCCAATCTATGTAGTTATTTGAACGTGCAAGGAAAAACTGTACTATTCTTTATAATTCTCATAAATTTAAAATGTGGATGATTCAAATGGGCTTCCCCTAAATTTTATTCCAATTTTGATATTTTTCTAAAGATCACTAACAAGTGCCAACTCCCTCTGGCTGTCTTACCTTTTTTGTTTTTCACTATGGTTTCTATATTTTATATGCAATATCTCTCAAATTTTTGCTAAAAATAATCACTTATAAGCTGTCTTTTCTTTCCTTTTCTTTTCTTTATATATACTTTCAGCCATAAACAACAATAACAACAACAACAATAAAACATGACAGCAGCAAAGAAACAAAGCAGCTCCTATCCAAGGCAGATAAAATATACCAGTCACTCAGAGGCAATGACTGACAGAACTCTACAAATCAAGTGACTGTTGTGTGAAGGTAGAAGCAGAAGATTCCCTTTTGCAGTTCTCTGCTCTTCAGGCACTGAACTGAACATTTGCCTCATGCTAACAAGAGCCGGTCCCTAGAAATTTCTTATCATTTTAAGTAGCCTACGAAGTGGCAGCCTGATCTGATCAAAGCAATCTAACCCAATTTAAGTGCCACTGGTTGATATTTTGCATTCTTTTATTGCTTTCTATTTTTATCCACATAAAAAATGGCGATAACTAATATTTAGTTGATCTTTTCATTCTGGTAATAAAATGGTAATACAAAGATCTTATTATCCATTCCAGACATCCATCATAGTACTCTTCTCAATAACATACTACTAAGAGCGTTTCTTCATTATATCTAAGTTGAAAATGAGGTTAAGCACTTGGCTGTAGATTCCTTTTCCCTCTAATACTTAGATACTGAACTACAAATAAAAGTACTTGAACTTCAACCCTTGACACTCATAATGTGGATTAATGCCTTCTGCAATTTTGTCTCTGCATCTTAGATTAAACCATTTTCTGTGAGAAGCCTAATAGTTCAAAGGTCTGCCAACTAAAATATATTTTCAACTCCAGAGAGTTCATTCTTATAAGAAGACGAGAGAAAATGACATTTGAAATGGAGAAGTAGGAAGAGTAAATGTTGGTAGGAAGAAAGAGCAGGAGAGCAGAAAAAGAGACATAGGTGTAAGGTATAAAGAAACCAAAATAATGCAAAAAAGCAAGGAAGCATCAAAAATCATGAGTTTATTAAAATCCATTTTTATATGGATGCAGAGGTCTCCCTAAGCCTTCCTGTGATAAGGACATTTTGTAAATTGTTATTAATTTAAAAGACCAAAAAAAAAAAAAAAAAAGGAAGAAGAAAGAAAATGAAAGAAAAGAAAGGAAAAAAGGCAGAAAAAAGGCAGAAAAAAGAAAAAGAAAGAAAACAAAAGCTTCCCTTGCATTCACTACATATTTAAAGTAGTTATTTATATGAGAATTAGGACTCACTTATGGTTGATAGGAACAAGTTTAGTTTTCAAATTTTCAACGTATTGAAACCTCCAAAGGTTATAGCACTAGTAATTTTTTGAAGTTACTAGAAAAAGAGAGAAAGAAAATAATTGGGACTATAGAAGCATGCAATATATCAGTACAAAGGCAAAATTTTCAGAAAAAAATTATAGAGAAACACATAGACTAATGAGTTTGGATGTATCGTTGGGAGTTATTGGGAACCAAATTTGAAATTGAGACAGTCTGGATCACTCTCTCAGAGTACATCAGGCTATGTACTTTGGCAGACAGAAAAATGCAGAATAAGACCAATGGCCTATACAGACCTTATTAATAATGCATTTGAGGAAATATCACAGAGATGAAAAATTTGTTTTGCATTATTTACAGTTTTTAAAAGACTTATTAAGGCAATTAATATTATGGAGTAGGCAAGAGACTGTCCAACACTTACCTTTTATGCAATTAATTCATGTATTAGTCACAATGCAATATTCAGTCTAACTTGAATTCTCTTGGTAATAATTTGTGAATGAATAGTTTATATTAGCATATATTTCTACAATAATTATTTTATGTGAAATACTCTACAAGTTGTCTTTTTAACCCATTAATGCAAATAATTATTCATCTTCATGTTAAAAGAATGTGACTTTACAGTTCTGTCCCATTTACCTTTATTGAAGAACCCCCTCACTATCCAGAGAAGAAATTATTTGCATTAAAAAATGGTGATTCTTTTAGCAACTTCTATATAAAATTACTTTATGATGGTAGATTGCTGTTTTCAATATTGGAATTGATTAAGGAGGCAAGATTATCTGACTGTCCCTTTATTCCTATCCTAGACAGAGACTGGAGAACTGAAGATAATACACCTTTCTGCTCACCTTCCAGTCCACGATTCTGCAAACACTGACCTTAATGTAATTCTAAGTGCAGATAACAAATATATTTTAGCAATAATATAAGCTAATGGACATCAAAGAACTGAGATTGGTCTGGGATTGTGTGCAGAGACATTCTATTCGTAATCTGAAAAATCAAAGCATATATATATTTGACACTGACATGACCACTATTTATAGAGATGGTTCTTTTTTAAAAAGTACCCTCTCCACACAGGAAAATCTTTTGATTTTTTAAATGAAAACAAGCCCTCCTTCTCCATTTAAAGATTCTCAACAGCTTTTCCTATTAGGAGGGAAATCATGGAAACAAAGAATCTGACAGAGATGGCCCTGGGAATTCAAATCTGCCCTTTCTCAAAAGAACCTTAACAAAAGGCTATACCCTGGCTTGTCCATGGAAGATTCTATTGTTGCATCTAAACTACTGACACGGGAATGGCTGAAAAAGAAACAAATCTGCTATCTCTTACAGTCCCACGAGTCTGAAAATTTGCAGCTTTCACCAACTACCTAGTCTTCCAGAGCCGAGATCGGATAGTCTTATACTACACATAGTTTATTTTCCGTACCAAGTAACATGTGCTGTAAACTGGGGGGTTAGGGAGGAGGTAGAATGGAGATGAGAAAGGATAGAGTGACTATAGGAAACAGCAGAGCAATTCTTACTAAATGTAGAGAAATTTGGGAAGGTTTCCATTCAAATTTAATCATTTAAGTTTAATATTAATTCTCAATGTAAGACAATCACTTATATTAGAGTTGATATAATTCTAGTGGAAACTTTCTTAAAATACATCCATTGAGATATTTCATATTAATTTCACAATGTCATTGATATCTTAGGTATGATATAATTTTTAGACACAGTGGTGGTATATGTCTGTGACAATATATATTCACCTTGGTTTCATACAAACATATGACTCACTGGGGGATAAATGTAATAAATCAGTCTTTCATTAAACTACAAGCTATATTGTGATATAGATATTTTTATTTTTTACTGGGTAGGAAATGCACTCCAGGTGGAAATCTCTGCTTATTTATTCATTGTGAGTTCGATTTGCATTATTTGCTATGTAAATTCCTCCATCTCCTCAAAGTTGATAATAACATGAGTTCTTGATGGAACTTGGGGTTCTTCATATATCTGTCCTCTATTCCCCACATAAAACAAAGGCACAGGAAATGAAAATGTTACCAGATCATTGAATGCTCTTTCCAGTGACTGTTGACAAGTTAAGGCATTTGCAGTCCTGTCCGAGGAGGCACCGAAACCTTATAATCATTCATTTAAGTTAAGTAATTTAAATGTAACACATACTCTTAAAAAGGAGAAACTCCACTAACCAGCAGAAATCTTTATCCTCAGAGATATTATTCTGCAGAATATCCAGAAAAAAAAAGAGTATGCTTAATATCAGACACATAAGCCAAATGAAGAAAAATATCTAATAAGTGTAATTAGACTACAAACATCTATTTAAAAAATTCATTGATATAGCTAGAGAACAAAGAAGCACATTTGATTCAGTTAATTTCCATCAGATACTGGAGTTTAGGTAGTTACATTTGTAAGTTTAAAAATCAATGCTTTATAGCATGTTAAATATAAATACAATAAAAAGAATAAAGGAGAAGTCTAGAAAGGAATATATTCTTCACACAGATTTTCTAAGATTCAGGAAAAATCAAGAACATCTATAGCACATATCTGGCTTTGGGAAACTATTCTGTAAGTTGCCACTTTGCCTGCATCTATGCCCCAGAGCTGAAACTGGACCATGGTACTAGACCTGCTAAGTCTGTGCTCCTTTTCAGGAAGTGTGGAAGAGAAGAGATGGAGATTGAGAGGAGATGATATATACTTGAAAATTCTACTTGCGTGAGAGCTTTGAGAGATTATTTCAGGAGCTATTCTGTTTGAGATGATTTTTAATGCTTTCTATGATAGTTCATTAATTTAATTTTTCTTAAATCATGATTTGGTTATCTTTTTATTGCAATGATTGGAAAGACTCACTTTTTTGCTACTTTTAAATGAATATTAAAATATTTGAAGAAAAATCTGAGTTATAAGAAGCACAATGTTTCAAACAGTATGTATTTCATTAGATAAAGCTTGTTTTGAAGAAGTTTAAGACCACCATTTTGTTCCTCTAGAGGATGACTTATTGTCACTTGGAAGCACTGACAGTGGTTTGGAGAGCAGACTTCACCAACTCCTGTTTGGCACTTTCCAAGTATATAGAAAATTTTTTTACTATGACAATGAGAGATCAAAAGTTTGTTAGAACCATTTTATTTAAATAGCTAACAACTTTGTTATCATTAGAGGAGATTCTTTAATGTGGTCAGCAAAACCTGGAAAAGAGAAACCTAAACATATGTAAAGAAATAAAATAAATTTACTCTTAAAAGGATGCTACTACTCAAAATAAAGTCACAGTCTTTATATCTTTTCAGGTTCTCTAGTTCACAACCAAATAAAATTCAGTCCATGCATCTTTTCTGACTCGTCATTCGGCATGCATATCACAGATTTGAAGGGTTTTGGTTATTTTTGTGGAAATATGATTAGGATGTAAAAATTCATCATGTAAATACTCTTAATGAACAAGAAAAAATATTTAGAAAATTGACTTTCTGTATATATAACATGGAAAAACATATTTTCCTATGTAAAACTGGTTGAATTTAGAAGGGTTTAATAGTAACTTTCAAAACGAAAGGAATTGTATCCTTTTCTACATTTCAGTTAAGAGATAAAAACACTAAGTGAAGGAAATAAGATCCACAAATTTGGTCATAAAGAGAACTTCTGGAGTTCAAGATTTGGCAAAATATCTATGTTACCTGCCTTATCCAAAGGTCTGTAGAGGTGTTTGCACCTTATGTTAAAAATATATTTGTCACCTCTTTTCCTACTTAGAGGTAGGAGCTATAGCAGTAAAGTCTTCAGCTGCACAGATTTCAAAATGAATTTTTACAACCCAGATGATGGACTGGTATACTTCAAAAGTGAATTCATGAATTTTATAAAATCCTTTCTCTTGCTTTCTTTTTTTTCTTGACTAGCTTTCATCATAATGGAGGAACAACATTTTAAAAATTTTGAATAGGCACTTACTGGAATTACAGTTAATCCTGATACAATCTAGATGGGGAAGAATAGATGAAAAATGAAAATTTATCCTTCAAGGTAATAGCTGCAGACATCCAATAAAATCACAGTCCACCCTTCCGGGGACAGACACATGCAAATATGGCCACTCCGTATCATTTATTCTTTACATACTTCTAGAACCCAGATTCATTATTATAAAGTTTCACTATTGAAAACGGCAATAGAAGGTTTTTAAAAAAATGGCCAATTCAAACAAAGCTACATGGTGACAAATCTAAGTGAAATAAATAATTGTTAACTGTCAAAGATGCTTGACTTAGACTGGCTGCAACTTTCTCCCCATCTGTGAAAGAACATATTCTGTTTTCAGCAAAAGTAAAAAAGTGCTCCGTCACAATGGGGTACAGTGCAAGCTCAGTTAGGCTCAGACATCTTGGACCTATGAAATCTATTATCCCACAAAGGCCAACAGAATCCTTTAGAATCGTGGTGGTCAATGGAAGGCAAGTTAAAAGTATTCTCATCTCACCCTAATGTATTTTTTTTTTCCAGCTTGGGCTAAAAGGTAACAGCCTAATGTTGGCTGGATTCCATGCCTTGTATTAACTGGAGGGAGAAAGAACACTGTATGTTTCCTTTAGAAACTAGTGGCTAAGGAGTAGTGTCATTCTTCAGAGAACACAAGCCTATACCTCTCTTAAGAGCTAACAATGTTCTCTATGCAATAAGTGTCATGGTTAACACTGCTCTTGATTTTCCTTTTCTTACACTTGCTTCTTATATGAAAGCAGATTCTCTAAGAACGGAATGCCCGATCTGCATAACACAGACTATGATTGTAAGGGTTATCTTTAAAGGGCTATGTGGGATGTTTTATGTTGATTTTATGTATAGATGAATATTTGTTTATCCTAGTTGTAGTACTTAAAGCCTTTGGGGAACATGAAAAATATAAACCTAGATTCTGTTTCCATATAGCTGAGTTTGTCATGTGTCGTCAACCGCATCAGAAAAGTGGTTGCAAACAGCCAAGGACCAGCACCTACGCAACTCTTTCCACAGAATGCTTTGCTGTTGGAAAATTCCCATGAGTGGTTCCGCTTTGGCTAGTCACCCCTTTAGTGTAATCAGGTGAGGTTATTTTGATTGGCTTGCAGTAACCTATCATTGTCACTAGAGGGAACTCTAACAGAACAGTAAATTAAGACTGCTGTTTTTTTTAGGAATCTTTAAAAACCCCCTTATTTAATTTAATTTTACTAATATTAATTGAATGTAATTGTATGCAATAAACTAACAGTAAAACAACTTCATATTTTATGAGATATTATTCTGCCCAGCACAATGTGAAAATGTGTTCATATTTTACTATTCTTTTTTATAAATAAATTTTGTGTGTGTTTAGTACTTCCAGGAAATACAGTAAAACCTCATTAATTTGTACTCCTCTTTGAGTTAATGATAATATTAAAACTTTTTGGGCAGAATATGTATAATTCTTCATTCTGTATGAGCGGAGATCACCTGAGAAAAATTAAACAAACAAGTTGTGAAAGGCCAAGTTCAGGAAGAAAACTGATTGCAAATACTTTACTATATATTGATGGTATAACTTGCATAAAACAATGGACTAATTATGGATAATTCTTATCTACCCATTAAAGTCAGCAGTAGTAAGACTTTTCCTTAACAGGACTTTTCCAGCTATTTATTTGTGATCTTAAAAGCAATTAAAAACAAAACTTTAATTTTTTTTATTTTCTTTTTTATCTCTACAATTCAGACTTTTTCTTAATTCAGCCTGGCCTTCCCCCATATTTCATCTAGGTTGTTGAGGTTTTACTGTAGTGACTCTTTCTTAATTCTATAGTTAAACAGGAAAGCATTATTTTTCTGTAGAAGAGCCTGTGTTTTTAGTGTTCTCATGGCTGTTTGCTGAGGGCCGCAGACTTTGGGCATTGAAGGGTTGTGGATTGCTGTTTGATAGCAAAATATCACCACACAGAATTTCCAAACAGAAAAGATGGGGTACCACCAAGGCAAAGAAGAAGCCCAAGGAGTAGAGAAAAAGCCACTGTTGATCACATCACAAAGCAGAAATTTGATATTTGGTGTACATGTTATCTAAGTAAATATATCTGAAAGGATATCATCTAGAACCAATTGGAATGTCAGTAAATGTAACAATAGGAAATTCAGTTTGAGGCATATTCAAGCCAAATAATTTATATTTTTGATTAACCTCATCGATATGTATGGCTTCCCTTTTAAGAACCTTCAGTGGTAGAAATCACAAAACATTAAATTATGTTAAACAAAAAGAAAACAATAAAAAGATGCCCCAAAACCTAAATTAATTTTAAAGATGAAAATGAGACCATTAAGTCTTTTAATTTTCCATGGCAAACAGGCTACTTGATAAATGTTTGCAGGCAAACTGAACAAAACATGAAAAGTGTTAGTTCAATGGGGGAAGGTGAGTTGTTACCTAGATTGACCGTCAGTTTCACACGCCCCGCATCCAGCTCCAGGCGGAGAGTGTCAGCTGAGTCTCTAGAGGTGGTTGCCATGAGAATGCCATATGCACGCTGGGATCGAAACCGTAAGGACACATCTTCAGCCTCTGTGTGCATTACCACGGGGAGCTGGATTTTCATAAACATACTCCCATCATAGCTCAGAACTGTTGCCTCTATAGATGGGGAATGAATATAAAAGTTCTTGGTTAGTTTAGTAAATTTATACTTTGAAAAGGAAAAGTATGACCCATTACATCTTCCAGATAGCACACAAGACTACCAACTCAGCTCATCTTCTTCAGAAATGAGCAATTTTTTAAGCTGGGAAGAGAAGTCACCATAGGAAGAACTTCCTTTGTGAAGTATCTACTAAAATCCAGAAGAAGATATGGCTGTACTTCCCTTTTGGTTCCCGTAGCATTTTCTACCTATAGCATTAATGATGCTGGATCATCAATGTTTAGGCATGTGTCTCTTCTCAAGAGCCGAGATCGATTAATTTATGTATCCACAGGGCGAGCCTGGTTTGAAGCACTAGCAACTATTTAATGAATGTTTACATATGGCTAGGCTACTGATCAGCTCTGTAAAATTAGCCTTGGCTCCAAATCCTTCATCTGAAAAATGATAGGATCTCAGTTGCTAGAAGAGTATCTTTAGGGCCTTTGCTTGTCCTAAAAGTCGATAATTCTATAAGAGAAGCTAACTAGAACTTAAAACTGTCTGTAAGCACAGCCTTGGTATCCTAAAAATATTAAGCTATCCCCAAAATGTCAACCACTATGCATTTTGGTAATATTGAGAAAAGATAGGGGTGGGACTGAAGAGCTTGTGTGAATGTGTGCTACCAAACTAAAGTAGATTGCTTTAATAGAGAAGTTGCATAATACTGTGTTAAACACATAAAAAAAAGTAAATAGCAAAAACTGTTGACCACAAATTGACTGCTTTAAGAAACTGTCAGCACCCCTTAATGTTAAACACCATATGGTACTGCAGCACTGAAAGGCAAATATGAGACATTTTGCTTTTTCACTGATTCTAATAACTCAGAATACCATTTAATGAAAAAAAAAAAAAAGAAAAAAAGAAAAAAAAACCTACCTGGATTTAAAATAAACTAGGAAGTTCTCATTATCTTGCCTATGTACATGACAAAGCAATTAACTTTACTGATGCAACTGTGTTTATTATTAAGATTATATTTCTTGAGTTGTGATTTTGCAAGTTTATTTTTCAAAAAGTCAGGGAAGTCAAGTTTCCCTTCTAATATACATTAATCATTAGTTGTCATCATGAGACTGAATGCACATCCAGAACCGATAACCACTGAGGGTTCCAAGGTCTCTCCTTTAGCACTTTTTTCTTTTTTACCTACTTCTCGACTTAAGGGCTCTCTCTCAATTCACATGCCCACTCCCCCTAATATTTATTAACAGCCTTTCTTCTCTCTTGAGGTCCATCATCCATCCTTCATCTATTGTCTATTTGACATCTCTAAATTGAATACGATAGGCACCTTACTAAACTCTTAATTTACTCCCCACCAAAAATGAACAAACTCATCATGTTCCTTGTCCAGTGTTTTCCATTTCGGTAAATGATATAATCTCATTGCTCAGACCTGCAACTTTCTGATTTCTCTCTCATCTTCTCTGCCATGTCCAATTTATCTGCAAGTCTGCAAGTCTCGAAAGTACTAATTCCAGTCTATTTCCTTAATCTATTGCTTCTTACCCTTATCTCTAAAATGCTTCAGAATCTCCTCCAGTCTCTTACCCAGACCACTGTAATAGCTCCAACAGTCTCCCTATTTCTATTTTTTCCCTATACACAGTAGCTAAGCTAAACTTCTAAAGAAGTAAATCAGATCATATCACTTCATTGCTTAAACAAGCCCCCGATTCCCAGCCCCCACCAATACATTCCCACTGCAGTTAGAATAAAATCTGTACTCCTTTTTTCAACCTATAAGGTTTTGTGTGATCTGGCCCCAGCCTATCTCTCTAGCTTCAGCTTCTAGCATCTTCTTGCTTGTTTAATAAACACCAGCCACACCAATTTTATCTCTCATTCAAGTATTTGCACTCTGTCTTAAAGGTTTCGCCCCCAGATCTTTATATGGCTGGTTCCTTCAGCATTCAAATCTCTAGTCAAATGTTATTTCAGAGGGGCCTGCTGCAAGCACCCCTTTAATCCTCTTCCCAGTAATTTTATATCTATTTATCATTTAATTACTTTAAATTATCATTTGTTTGTATAGCATTATCTATCTTTGCCCTTTAGAATCTAAGTGTCAGGAGGGCAGAGAGTAGACTCTCCTATTCATTGTTCTATCAGTAGCTGAGTGACCAAAAAGTGCCAGGCACACAGTAGAGTCTCAAAAAATATTTATTGAATTCAGGATTGCACTTAATACTGAAGATATATATATATGAAGAACCTACTTCGATTTGGATATCAAGCTTATATATACACTCGCTAAAGAAACTGAGTATTCATTCTGACTATTGTAAGTAGAATCTAATTTTGGTAATGGATGCGAACAAAATATTTACTAAAGTCTACTTTGAAGGACTTAAACAATTGTGCTGCAAAAGACAGATTAGGAAAGGGGTCTGTTTACTAAAATGAGGGTCCCACAACTAGGCACTTATCTAGGCACAGGAAAAAAAAAATGTAATCCTCTCAAACTATAGTGGTTCTATATCACATCACATATTTTTTATAATTATATGAGAAGTTTCCCAAATGGAAGCCATATCACAAAAGACAACTTAATGCAGAAAATCTAGAAGCAGTTATTCAAAAATAATTAAAACATAACTGTAAAGTTGCAGTGAACTTTAAAAAAAAAAGTGTTTCTAGTATAACTACAGCTAATCATTTTCCATATCTATAAAATATCTGAATAAAAGTTTAAAGACTATTATCAGTTGTTCAGTTACTGTGGTATCATACAGATAAAAGGACTAAACATTTTAGTTTTCTCCTATTTAGTCTGTAAATCTGGTTTCTATTATTCAATAATCATATATTTTAAATGATCTCATATTCTTTTATGAAATTTAGCTTAATTTGATTAAAAACTAAGTAGCAGGAAAATTATTTTAGAAATACAGAGGATCATATACATAGTATGGAATACAATTCAAAGTAGATAAATAATCAGGATCATTGGTCTTTAACATCCTTCAAAAAGCTGCAGGATAAAATAACAATAACAAAAATAATAAAACATGAGTGCCCCTAAGTGCCATTTCGAACAATTCTCAATGTGAAAATAACTTGTTGATAAACGACAAATGAATGCTTAAATGATTCCTCATAATTAGAGTTAATGTTTAATTAGACAAGAAATGGAAAATGGACAAGATTGTAGTCTCAAGTTGCCAAATAAATGGTAAACAACATTCTGACATTTGAAGGTTATGCTATTTGGCAGCATCCTTTAACATCCGTAAAATTATTTTATTACTTAGAACACAAAAGTGTCCTTTAAAAGGCTATTTCCAATACAATACTATCCAGTGGGGGAAGAAAAGGTTTTGACTTTGTCTCCTATATCTCCTTCCCCCTTGTCGTTAAGTTTGATAAATTTGCTTTTCTGTGTTATTCCTCCTTGCAGTCTAAAGTGTACACCTGTGCTCAGTTTTGCCAAAAGGCAGTCACATATTGTGATCAACGATGAAAATCAGACAGGGAGCCAAATTATATTGCTTCGACATCTGTCCCTCCATCTGTTAGAGTTTTAACAAACAAATAAAAAGTAGACCTCTGATTATACTATATGCGAATAATCAAGAATAATTTCTATATGAGCAAGTCTCCACAAATTCCAAGTTTTATTAAAAATAAGGCAGGAGGGAAAGTGTTACATTTAATTTATGTTCAGGTAAACGCTATTTATATATTACTCTTTCTTAAGGGGTCAATACACATAAAATAAAATACTATTTTCCTAAGTCAGCAAATGCTCTGTTCTTTTATAAACTCCTTCATTTAACGCAGAATGAAGATTTCCTAATAATGTGATTATGACATCATTTCCCATGCTGCATTGTCCATGGACTTGAACATGCTTTTTAATTGCTTCAAATAATTATCTTTATAAATGATCAATTATTGCTCAATACTAGTAAAATAGAAACTTCATAAGTGTGTTTTGTTTTTAATTTCAAGAATTGTCGGTCAACTCTTATGTGATCAACAACTTTATGTGATCAACAACTTTACGTGATCAGAGTGTATCTAGAGTGGATGCACAAACCCCTTTCTTTTGAATTGGAAACACCGAGGGTTGGGCATGATTTTGCATTGACTGAACTAGGGCATAGCTGGGAACTGGACAGAAGCCCAATTTTGTGGTATTGAGCATGACAAGCATCCCACGTCATCTTGTTCTTGGGAGATGCCATAATATGAGCAAGAAAATTAACTCTGAAAAGCAAAGACTTCTCACAATACGCTGGGTACTTCAGAAACAAAAAACACACAAAACACAACCAACCTGGAGACAAAGAAATCAGTAGAAATTTCCAGCTGCCTGTCAGAGAAAAATGTATACTGAATCCCAGTGATGAAGTTTGCTATTAAATTCTCATTTTCAAATCTGCATATGCTTGCCACCCTTCCTTCTAATTATTGCAATATATAAATATTCCCTTTCCTTCATTCTGGCTCATGAAGCTCTACAAATTCTATTTTTATTACTGCCATATGTAGTAGCGGAATATTGCCACAGGGTGGTATACCATGCATATTTAACTGCAGGCTTTTGTAATTCGTGTGACAGTTCGGTTATATCCGTTTCTAGCTTCGCTTAAGCAGGAGGCATCAGAATATCTCACAGCTTTTGGAGTGATTAAAATGAAAACAAATTCTGAAATCATACAGGTCTGCTGATCTCATATTATACCTAACTGCAATACACCTTGTAAGCTTTGCCGCTTTGTTGTTGCTGACTGCTTTTGGCAATTTCTAAAAATGAAACTGTACAAACAAACTGAGATTATAAGGGAAAATTAGAAAATTAAATTTACAGAGACTATATACCTTACAAATGAAAACTGCAGAGAAATGGCTAACTTCTAATGACAAGTCACATGAACTGCAATTAGATACTAGGAGAATGAAAGAATCCACGTGATTAAAATACTTACCCATCTATTGACCTATCTAATTGTATAATACTGAACAGTGACAATAGTTTGGTAGGTAACTTAAGATTGTTATTAGATTGTTAAGTTATTCTTAAATTTTATATTGATGTTGATAACAGAGCTCATAAGCTGATGAAACACCTTATTAAGATCAAGAACCAAAGTTACATTTCAACTTCGGATTCTTTAAAATCATCTTTTTCTCTGGAAAATGTTAGATTAAATGAATTAAATTATTTCAGAAATGAAGGGCAAAAAGCAAGGCTAAATATGCATGGCTTAAAAAATAGATGCCAGTTACTTTCAAGCTAAGTGTCTAATAGAGCAATGTGATTTAGTGCCTGAAAGGACAATGGACAAAGTCATCAATATTTTATTATATTGACTTTTTTGTTGTTCCATTGTTGAAAATGAGTGGCAATGGGTGTAGAGACTAACACATTTATCTGAACCTCTTAGGGTAGTTGTAAGGATATGCTTAGACCTATTTGTTCTGCTATTTCTTCCTTTAGTCTGGTCTGCAAAAGAACTATGGCAGTTATCACCCTTCATTCTTCCTTTAACCTTTATTCTTCTCTTAATGGGAGAGGAAAAGAAAAAAAAAATGTAGCTTGGTCTCTTACTAAAGAAGGGAATAGAGAAACCTGCTCAGAGCTTCAATAGACACATGAAGACTTAATATCAAATAGTTAAATAAATCTTCTGTGGTCAGCTGGGTCTGAGGCAAAGGTAAGTGTTTTTGAAATTAGGGTGCGCTTCTGAAAAGGTTGGTGTAAACCGGATGATTTAAAGTCAGCTTACTTTTCAAATTTCAGTGACTAAGTTGAGTTGAGCGAAATGAGCAGGCTAACCTAAGTCTCATGCAATGTCAGTGAGGTTGCAAACTTATAGCTTAGCTTGTTCCAAATGCTATTTTTTGGCATAGATATTAGTACT
>NW_011888872.1:8428564-8430190 GCF_000151845.1 Pteropus vampyrus | reverse complement strand
TCTTTTTCTCTGGAAAATGTTAGATTAAATGAATTAAATTATTTCAGAAATGAAGGGCAAAAAGCAAGGCTAAATATGCATGGCTTAAAAAATAGATGCCAGTTACTTTCAGGCTAAGTGTCTAATAGAGCAATGTGATTTAGTGCCTGAAAGGACAATGGACAAAGTCATCAATATTTTATTATATTGACTTTTTTGTTGTTCCATTGTTGAAAATGAGTGGCAATGGGTGTAGAGACTAACACATTTATCTGAACCTCTTAGGGTAGTTGTAAGGATATGCTTAGACCTATTTGTTCTGCTATTTCTTCCTTTAGTCTGGTCTGCAAAAGAACTATGGCAGTTATCACCCTTCATTCTTCCTTTAACCTTTATTCTTCTCTTAATGGGAGAGGAAAAGAAAAAAAAAATGTAGCTTGGTCTCTTACTAAAGAAGGGAATAGAGAAACCTGCTCAGAGCTTCAATAGACACATGAAGACTTAATATCAAATAGTTAAATAAATCTTCTGTGGTCAGCTGGGTCTGAGGCAAAGGTAAGTGTTTTTGAAATTAGGGTGCGCTTCTGAAAAGGTTGGTGTAAACCGGATGATTTAAAGTCAGCTTACTTTTCAAATTTCAGTGACTAAGTTGAGTTGAGCGAAATGAGCAGGCTAACCTAAGTCTCATGCAATGTCAGTGAGGTTGCAAACTTATAGCTTAGCTTGTTCCAAATGCTATTTTTTGGCATAGATATTAGTACTGGGTGCCATGAATATGTCTGATTCATGCCTTTTTTATTTTCTACTGTCCCGGAATGTAAAAACTGGACAAAAGAGAAGGCAGTTATTGTCTATTATACATGTTAGGCCCATACTCTATAGGATACAAAAGGCCCAAATATTTATTCCTGCAATATTCTTAAAAAACTGTATCTTTCCAGAATCAGGTCCTTTGAAAATCATTAAGGATTCATCAGCAACATGTCAGGTGTGGCTGCTCGGCTATCAGAGAGTTTACTTCAGCAAAGCATATGTTATGTTCCCATGGTCAGTTTAAATTTTAAGGTCAAAATTTAATATACTTTTCATCTTAGGGGAGGCAGCTGCTTGCTGTTTGGAAACCTACCTCTCTCGCAGGACCTGCCAAGATAGCCTGTTCCGGAACAATCACAGACATATCTGTTCCACCCATCCCTGCACATGCCATTGTTTTTGCAAGGGTTGCTAAGGCACGGTTTTGCTGTTTCCCTTGAGCAGGAGGGCTTTACTCCAGCAGTACTTTGAACTTCAGCCATTTGCCGGATATCTTTGCTCTGGCCATCAATGAACAGATCTCTGATGCAGCCCACATAGCCATAGTTGAGCAGAGCAGTCCACACCTCCGTGGGAAAGACGAGGCCCGCTTTGTTTTCTGGCAAGCCCCCCAAGTACAGCTCATCATCCAGGTCCAGAATCTCACTCTCGCCAGGAGCAGTGTAGGGTGTGCGCAGCGTGTTGACAGAAATGGTACCTGTTGCAATGACAAGAGGACACACAGCTCTTTATAGACTATGCAACATTGTCTAAATATCACCCTTTCTCTCTTTCATCTGCCTAAGAGTGAACTCCTTGAGGGGAGACATTTTAAATTTTTCTTTCTATTCCCAG
>NW_011888872.1:8381222-8428514 GCF_000151845.1 Pteropus vampyrus | reverse complement strand
GTGATTGCTTTTATTAAACACAATAGTTCGAAGATCATTTGTGTCAAAATCCTACTGAAGTACACTTAGCCATATGAATCTATGGATTAACTCCTAAGGTCTCAGTTTATTCACTTCTAATATGGGCATAATAATATGACCTAGCTCATATGGTTGTTCCAAGTATTCAATAAAACAATACTAGTGAAGTATCTAGTTTATCATAAGCACTGCATAAATGCTGTGTATCATGATTAATCACAGAGACCAAGTCAAATTGGTCATTTATTTTTTTAAATCAAACTAATTACTTATCTAAATTGACATTTTCCCCCCTTACTCCAAATATAAGAGAAAAATAATTCTTTTCTAATTTTTTTTTTTTTAATTATTTAGGCGAGGCAACCCTTGGTTGATCTCGCAGATTGCAAGGGCCGTGTCAGCTTACAATCCTTTATTTTTTTCATTTTATAAGCCTACAGCACCTGGTCTTCCTAGGTGGTCTCCCATCCAAGTACTACCAGGCTCGACCCTGCTTAGCTTCTGAGATCAGATGGGATCGGGCTTGTTCAGGGTAGCATGGCCATAGACAAGAGGAAAATAATTCTATTAGTTTATAAATATATAAGAACTGTGGCTCTAAGCATAGGATGAAAAATAGCCATTCACATTGGTTTGAGAATCACAGAAAAATACTTTTGCAAAATCTATTAAAAGGAGAAAAAAAAATGAAAGACAGAGGCAATTTTTAAACCAAAACTTCCATCTCATACCATCAGATTACTTAAAATTCCACTATTATTTTATATTCAGAAAGGTATTTATAAAAATTCAAATATAATACCTGAAAAGGATACTACACTGACCCATTTCAAGATTATTCCAGATTTATATTTTAGGTCAAGACCATAAATCAGAATAGAAAGAGTCTAAAGAAAGAAAGTGGATTAGAAAATGTCTGATGCCATGCCAGCCGCTGACATATAGCCTCAAAGATTTAGGGGGCGAACACACAAGAGAGTCTTGAAGACGGTACAGATGTAGGGACAGGCAGAGAAAGTACAGTATAGATACAGGTGGGCAGGAAGATGCATTTTAATTGTTTCACAGAATACCTAAGGCCTGCCCCAAGTGAAAATATGCTAGTGATGAATGCGAAAGGTGCATCTAACTAGGGACATGGTGCTAGTCTTTGTACTTTGTCCAATGCAGTCCAAATCTCAGCAGAAGGGGTACTCCTCCATACGGGTAGCATAATGGGATTTGTTCTGTGAGGGAGAAGGGCATGGAAGCTGCTAACACAGACTGTGCAGGCAGCCAAGTCATTAAGAAGACATTTATCTCTTTAGATTCCCAGAGAAAGAAATGAAAAAAAGCTCCAAGGGGAGAATCACTTAAAGCCATTGCTATTTTGGCCTTCTAAAGATGGGGGGTACACCAGAGATTTCAGAAGAAGGAAGCAAAAAGTGAAAACAACAAAGTACTCATTTTTACTGTTTACATTTGTTATCCAGGAAAAAAAAACAAAAACAAAACCAAAAAACCTCATTTAGCAACATGCAAGTACCATAAAATCCTACTTAGAAAAATATCATTTGGGGAAAATGAAATGGATAATTTTGAGTGAGAATGGTGGTTCTTTTCTCTTCCAAATAGAATTTCATTACATACATTTTTTAACTGTCTAAAATGCCCTAAGAAGTGAATTAAAAGATGATCTCTCTCTTCTGCAGTAGCTAATGGCAGCTAGAAAATAATGAGAAGAAACGAGTGTTAATGACAAATGGAAAGGCAGACATTAAAAAAAATACATATTATGTGTGGAAAGCAAAGGGTTGTATGCAATGAACACAGTGACTTATGCTTATAAGATAAAAGCAAGAGGAGTGCTTTTAGTTAGTTTTCCAGTTAGTTCAAGAAGGCCTCCTAGAAATGATTATGTAATGTTGAGAGAGAATTGTTAAGAGACACAAAGCAAGTGAACAATAATGAAGTTTTAAAAGAGTGGGAACATGTTTTTAAAAATATGCAACTTGTTCCATATGTCTTTTTCATATTCATGGACCAAGCTTGATTCAGCTCAGGGGAGGGAAAGAAAAACACTTGGAAAAACTGTGTTGTCCTTATTCATGATGTTCGGAGTCTGACACTAAGAGGATGCTTGGAGGATTCCTGAGAGGAGGGAATCCAGTGGCTTGCATAACCACCGCTCTCTTCATCCCCCACCCCCATGGTTCCATAGCTCAGTACACCAAGCCGTGTCCATATTCAGTGTGTCTACACTCTCAGAGACAAAACTGCCGCCAGATATTTCAGATAATCACCCATGAACAGTATGTCTGACAGTGAGAATGGAATGACTAAGTCTCTGGATTTTTATTTATGGTATGTTAATACCTATTCTGAACAAAGTATTGTCAGAAAGTTCAGATATGTTTTTATGGATGTGCTTGTTGTGGCTAGAGGAGGATATTCACTATAACTTTGTCATTAGACTGGAATTTTCTGATTACAACACCTAAAGTTAATTCACAATTTTCATATAGCTTATATACAGTCCATTGGGTGTGTACGTGTGTGTGCACATGCACACACATACACACACACAGTTTAACAGAAAAATATTTAACTCTACTACCTCTGAGGTACTCTGATATTTTGTTCTTATTAAATAATTTTATTAATACGAATGCTAGACAGGACCCACCAGATTGACTTTGGAACCAATTAACAGATTGTAACCCACAGTTCATAAAACACTTATTGAGAGGTTACTATCATAAGGATAAGGATGCTTTTTCTATAGCTCTTTACTGCCCCTTTAAGAAACAATTTTAGAGTTCTCATGGGAAGAAGTAGCAATGAAAGATGGGAACAAAAGCAAAAGGAGCGTAATCCAACCTTCAATTCAAATACAGTCCAAGGGGAACTACAACTTTAATTTAGCCTTGGATTCAAGGTAAGGAGTCACATTGAGAATATGCATGTGTCAGATATTTATTAAAATATCCTGCAAACAAACATAATTGAAAGAAACAATCATGACTGAAAATCAACTACTATTTTCCCTAGATGCTTTGTCAATCCATATGCACTTACATTTTAAAAGAAAATCTTTGAAAAGACATAGAAAAAGAAAAAAAAAATAGAGAAAGTGTAGAACTAATTTAAGTGAAATGGAAACAATTATTTTATATTTTGAGGATTCACAGAGTAACAACTTTACCCAAACTAATAATTCAATTTTATTACTGAGTCAAATAGATATTTATATTTCAGCCTATACATGTGCAAAGAACCTGAAGTACTCACATTTCTGATAAGGGATTTGAACTCTAAATTCCTTAATGATTTTATTACTGATACTCATCAGAAAACATTTTCACCTAAGCAAAAGACACATCACAGAATCACTAAATTCATTTAAGCCCATTGAACATATACATATGGGCATAGCAAAATTTCGATATTAAGGTTTCCAAATGCCTATTTTATTACAATTGAGTTATGAAGACAGTGGTTGCCAAGAAAATATGATATGAATATTTAGACCCTGTTCATTGATAAAGACAATTGAGTAGTTGCCACAGTTGTGTGTGTGTGTGTGTGTGTGTGTGTGTGTGTGTGTATCAACAGAAAATGAGAGTTTTCCAAAGGCTAAAGTATGACTACATATAAGTGAATTTTTAAGAGGAAACAAAATTCTGGTATATTATTGGTTTATCCCTCTATCTTTTTCTAGGAACTATAAATATTGATACATTCTCTTTGGAACTTCTAACTACAAATTACATTTAAAGTTTCTGGTAAATTAGACAAATATTTTACAAAAACATTACTATATTTGATTTGTTAAAATTTGTAGACCATAGTCATGTTTGGCAACTTATTTTGATCAGTGCTTCTTGCTTCAATATTTAAAAATCTAAAACATCCTGCTGTGTTATTTTACTTTAAAATAAATGAAATTTCAGCTAAAAGCCAAATATATTTTTTATATTAACATTTAAACATAGCTGTTTTCATGATATATGCAAAAGATAAAATCAAGGTGACAGACAAGATAATATTCATTTAGGAATATTTATAAGCATAAACAAATTCATACTATATGTAGAAGTATACATAAAAGGGGAAAAAAACTGTTGAAAACAGTTCTAGTCATAAAAATGGAAATCAATTTTATGATTTGGTCTGGTATTTATAATATGTTAGTTTTTACTAGTTTTTTTTTTTTACCCAATTTTCTTTGGCTATTCCATTTCCAGAAGATTAGCTTATGGGGTGAGAAGAAACATGAAATGAAGGTTAGATTTAAAATAAGTTAATGTGGCTTCAAGTTTTAAATTACTGCAAAAGTTTAAATGACCGGGAAAATAGATGGTAGAAAATAGTGTGTTGTAATGGGGAATGCGTTTGCCTGGCCAGAGGAAACCAATTTTCATGTTCTAGCTTTGCAACTGACTAGCTGGCAAGCTTAGCCAAATAAAAGATTCATTAGGCTTCGATGTGGCTCTTATGCAAAAGAAAGGAATTTACTGAAAACTCACTATGGTTCTTTTTTTAAATAAAAAATTTTAAGTTGCTGCTTAAAATAATTTTTAGTTAAATATCGCTTTTATCTATCCATAATTCTGACTCACTTCTCATTGCAGAAGGAACTCAGATCCCACAAACTTGCAAATATACTTGTCAAATTCATACTCCATTAACAAATTCAAAGTCAGTAAAAAGGTATATGTGATAAAAGCAGAACAAAACATTCATATAATATAATTAATGAAAAAATACAACTCTCATAACATAAATAGTTAAAAAAATAATCATAATATTAACAATGGGAGTTTTGGAGTAGTGAGATTATGAGTGAATAGTTCTTTCTTCTCCCTCCCTCCTTCCCTGCCTTCCTTCTTTTCTTCCTTTGTGTCTTTAAAAAAAAAAAAAAAAATCTCACATATTAGGTTTATAATAGGAACTGAAATAAACTTTATTTGAAAATAATAAAAAAAATACTCTTAATATTGTTTTCTGTTCATTACTATGCATTTTCTGCTCACTTGGGTTCACCTATGAGCCAGAAATTTCAGAAAGCAAACCAATATATGAAGAAAGAAATCTTGGAACAAAATGTAAAATATTTGAGAATACCTAGTGAGGGGCAAGATTGAAGGAAAAGGGGAACCTCATATACTACAAATAAAAGTATAAACTCAAACTATCTGTTAGTTAAATAACCTGTTATTACCTTTCAAAATTAAAAATGCAATTAACCCAGCAATTCCATTTCTCAGAATATGCTACAGAAATTCTGATCAATATGCACAAAGATATAATATGAAGACATCCTTTATGAATGAGTTTAAAACGGTGAACTTTTTTTAAAGTTAAAATTTAAATGCTCATCAATAGATATCTTACTAATATGAATTGGTATGTTCAAATTAAGGGATTTATGATGTCACTACAGAAAATGGCACAGGAAAAGTTCTCTGTAGGTTTTTCAAGTCACCGACTATTGAAAAATGATCTTGTTTATGTAAAAAGAAGCTCTACATTTCTTTTATATGTATATATACATTTATAAATACACTAATGCATAGAAAAATACTGGGAAATTTTTCAATACCAAATTATTTTAGTGATTGCCTATGAAGGAGGAAGTGAATTGGTGAGGGAAGTATGTGGCAAATGAACACTTTTCATTTATGTACTTTTTGAATTGCTTGAACATTTTTATCAATAGCACATATTTATATCTTATATACATTCCATGTATTAAGCACATGCACATATACAAAGACACACACAGCAACATGTATATACATATGAATTTTAAAAATGATCATATGCAAGGATATTAATGAAGTGAATATTAATGAAGTGACATATTTTATAGCAATTAAAATATTATTTTACAGAATTTCCACAGATTTCTACTCAGCGCTCCACACAGAGGGTCAGTGTGTCTGGGTGTGGTCAGAAAACTAACTGCCTATTTTCTAAGGATGTAACTGACACCCTAGCCCAGGGTCTGCTCCTTAGCTTGGTAGGCACAGAAAGGGGATTTGGTAGATTTAAAGAGCGAGGTTCCATCTCTCAGGGTTTGACTAATATTTACCAAGCCTACAAGACCAATGTATAAAATTCCAAGTAATTAATTCTCTATGAGAAATTAACTATTACAATATATAGAATGCTTCCTTTGTAGCTTGGCCAATATAAGACCTCAATTTATAATCCAAATGTTTATTCACTTACGATGGGAAATTTAATTGTTACAGAAATCTGAATATTCATGTCTGTATAACTGGTCTATTTTATTCTTCAGTTGCAATCAGATTTACAATGAGAGATAAATCTTAATCAAAAGAGTAGGGAACATGGATTCTAACACAGGGAGAATATATGAGATAAAGCGATGTGTAGTAACATTAGCCTAGGATGGTCTGACATCATCCTATCAATTAAGATGACCTGCTTTCTATCTCTACGGTGGGAGTGAGATAGTAAACTCTCCTGAACAATTCTTAGAGGGATAATGCCAATGTCTTGCCTCTATGACTTTCTTTTCTATAGTCAAGTTAATATGCTGAGTTCTATACGCCTGGGATCCTTGTTAAGATGCCTCTGAAAAGCTCTGCTTTTATTCTCAGATGCTGTTTTCATAATTCCCAGAGAATAAGTGTTGTTATTTAGATATTTTTGAGCAAAAAAAAAAAAGACATCATAGTAAATAAACAGCCTGAACAACTATGTTTATACTGTAATTGCAACTATATAAAATACATGTACATGTTAACAAAGACTAGAAAAAATGTGCAAAATTGAAAATGTTTTGAGCAGGAAGAAGATAATAGATAACCTTTCTTCTTTTTAAATATGTTCAGAATAAAAACTTAAATATATGTGTGAATTTAATAAAATTTAATATAACGATTGTATGTAAAATTGAATCCAGCTAGTCATCAGAATAGTCAAATAATCGATAAATTACTGATAAAGTATTTCAGTCTTCCCATTGAGGAGTAGTGGTTTATGGACATGGATATGAAATAAAGTATTATAAATGTACTTGAAATAATTTCAGTATATGCAACAGGTAACTAGGTAGAGGCATAGGAGGAATGTTTATAGTCAGAGGGCAAGTTCAAATCAAGATCTAAATAGAGAAATTGTCTAATGTTGTTCAAGTAGAAATGTCTAAGCATGGTGATTTGTGAATGGCATACACAGAAATCAGTGCTGGTAACAGATAGCTAGAAAGTACTGTTCATATCAAACAGTGATTACTCTAAACTTCTAATTATGTGCTCTGAAGAGAGCTGTGTGCCTTTCCCACTGTAATTTCTAGTTCTTAAACTAGAACTCTTTGACTTCAAGTCAAATCTCGATGGCTCCTTAGCTGTTAAATATAGGCTTACCCATGAATAATTGTTGATACAATCTGCTGTACCCTGCTGTACACAAGCCGATTTTGACAAGAATAATGAGTTTTCTCTTTGATTTCAATGTGTAATGAATGAGGGTTTGCAAAGAAAAAAAAAATGACTGGCAGTTTGTTATAAAAATACTTGAGAGGATACCCTTGACTGAGCCAAAGAGCTTAACACAAGTTTAAACAACATTCATGCCCCAAGAAGACAGTCATTAACCTCATCCTAATTTTAACACAATTCACACTTTAGCTAAATACCTGGGCAACTGATTGGTGTTGAGTTTGGGAGCAAGAGAGAGTGAAGGGGTAACCCTGGAAAGGGAGGAGCGGCTGGTAAAGAAATACAAGCCCTGCAGTCTTTGCATAGTAACGAGCCTCTTCAATCACATTTATTAACTGAGCAACTTAGGGGGTTTGCTCTGGTAAGTAGCTAAGCTGTTCATGGCGGACATGCATATTCTGTAGCACTCAGGTCAAATACTCTGATCCACAAAATCATGCCTGCACTTTGCAAGGTTACCCTTTGTCAGTTTAGTGCAGGATCTGAAAACGCCATTCATGGCTCAACCCACTCTGCCTCCCATATCACTGGTCATAGACTAAACAGATGATGAAAGAAGCTACACTGTACAAAGAGAAGAGCTGTGGCCAAACAGTATTAGTCAAGTGTAGGATTTAAAGGGCCTCTCTCTTTTGTGCATCACAGAATAGATGAAGGGACATATAACCCAATACAATTAATTGTACTGAAAATGAAGTTCTAGAAAAGTATTCAGATAAAGATTCTACTTCTCATCAAACAAGGGACTCATGTGCCCACCTTTTAGTGAACAAAGACTGAAGGGCAAATCATCAGAAATATGGACATCCTTGTAACCATCTTCCTTGCCCCTAGCCTGCTTACTGTGGCTGTATAACCCAGTCCTCAGAAAGGAACACCTTTCTTCATGATTAATTTCCCTTCTATGTACGTGGTTGCTAAATAACACAGGAATCTCATGAACAAGCCAGAAGAGCAGTCTTGTTATAAAAGCTCGTCATTTTTGTACCAAGCTTACCACCGTTCCCTAATAACTGTTTTAACTTACTGCATTTTTTCCCCAGACATCTGGACTTGGAGAATGGCACTGTATTTTTAAAAGAAGGTCAGCGCACCTGTTATCCTATATTGCGTAAACTGCTTTCTGAAGGTAATGCAATTCCTTAAAAAATTTGCAGGTACAATTGAAAGAGTGCTATTACTCTTCAAATGTAAGAATGGTGCTATTGTTTTTAGAATATTAGGGGCGGGTTGGTGCTGAGCCATTCACATGCTTTTATTTTTTATTTTTTCTTATGACAAATATTTATTGAGCAACTGCTATTGCACAAGTACTGGGACTTGTGGTTCTAAACACAATTAAAAAAAAAAAAACTGCCTCTCATATATGGGTTTCCATTATAAACTGTTTGAGTAATATTAAAAATCAGTCTGTCCATCAAATACAGTTTTAACCCTATCTCCAGCCAACATAACCATTAACATCAGACTAATAGTCATGGGTCTTATTCCTACTTACTTCACTATGGTCAATAGCAGAAAGAATAACTCTTAGGCCTGGGTTCTCTCTACTTTAATAACAGAAAAAAATATGGCTCATTAAATGTTTTAAAATATCAATCGGCTAAAGAGTATCCCAGGAGATTCAATAGATTTTAACTTCTTTATCCATGAGTAAGAAAGCAACCAACATTGCCCTTCTTTCAGAGCAGTATCATTCCCCTATATTATATGAAGAGTAATTTTCATATAGCCTTTGAATACAGATGATGTGAAAAAAGAGTAAATGAATTATTTCTTAAAATCTATGTTTCTTAGTTTTAACTGAGCTATAAACCTTAGTATTTCACCAGCGTAACTCAAAAACATCCTTTAAATAAAATGAAAGCTAGTATAGCTTTTCATTCAATCTTTAAAAGGCTGCTTTATACCAAACCAATGTAGTGTGCAAATATAGAACTTAATTAAAATACTATATATAAAATATTAACTGCTGCAGTTATTAAAATTACATTAAACTCCCTTGAGCTTGACCAATATAATATGAACTCTCTTTTTTTTTTTTTTTAATTTTTTTTTTCAGTTTAGTAAAGGACAGAACTTGGTTTAGGGAGTAAGCTTTGGTTTTTATATTGTTGGCTCTAATTCGGTAATCTGAAATTGTAATCATATAAAAGTACTTTACCATCAAAACACTACCAAGCATACTAACTTAATATTTCCACTGGATTCCAACAAAAATCACATGTTTTATTTGTTTTCTTAACATTTTCTTAAGGCATTTCATTCTTCTTCTCATCTAGCATTGAACTCTGTAAATTAGATATTCTTTGCTTTTCCCATTGAGGGACAGTTAATAAACTATTGGTAATTTTAATGAATTAAAGAGCTTACACAGAAATAGTAGATTTTATTCTCTTTGAGGATTAAGGTATTTATTTAATCCTTATTGTAATAGGTCATCCAAAGAACTTGGAGAAACTAATTAGATTGCATCACCATTTAAGACTAGAGAGTCAGATGGGTACTAGACTTATTGTGGTGATCACTTTGTAAGGTACGCAAATGTTGGATCACTATGTTGTACTCTTGAAATTAATAAAATAATGTATAACAACTATAATTTAAAACTAAATTTAAAAAAGACAATAAATATCCAGGTATAAATCATCATTATCAAATATCTAATGGGTGGTTTTCTTTTCTTTTTTTTTTTATTCTATTGGAGTCGAAGGGCAGCAATCTGTTGCTAAATATCTGTATTCCCATCAATGTATTCTTCTCAGCTTAAATCAGAAAATCAAAGAGGAATCCAGTTCCTAATAAAATCAGTATGGTACAGCAGGCAACAACAACAACGAAAAAATACAGTCTACTCTCAATTATCTAAGACATCAGAGGAAAATGATAACATGGTACAGATTGTACATAATGGTAACGAATTGTCCTTGTGTACTTCTTTGGGGAAATGAAAGAATGTAGAAAGACCGAGTTTCCAGAGAGTGAGGAATCAGAAACAGTCTCTGAGATACCTGGAGATCAGAGCAATGAGTTCTGACCTTTCAATTTTCATCCCTCTCTCCCTGCTCCCTAATTTTCATAGATTCCATTTGTTTTTCCTGAGGAAAAAAACATATTCTTTTAATAAGGTGAATATAATTTTCTTGACTGATAAACAGGAAGACAAAGCATGAATAATAGTGAAATAGGAAACTGTTTTGTTTCAGAGAAACCAGGAGTAAAAGAGTACCAAGAAAGTCTAGGAAAGAAGGGTGTGAAAAGGAGAGTTCAGCCTCAGGACTTCAGCATGGCCCTTCTCAAATAGAATAGTAATCACAGATTGTTGGATCTGAAAGAAGTACTAAGTGTCATCTGGTCTGTGGTTCCCAAATTTGGCTGATTATCAAGTCTCCTGGAAAGGTGTGCAAAAATATAGAATCCTAGGTCCCATCACTGCTGATACCCCTTTACTGGGTCTGGGATCCAGTGAACGCTGTGTCTTTACCAATATGTTTTATACAGGAAAAAATTTCAGGCCCATGAAAAATGCCGTGGCAAAGCTTCCACTGCTATTTATTGGAAAATCCAGAGTGGATGGTATAATATCTATGCAAATGAGAGATTTATGGGAGGGAGAGGAGCAGAGTAGCTAGGACTAAATTCAGTTGTCTTTCATTATAAGAACATGATTTGATTTGTAAGTGAGAGAGACAATCAGAGCATAGGAGCACAGAGCGATGAAAGTAAAATAAATAACATATAATTGTATACCTAAAACAAATTGTTTCTCTCTCTTTCTCTCTTCCTCCCTCCCCTCTTCCACAAACCCTGTTTCCTCTGCCTAGACGATTTTTGCCCCAACCCAAACCTAATGCTATTCGTCTTCCTAAGCCCCATAATCTACTCAAAAATTTCATAGTAAATAAATGTAATTTCTTCAGGCCTTCCCTATAAGTCCTGACCTTTCCCCACAACACACACATCTCCAGGAAAAAAAGATGCAGCAAAAAGAAACCAGAGGAATGAATCCCTATTTGTGGGATTCCAAACACCTTCTCAGAAAGGGAAGCTATTTAAAAGGCAGCAGAGTTTTGTCAGTGTCCTTGAAATCCTACTGTATTGATTAAAGTGTTTTTGATACCCTACATTCACCTTAATAAAAAGTGTGCTATACTAAACTAAAAATTTTATGTGTGGGTCGTTAACTTTTTTCATGTTTTATATTTGACATTTCAGGCACCTCCAAACATCCATTGATATGAGGTAATTGGTAATATCAGAACCTTGAATTTTATCATTTGTAAATTCAAGATAAAATTTCTTGCAAGATTTGGCACTTGATGATTCAATAAATATTCATTTAAGTAGCCATTTGAGCATTTGGAGTTTGATGCCCAACTAAGATGATTAATTAGTTCCTTCTGATTTTTATATGATATGACACAGAAATAGTAACAGACAATTTCCTTTACCCTAAAGATAGAAATGCAGAAAATATTTTCTATGTATTGGTTTTAATTCTTTAGGCATGAAAAGAAACATATAGGGTATTCCAGCAAGTAAACAGCATAGAAAAACGATAAATTACCTGACCGTCCGTCTCTCTGGAAGTCCACATGATACCATTCTCCATCATTCACCTTCTTCTGCAGGGCTTTGATTTTTATTGTACCTGATCCCATGTCCAGGAGGAGGTAGAGGTGACCATCCAGCATCTCAATAGCAAAAAAGTCAACCTTTATCATCTGTGGGTGCTTGGCATCTTTTTGGTGTCGTGGCTTGCCATGGCTAAATAAAATGAGGCCATTTGGCTCTGTTGTGCGGAAGTCAAATGATATGGAGCCTGTTTTCTTTGCATTCCATTTAGGCAAAGAGATGAAAGACTCTGGGGTTTCAAAGGTGATTGGGTCCAAAGTTGCAACATTCTCACATTTAAATGCTACTACTCCATGGATCTTCATCTTAGGGTCTCCTTGCTTGGCAAGTCGAGATAATTCCAGCCTTACATCATTATTTTTATATACAACCTGTAGGCAGAGTATAGCAGTGAAAAACTAGACCCATATCTTAATATTTAGAAATTGTCATCAGCTCATGTAACTGGCAAGTAGATAATGAAAAGGCACACAATGTTTAGTGCCTTTTGATTAATAAGATAGCTTTTTGAGCCAAGAAAATTAAAGTATCAATTCATTGAATAGTAACTTCCAATCTAATGTCATTCAAATAACGTGTGTGCGCACACACATGTACACAACTGCCTGTAGTTAACTCAAATAATTTAAATAAATCTGTGTGGAGCTTTTATTATTTCAAGCACGTGCAGACTTGGATTTACAAATGCCATTTGTTTTCTTTTGTTGGCTATCATACTTTGTTTATTAAATGTAAGTACTGAGGTTTTTCAGTTTTATCATTAAAGTATTTGAAATTAGATATTTTTGTATAACAGTCCTTTAAAATACAGAATTTCTTTTATGGTCTATATATCCATTGTAAGATATATGTTATTTGTAAGATAATCACAAATTGAGGGAGAGAACATCCAAATTTTCTCAGAAAAATTATAAAATACAACTAAGATGCAGAAGCTCTCTCTTGCCCTGCTCCACATTAATAACTGTTTGAATGTTACATAACTCTGGAACATGGTGTTTACTCTAAATCCATTCGACCTGTATCGCTGGCGTTCCATTTCACTTTTAACATATGCAGATGTGGAGCAAAGTTTGTCTTGTATTCTCATTTTGCAAGGCACTTCATCTAAAATGGTGGGTGGTTCTGATGGTTGTTTGATAATCTGAGGGCTTTTTTGGACTTAAATATCACAATGGGCAAATCCACTGGCAGGGCTCATAATATCATGCATCTGCTATCACAATGCTTTAAAAAATTTGTAGCTATTTCGACATAAGGATAGAGATGCATACTTTTTCTACAAAATGCATACCATTAGATAGTCATATTTCCAAAAAAATATGTCATAAAGACTTAAGAATATCTAATTCTTTTTAGAAGGCATTCAAAATTTCACAGCTGCCAAATGTCTGGTTCTAAACTCATTTATCCATATGTAATAAAATATTTATGTAAGAAAAAAATAAGACAACTTAAGTGTCTGATTAGTGCTATAAAATTAACCAGATCAACACAGCAGTTAATTCTTCCAAACCCAAGGCCAACTGAGCCAAGAGTGAGTTGGCTGATGAGTTTCCTGATATAATTTGTTAATGGATATTTTATTTTTCAGAATGACTAAGAATGCATGCTCTGGTATTGAACTCCATAGTGCAAATTCCAGTTCCAGCGTTACCTGACTGTGTGCTCTCTAAGCCTTTTTTTTCTCCCTTATAGGGAGATAACACCTCACAGGATAGTAATAACAATTAAAGAAGAAAATTCATGTAATTGAGAAAAATCTACATAATGGTAATCAATCCAATGCCAGGCACATTGTAAGATTATCAACTACATCAAACAGCATAATAATAAATATGATCATCTCTTTACCAAGTAGACCCAGAGATATTAGTTCTAAATTAAGCCATTATAAGGAAACATTTAGAAATTAAGCACAATAACTGGTATTTTATACTTGATTTGTGCCAAATAGTCACATCTTTCCAATGTTTGTCATAGTTTCAGTTTACATTTATCTTGAAGGATTATGAAATAATACCATATTCCTTATTCTTTTAACAGATATGTGTAATGGTTTAATAAGCATCTACTGACAACAAAAGAAGAGAAAATGAACTTAAGCAATAACAAAAAGGAATCAGATTAAATCTTAAGTATACTTTCTTTAAAAAAAGAAACAGCTATTAAGCCTTGGAAAGTTGATTTAGAATTGCCTTTCTTTGGGGAACTTTAGAAGTGGAGAAAATGCTTTCCATGGATGATTTCCAAGTTTTATAACCTCTCACCGTGATTTTCAATCTACTCCATTTTTTTTTCATTTTCTTGGTGATTTATATTTTAATATTTGGAGACTATTTTGATATAGATATTGATCTGGAATGAGTTATTTCCTGACCCAAACAGTGCAGATGATAACTCTGATCGATGCTAACACATTGCCTGTGCAATAGAACCACAGAAATTCAATTGGGTGTTTCTGACATGAGCAAGTGGGTATATATTGCCATTTGAGTCCCACATCAGCTACCAAAAATGTTGAAGAATGTGGGGTTAGGGCAAATCTAGGTGGAGATTTCAATGAGATTACAATTTCATGAGTGAATGGGTGCCCTGGTGATAGGAAGGTTCAGGAAAATGGAAATGAAAAGTAGGAATTACCTCGATCTTATTACTTAGGGTTAGCCATGCACCGCTCAAAGAAAGAAAATTAATCTTCACCAGATTCTAAGGTTTATGCAGGCAGTGACCTTTCTCACTGTAGCCTAGCACCAAGATCAGTGCCAAGCACTGAGTAGACAATAAATATTTGCTGAGAGTTTAATAAAATTCTTCTTTCGCTTTTTTAAAACTTTGTCCCCAGATTGTACACTATTATCAATAACATTTATAAATATAGTTAAAATATAATGGAATATGTATTGTGAACCAATCTCATAACCTAGCTACTATTTTAGCCTATTTATCTAGGAAAATGTAGAAACTTTTATGTGTGTTCAGTTATAAATGGCAAGCTGGCCTATGTATTAGAAAACTTCACCTTCAAACTCATTTTGTCGGGTGTAAATTACTTTTAGAGTGAAAAACACCTGAATTAAAATTCTCCAGAGGTAGATCATTTTCCTAGAAGAACTATCTTGAGGAGAAGCACATGTATTTTTTTTCCTTCTCATTTTATATTCTTTGAAAGGTAACTCTGGAAGACAGAAAAGCAATTTTGGATAGGCAGGCTGATAGCTCTCAGCTCTACATTATTGCTTCATCTGACCCAGATTTCATAACCATCCTACTTTTTTAAAGTTAGATTTATCTTAAAAATGACCTGAATATAGTTCAATTATAATAACACAGAGCAGCCATTAAGCACTGCAAATCTAAAAATTCACTTGTAAGCTTTTTTCCCTCTTTCTGATGCTTCTCAATCATTTAGAATCATTCATATATATATTTTTTCTTATTTATATCAAAAGTTATAATAGTTTAAACTTTCAACAAATCTATATGTATTCCATCATCTTAACAATGGATGATATTATCGCACACTAATTTAGATCTGCTGTAGAATCAGGATTTCTTTTGAAAATGTTTTTTTTGAAGAGTAATTCAAAATGTTCAGTTTCTTTTCCTTGCTTCATGAGTTTGTATTATAAGTCACAAAAGATATTAACATAAAAGAAGCCTTAAGTTCTTCTGTCATTTATTATTTGCTGTGTTAAGGTTTTGTTTGTTTGTTTTGTTTTGTTTTAGCTTCCATATAATTTCCACACATTGATTATATTTTTCCTTTACTACAACATCCGTTAGAAATGTTCCTCACACTTAAATATGGAAGAATAGAAGTAATACGTTTGTGTTTTTAGGCTTGAAATTTAAAGTAGACAGTCACTGAGTATTTTATTTGGTTTTGATAATACTCCTGAAAAGGCAGGGGAAATAAACAGGCTAGAGAAGAGAAGTTTGATAGTCTGGATATGGACTTAGTTTAATCACAAAGCTATTACCTAAGTCAAATTACCTAATCTTTCTGACTTAGTTTCTTAATTTATAAAACAGATTTCTAAAAAGGAAAGGCAAGTCAAACCCATCAATCCTTGAGCTTCATCCCTACCCCCTTAAAATATGTGATTTGAGGCAGAGGTAAAAGATGCCAAATTGTTCCCTTTTTCTGGCTTTTTCGTTTTGTGGTTTTGATGCCAGGATATTGTTCCCTATTGTGAGATATATCAAAACACTAATCCATTAGTAAACAGAATGTCCACTACATCTTTAGGTACACAGATATGCCTCAAGTATTATATCTATCCAAAGTTTGTACAGATGGTATTGAAGAACTGGTAGCTGATAGATAAAGCTCTTTCCATAGGAACTGAAAGTATTTGAAAAATGTAGATCAGTAGGAAAACATTTGCCACTTACTAACGACTATTTTGTTGCTATGTGTTGTCATTTAGAACTTTTAATGAGGTTCTTGAATTAAATTAATTAGCATGAATTGATCAAAGCTTTTCACACCTTAACTCTAAGAGTGTGCAGGGTGGTAAAATGAGCATTGATGTTAGAGACAAAGATGTAAGCAGAGATCTAGACTCTATTATGACCCTCCCTGAGAGAATATGAATGACTCATTTTAATCTGAGTCTTGGTTTTCTCTTCCACTCTTGGGAAAATAACAAGTGAGGCCTAAGAACCTGGTTTTCAATTCAGATTTCAGAGAATTTCAACTCATCTACTTGCAATTCTGTGACTTCATGCAAGTCTTTCAACCCCACAAAGGCTTGGTTTTATCTGTAAAATGAGGTAATAATATCTACCACATTAAGGTTGTTGTAAAAAATAAATTACATTTCAATTAAGGTGCTAAGTTCAAGGCCAAGAACAGAGTAAGTGCTCAAGTAAACAGTAGCTACTCTTATACATGTTGTTGTTATTATTATGAATAACTATTTTCTCTACAGTGAGTAAATGGAGTTGTAAAATACAAACACTGTAACAAGTATAACACCTAACATGGCAAATAGTAGATTACTGGTCAATGTTTTAATAGAGCAGCAGGATCAAAGAGTTCAAAGCAGATTGGGGCCTCTTTTCATATTCTGATATTTATATTGTAGTTTGAAGTACACTGCAGGCTTTCACTGTAGCTGGGGTTTCTTAGCCAGAGAATATACATAGGAAGCTAGTAATCTTGGGAGTTTTACTTTCTCTCATGAGAGGGTTCTGTGGCATTCAATAACAAAACTATCACTAGAACCACAATAACAAGAATAGGTTCAGATTTATGGAATGTTTACTTTCTGTCAGTCTTCATTACAAATGATTTATATGTATTATGTGTTTACTCTTCACAAGCATCCTAGGAAATAGATAACATTATCCTATTTTATCAATAAATATGTGGAGACACAGAGCTCATTGAATGTCTTGCACCAGGACAATGTCTAATACACTGTCTGAATATCTAATATGTTAACTTTAAACTTTGTCTTAGTATCTCAGCAGGGAAATTCACTTAGTTTTTGACAGCAGTTGCTAAGTAGGAGATTCACAAACAGCTATTTGCCACCATGCATTCTTATAAGTTATATGGATTATTTCAAAAGCTAGTATTTTCTTTCCATTGTCCTCATTAAAATATATCTAAGAGAATCAAATATGATAATTGAGCAGAGGAATTTTTCATGTGCCTCTTGATTAAAATGTCTCTTCTCAAGTTCAGTTTAAGCAGAGGGGCCTATTTCTCTGTTTGCAGGACTATAATGTAGTTTTTCAACAGGTATGGCATTTATGATATAACACACCCACAGACACACAGACACAGACAGACAGACAGACAGACAGACAGACACATACACACACACACACACACATATATTCTATATTCTAAAGGTCCATAAGGTTTAAGAATTATCTAAAGGGAATGTCATTTTAGTTTTTTGTTTGTTTGTTTTAAACACAATTAATAGTTTATTAAGAAAAAGTGAGAATATTTTAAACTCCAAAATTTAATTATTTTCTATCTGTGATATGCTCATGAAACATCTATTTTTAGCAATGTGCTTATTTCAAAATACAACTAAGAGTTAGTCCATAAGTGAACAGTACAAGGGCCACCCCAACAAGTAGGGAGTAAATTACATCTGTTTTGCCATGACCTAGATAAGGGCCAACTCAATAAAGGAAATAAAATGTATTACAACTTTTATCCTCAATATTAACTTATTTATTACTTTGAAATTATTTTTCAATCCCCACACTTTCAATTTAAACAGAGAAGTACTTGTTAGGAAAGGTACTGAAGAAAATGCAATTTTAATTACTCTTCTGTGCATGCATCCAATCCAATAGAAGAACATGGTCCACTAAAAATAAACCGGTTTAATTTCTCTTGAATATTTGTATTGGCATATATATTGGTAATGTGTAAACTATATGTGGACACACATAAACGTACATAAAGTTTAGAAAGTACCCAATGTAAATGTATTCATAAGTAATATGTCAAACCTGCTATCATTATGCCCAGAAAAAAATAAACACATGTATTAAATTAGAGAGTTCTTGGTTGAGACACACAGATGGTCTTATACATTTGGAACCAAAAATGTCTTGGCTTAAAACAAATTTTAGCACTTATAGGCTTGGCAGACTTAAAAGAATGGCTATAGCCGGCGGCGGGGGGCGGAGGAGGGGGGGGGGGGGTGGGAAACACATTATTTTATGATTTAAAAAAGTTAGAAAATTAAGCAGATTTCCCTCAATGTTCCTGGCACCATTAAGAGATAAATATAAAAACAGAGGCAAAATGGTCACTTTTTTAAGTCATTGCTTTCATTATTGTCTGATCTTCTACTCAAGATCAACTTTCTTAAGGAATTCACTTACTTACGCTAAAAGCCTAACACAGAACCTGCTTATAATAAAATGGTAAAAAAAAAAAAACCAATTAAAAAAAAATGTTTGTTGAGCTTAACTGACCAAAGGACTAATGGGATTTTAGTTTTTCTGAGAATGTCATTCCATAGGCATTTTCATCTATAATCTGAATATGTCCACTTAAGGCAGATGTGCATCCAGTTGCAAGAACTTATACATTTGAAGTGGGTTGATGAAGGGGTAGCAGATAGGAAGGAAAATGTAGGAAATATATAAGCCCTGTACAATGCAACCCAGTACCTCTTTAAAAACAATACTTAACACTGAGAAAATGTGTTTTAAGGAGAGTGACATAGGGTATTTTAAAAGATAAGAGGGTTTTTTTATTGAGGGGGACGGGAGTTGGTGATTTCACCCCCTCCCATAATCTAATCCTATTTACAGATTATGTGCAGATAAAATTTTCACCTAAATTAAAACTTTCCCCATACAAAACAATAATAATAATTATGTAATGTAAAAAAGACTATAATAACATAATTTCTCAAAAAAGGCATGAAACTCATTTAAATTAAGTAAAAAATTGTTGAAGTTTAGAAAGAAAAACCAACACAATTTTGTCTAAGCTATGTAGAGAAATAAATCTTCTTGCTTAATTCCAGTTAAATATGATTAAATATATTCTATTCATAAAAAGAAAGAAAAGAAAAACCCTCTTGCTTTATCCTTTCCTCATTCCACCATCAGCGAACTGCCTCAAGTTATTTAGACAACACTGGACACCATCTGTACAAGTTAGTGTGGGAGGTAAAAGACTAGATTGTCCCTGGGTTAACAGCTCTATTTAACGCGCTTTCACTGGCAAATGGGTTGTGGCAAAAAAAAAAAAAAACTTGAGTTCCATTAAATAGAAATGTCTATTTTTCTCCCATTAAAGATTGGGTATCCAGTAATGATTCTGGAAAAGAATAATGTAAAAATGAACCACTATTGTCAGTAAATGTGAGATTTGAGATGTCGATTTTTTTTTTTTTTAAACCTGAAAACTAGATCAATCATCTTATTTTCAGATGAAGAAAGAAGCTCAGATAAGCTAAGAGACTGTCCCAGTTAACACTAAGTTCTGATACTGAAACAAGTATTGAGACTTCAGGGTTTAGTGCTCCTTCAGCTTTATTAAAATAAATAAATAGAACAATGAACCATTTCTACCATAGGTGCAATATTATGAGAGGCTGTTGAGCAATTACAAATGAAGAGTAGCTCTCTTTTTAGTAACATGGCAGAAAGGGAACTGTAACTAATTTAAAGGCAATTTTAACTTTAAAATTCTCTTAGCTTTATAATAAGCTGATGCTCAAATATAAAAATAAAAGTCCTGAGGGTAAAAATTCTTAAACTGATTTCCCCCACTAATAGCATTTAGAAAGACATTAAAGTTAACTAGAAACAATAATCTTGTAATGTTTACTGTTATTTTGCAACTAAGTGACGTAGATATTTTCAGCATCAGTTTTTCATGATCTTGCAGAATGTTAACACCCCATAAATTAGGGTTTAAAGCTTCTATTCTAAGCAGGCAGATGCTGCTAGTAAGGACAACGCATGTTTGCTTTATCCAAAATTTTTTTAATTCTGTGCCAGTCTCAGTGAATAAAAGTAGCCACTATTATTATTTTTAAGGGAACATATTTTCCCATGAACCAAGAATGATATCTTCAAACTGATAATGACAAAATAGTAGAACCAAATGTTATGTCTAGATTAACCAGTGTATGCTCCTTTTGCGACCCAGCCTCAAGAGCTCAGTGAAGCTCCCTCATAATCTAATTTTACATTTTTCTAAGAGGGTAGTCATTCGTAGACAATATACCACTTAGTATATGTATGTTCACATATATGCATGAAGATGTACTATTTACTATATAGACTGTCCTTTCCCCATTGATCTGAGATAACATGGTGTATGTTGCTTGGATCAGCCAAAGTTTTAACATCTGACTCTACAATCACTTTTTGATCATGTTCATCACTTTTTGGCTTAGCAAGTCCTCCTGCAAGAGAGATTTCAAAAACATATTAACATGTAAAATATTTATTATTTAATTTTATGTGTTTGTGTGTACAACTTTTTAATATTTTTGAAAATATTCATCTTATCTTTCAAGGGGAAAATCCAAACTGAGTCTCTTTGCTCAAATAGTTACTTATTTTAGCCAGCACAATTTTTAAATAATTCATTTTTTTCTACTGACTTGTAAGAGCAACCACATGCTAAATATTTACATATACAAGATTCTGTTCCTGAGCATTGTTTTATTAATGTTTTTTTTTCCTTAAGCCAGTTCTACTTTATTCAATTATCATAGCTTTATAATATGTTGTAATATATGTTAGGCCCCCTCCTACCAAGCCATTTATATTAATTATCTAATAATGTTTATACATCGTATCAGAAAAAGGTTTTTGTTTTCTGCATGAATACATATATAATAGAACTATCAAAGTTGCTCTGATCTAGCTTTCCAAAGCTAAATGCAGCAAGCCAAAGCCGGTGGCAAATTATTAATTCAGACTCACTTAAAGAGACTTCTGAATGGCAAAAGGAAATTATATCTTGCTTAGAATTACATTCCTGTTACAATTATTTGTAAAGTTATAGTCTATAAATTATTATAATAATTTTGATTTTAATATATCAGTGAATCTGGCCTCACGTTTAGAAAATTATATTTATTACTTGGAGGTCAGATATACAACTATAGAGACAAAAAGTGCCAGAAATAAAAAAAAAAGTGAATTAGCATACTAATTCTTGTCCAGTAATCACAAGACCCTGGGAGAGCTTCTTGCAGTAAAATATCAGGAGTGGGTGGCCAGTTCATCCAATAGACTTGGAAGACAGGACAGAGTCCTCTCAGTGCAGGAGAAAGCAAAGTGGCCTCTGACTCCACTTCTCTCTTCAAGAGGCCAGGACACTTGCCTGGAGACACACAGCTAGTAAGTGTGGAAACAGTTAAGTAGTGGACAAGACAGAATCTGAATGACTGTCTCCAGAGCCAGGAAGAGACTACAGTTTTTGGTTTTCTTTCTGTGAGACTTCTTTTCTGATATTTAAGTTCTCTTCAGCAATAAAAACTATAAGACTCTATTTAGCCTCCTTGACCTGAGATTTTAAGAGCTGGTTGTCTAATTTATGATAACTATACTCAAGTTGTATGAATCTCCTTTCTTGCCCTGGCCTTTTCTTCTCACTCAATCACAGCTCCACCTGAAAACCCTCAAAGGAAACAAGAGAAGGTGACACATAAAACAGCCAGTGCTGTTCTTTTTAGCAACCAAGATGAAAAGATTTTGCAAAGTAAACTTGTTCCTGAGAAGTTGTGTGTAAAAATCTTTTCTGTAATTTTAATATTATTTGATGAAGGCAATGCACTGCATGATATATGTGTGTGTGTGTATAGATAGATAGATAGATAGATAGATATAAATATAGTTATGGCTATAGCTATGGATATGGACATAGATTCAAACAGCCCTAGGTTTGAATTCCAGCTTTGCTACTTAACTACTTACACTGCCTTGGGAAAGTTCCTTAAACTCTGAAGTAGTTTCACTCTTTATCAAATGAGATTATTAATACTTATTTTGCAGTATTATTTAAGTACATACAGTACTGTCCTTGGTCTTGGGCATTGAGTAAATATCCATTATCTTTACTATTATTTTTTCTATGACCTTAAATTTGTAAGATCTTAAATGTTTAAGAGGGAAGTGCTTGTCATTTAAGTAAATAAGTGAATACTTCTCTAAAAACTAAAGCAGCATTCTGAGTAGTTAATCTCCTTCAAATCATAATGTTTACGTGAATATTTCCCAAATTTCATAACTCTATTTCTTGTCTTCCATTAACTCTACATTTTGAAAGATGTCATTTACTAAACAAATAGTGTTTATTAAGGGATACTTAGTTTGATCATTTTATATTTATCGAAGGCATCTAAATGACAAAACGAGACACCCTCTATAATCACAGCGAGTTGATAGAATTATAGCCTGCTGCAAATAGTTGTTTTATTTAGCTTGTACTAACAGTGGGTAAGTATGCAACCCTTTCTTTTGTTGAAAATTGGAGTGTATACACACACACACACACACACACACACACACACGCACACACAATCTATTCCTTATTTCTAATTTCAAGGACCCTAAAAAGTATAAAGACTCTAGGCTGGGAACTGTTACTTTTCAACTATGACTGCTAAGCATGGGAGTATTTCTTTTTAATGCATTCTTTAATTTTCCTTTGGAAAGTCCCGAGTGCTTCAAATGTCAGATAGGTTGTGCCTTTTGCCAAAGGTTGCTTAGTTAACTGTTTACTTAATGAATGGGATTTCATGTGCTGCTGAATTTCTCATGGCACACGTTAGGAAATTCTTGGCAGCATTTAAATTGGAGAACTGAGAAACATATTGGCTCTACAGAAGCTCAATCAGCTCCCAGGCAGGAACAGGGCCTTTGCCAAGGAAAAAATCACTAAAATAAAAAAGTGTAAAGACTGAACTCACACAATCCAAGGAAAACTGACTTTCATGTGCTGGATGAAATGAAAGCTGGATCCAGATATCTCAGGTAGCCCATGAACAGATAGGGAAAAGAAATGCTCTATATTTCCGGGAGAGAAAAGGGGATGGAACTCCTTGCTTTGGAGGATGACAGTACGCTTAAATTTCTCGACTACTTAGAAAACTCAATGAGCTGCTAAGGAACAAAAGTGTTATGGTAATTTCTCATATTTTTTATGAAGACCAGTCTAAATGTACTTTTAATAAGTGATTCAAAGATATAATGTCTATTCATTTTAATTAAGAAATAACTAATAATTATTATTTTCAAATTACAAAAGCAATTGTTAAGCATTCTAGACTATATATCCAGATGGCTAAATTTTGAATGATTTGGCCAGGTACCTAGACATAAGCATTACCAGGTATTATTTTTTTCTCTGAGGACGAGAATAAGAAAGTGTCCTGCGATGTTATCTGGAATCCAGGAAAAAAGTCTCAAATCCACTAAAAGATAGATAAAGAGATAGAGATAGAGATAGATATAAAAATATATTTTTTAACTCAGTAGTAAAAAATATATATTTTAACTCAGTACTACTGTAGAATGAGGAAGGGATTAGAGATTTAAAAAATTAAACACTAGTTTGAGAAAATAAAGATGAGAATGTATTTTCAGCAATTTAAGATGAACAACACCAGCCTACTTGTTATTACTATGAGAATATTCAGACTTGTATGGAATAAGGGCCCGTTGCAGTCATCTCTTCCCAGGTATTTCCGTCATCAGCTCCTTCCTTCAGTTCAATGCACTCTGACAGCCCACGTCTCAGCCCCTTGCTCTCTCCATAAGAACAATTTCTGGAGTCAGCCTTTCTTTCTCTTTTCTCCTAAAAGTAGCTTCTTTCTCTACTGCTTTTCTGAAGGCAAAGCATTCTTGGGCAACCAGAGGACTGGCTGGCTCCCTGGGTTCCTGTCTGTTTGGTGCCATTTTCTTGCTTTATTCAGAAATTAAGACTGTTAGGTTCATTGGCACATAGACGCTGATCCGATATGAAGTTGACGACCTTTCAGGTGGCTAAATGGGCACCCATGTTCTCTTTGGGTCAGTTCACTTGGCTGGCTTCTACCCCAGCTCAGTAATGAACCACCACTCCGCAGCAGACTGGCCACCTATACTCACTTTCTCCTAAATGCCCTTGATTAGCTGGTATATTGCTTGACATAATATTAATGTGAATTATAATTGCACAAATAGCCAACCATCAAGCACCATCTATGTGCCCAAGGCTTTTTTAGCTACACTACATAAACTCTCTTATTTCTCATAACAATCTGGTAAAGTAGGCATTTTTATCCCCATACTAACAATCAGAGAATTTAATTTCTTATACAAATTGTATAGCTAATAGATGACCAAGCAGAAATCCAACTCAACATGTATCTGATTCCAAACTCATAGATGTGGTTATTAATGCATGGGATATCGGCTGAGCTCCTATTTACTTAACCAGCACTGGTCCTGGGCACATTTTCTCAACTTCCTCATCAATAAGAGGGAGGCATTTTATGCTTTTTCTCTTTCTCTACCGAGTGGCTCATTTGACTAGTTGTGGTTTTCTTAACACTACTGGGAAAAAAATTCCTCTTAGGCTTAATCCCATTCTCTTCCTCCTTTGATTTCAGTATAATTGTTCTCATTATTGCCCTATGGTACTCTGATTTGGTGTCACACTTATTTTATGCTTATTTCACTCTTAGGACCAAATTACCCAACTATGTTTTCAAGGGAATGTATGTTTTCAAGGGAATATATTTTGAATTTTAAGAATTCCTTAAATTAAGATTTTCTAAGTTATCTTGTAATTAAAAATAATAAATAAGACTTAGCATTAATAGGATTGACATTCTAAGGATCAGCTTCCAAGGTCTAGATTTAAATTTAGTTACTACAGCCTCATTCAGCGAGCAAGAGAATAGTGATGCACCAACCACACCAAAATTGAGGATATTTTCTTTTCATTATAACAGATAAAGTCCAACACAGCAGGGCCAGGACTAGAGAGAGAGATGAGGGAGTGAGGTGAGTGAGGCATTCACCTTGGATGTAAAAAATAAAAGAAAGAAAAAAATGCTAAAATCTCAGTAATCAAGACAGATAATATATCAATGCAATATTTTTTGAAGTTAATTTAAACAGTCCATGATTAACAAAATATTAAAATTTTAAGTAAAGATAGACTCTATATTATTGATTGTTCCCTTTGCCTCAGACTCTAATACAGCCCAGTACAGCACTGCAATACAGTATTTTTCTAGGATTAGAGAGCCCAATTTAATCTGTTGGAAATCTACTTATTGGAACAAGTGCCAGCAACTAGAAGTAGTTTTTTTTGGGGGGGAGGGGGAGGAATAATTAGAGATCATTAAAATTAGAACACTATTAATTTTAAGACATACTAGCCATTAATACAACTACTTTGAGCCAAAGGATAATAATATCAACACTTACAAAGTGCTTATCAGACACTGTTTTAAGCACTTCACTCATTTAATCCTTAGGACAACCTGCTGATATAGAAGGACAGGCTTACTGCTACAGAATTCCCCGTGGTGTATTCTTTAGACTACAGTGTCAACAGGGTGACTTTAGTTCTCCTTTTACAGATTAATTCACAGAGTAAATGGCAGAACCACGTTGCAAACCCAGGCAGTCTAGATCCAAGGTCCTTGCTCTTAACAACATTATAGAAGCACACCAAGCCCCTCAAAGACCAAGCAATCTAGCTTTATTCCTACTTCAATCTGCTATCCCGCTCAATCCTACAATGCAGTTAACTTTAAAAATAATTATCCCAAGAATAAAGATCATGTCATCAACTTTTAAAGAAACTAGTCAAAATTTCAAGGTATATATGTGTTACACATACACACACACACATATATATACATACACAAATATATATAAATATATACATTTCAATGACGTGCCATTGAAATCACCTTGAGAGTCAATTATATTGACTTAAGAACTGCAAGAGACCTCTGCCATTCACCAATCAATCTACGGGTCAAATGAATAAACCAGACTACCCACTCAAGATATTTTTATAAAACAGTGATAATGAATTCAATAGCGCACAGGCTCTGGAAGGCCAATAGAATATCCTAGCCTCTGACACTGTTGTCGGACTAACTTCTACAGGCGTATAACTAGTATTTTTGTATCAATTATCCAGTATGACCAAAACTATAATTATATGGTGAAACTAGAGCATTGTAAAGAATTATAAACAGAAATAAAAGATTTTAAATAAAGCCATGAGATCATGTCTAATACATGGTCTGTTTCAAGTAATCACTGTTATCAGTTCATGCTATCCATACCTGTGGATTTCTGATTATCTGGTTTATCACTAAATTAAAGAGTAAACAAACAAAAGCTTTAATGGCCTTATTATAGAATACTTACTATTGATGTTTTTTCAGGCCTATAGTAAGTCAGTGTCGAAGCAGGAATGTCTTTGAGGACCAAGGCTGGGTCTTGGGAAAATGTTACTTCAGAGAGGAAAAAGGGTTAAGACATGGGCTGGCAGGAGAGTATTGAGAGGAAAAAATTGAAGGCAGAAAAACTCAGAAGTAGAATATAAAATGTCTCTATTCCACACAAGAAGTTGAGCATTTCTATAGCACTGGTAAGTAGGTCAGTACTATTAATTATACATTGTTAATTGAGATTTATAATCCCATTTAGAATCAATTTCTTATAAATACGGTAAATCCAATAATCTTCTGCTCCTTCCTCCTCATGGTAAGGTATATGATTTTATTTTGAAATCAACATGTTTTCTGTAGCTTGGTCACTTTCATGATTGAATCAGGGAGAGGTGTATATTCTAGCAGCATATTCCATGCTATCCAAATTTAAATCTCTCTGCATTTGTTAAATATTGATGGATAAAATAGTTTCTCTCACAAATGCTAATAATGCAAATGCTTTTGTTTTGTTTTGTTTTGTTTTGTTTTCTGGAAATTCTTCTAAATGAGGGCAGTAGTAGTAATGCTTTCTATTCTAATATGTAACAGCAAGGGAAGCGGAAGAAAGAGAGGTGAGGATAAAAGAAGTCATTTGAGCAGTCACTCATTTACAATAATCAGCTGTTTTTGACCAAGCCACAAGAGATCACTTAACAAATGAAGACTCTCTTTGAGAAGCAGCTCTAAGTTTAAACTCCAAATCAGAATGTCTACACTGGAGCAAAAAAACTAGCAGTTATTAGTCATAGCTTTAGCTATAAAGCCAAGGATCAGTTTCCTGAAGAATCTAGTTGACATCAGGAAGCTTCTAAAAGAGATCTTGGTTTAAATTATCAGAATATAAAAAGATTCTGACAGTGATGCTTGAAAGAATAGAAGCAGGGCTCTAGCAGATAATTGCTTCAAAAATAAAATAAAATAAAATAGAAATGCCCATTCAGAAGACTAGATTTGCACTGAGAAAGAAACTCAATCAATGAAGTTAGGGATTTGAAGAAAATTGTATTAAGTCTTCCAGATCTTGAGAATGCCAAAAAAGTAACTTTTACATTCTCAGATACAATGGAGATAAAATGTATTAGAGGTTAATCCCATGTAATTTTATTTTTTGTAATCTTAATTTCTAATTGCCACAGGGTATTTTTGTCTAGAGGAATATCTCTTGTTGTTTCGAATCTTTACCCACTAAATCCATGGCTGGACACATTTGAGAAACATGCAGTCCTGCTCAATTTGGGGTCCGATAAGTTTTTTTTAAGTCCATAGTGAGATCACAAAATGGGCATATTATTTTTGTTTGTTTGTAAAAGCCATAATTTTTAAGAGAAAAAGGAAACATCTAAAAGGGCTTGTACTAGATGGGAGGTACCCATGAACCACAGGGCAAACCACAGAGCACCAAATAACTCAGAAGAAGTTCCTGCCGTATAGGAAGGAGAAAACCATCCAGATGTTTAGGGGTTGAGCTGAGAAATAGGGGGAAAGAACTAAGGGAAATAAATGGAGGCAGATGGAGTGGCCCTCCTCCTCACCAGAGCTGAACCTTAAGATTGAATACCCAGATATAACTGGAGAATTTGTTTTGATTTCTTTGGTTTTTACTTTTTTCTCTTTTTTTCTTAACTGGAGACTTAAGGAAGACCATACTGATGCTGGTGGCACACTCACCTAGGGAATCTGAAAGCCTCTCAAAGAAACCCTGATTTTGACAAGGTGCTCTATCCTTCAAGCCCTAGGAGTAGAGGTGGTAAATGCAAAGGGGTATATCCTAAGGAAGCCTCAAAGGCTCCAGAAGGTGCAGAGAAGTTCTTGGGATCCCCAGGTGTACCCAGAGGCAGTAGAAGGATCAAGGGACCAGAAGATCTCTGGAGCCCAGACAAGGAGACTCCTGGAATCTTGGACCCACAAGCAACCACAAAATCTCACAACCTAAAGAGCGTATGGCCACTGAGTGCCGAAATGACTAGCCAGAGCCAATCACATCTCAGTCCATAAAGGATGACTCAGGGAGGCCAGAGATGACCCCAAGGCAAGCCTTCAGGCCAGAAATCCCTCTCTCAGATCTTGGAGATACAGAAAAGAGAAAATCCTGCTTAACATGAAGAAAAACTCTGACAAAGAATTTGAAATCTAAGTTGCCTGAATATATATTTGAAATAAATACTTTTTAAACAAGAAGAAAATGAGTAATCTAAAATTGGAAAGTTTTTCTATCACTTGCCCTCAAACCACCATTAGCAGGAATGGGAAATTAAGAACAAGATCATTAACAGAAAAAATAAATAAGTAATTTACATCTTTTTCTGCATATCTTTAAATTGCATAGTTTTTATATCCTTCCTACTCACATCCTACTACAAGAGCAAGGCTATCTATATACTGAAAGTTTTCTGATGCTTAAAATATACAGTCAGCACCAGACAGGTGGTAAATACAATGCTGTGCCAAATTCTGCTGCCAAAAATTCTAATGCACACTGGGCAAAAATAATATAATTATACTATTTTTTTTCTTGTCTGGTCTGACTTCTGCGTTTGCAAACATACCTCTTAGTATGTTCTCTCATAAAAATAGACTTATGAGCCCATCTCTTATGAGAGTGACATTAGTAATCTCATACTTAACGATAACAATAATAGACACCACTGGTTAACACCCAGTGTGTGCCAGGCAGTATGCATTACAGCCATTATCATTAATCATTATATCAACTCTCCAAGATAGGTTTCTTTATATCTCCATTTTCAAATATGGTAATCAAAGTTCAGAGACTTTAATTAAGTTACCCCAAGTCACACACTAAATCAAAATGAATGAGTTCTAAGAAATGAATGGATCTTGACAACCTCCGAGGAACGCAGAGAGGTCTAGGAAAAAAAAAAAAAAAATCCCAGCTTTCTTCTACCCTATCCAACATTCACCTTCAGGATTATTCATTTTCTCAGTAGACAGAATTTATTAGGCATTAGAATGGCATCAAAACATTGAGAGTTTGGTTCAGGTTTTAGCTCTGTCATTAATTGTATGAATTTGAGTAAGTACATTTTCAGTTTTCTCCTCTGATCGATGGAATAAAAACTGTCTTCTTTCTCTCTCAGTATTATGAGTATTTCTAGCTTTGCTTTAATTGATATAGAATCAGATGATATGCAAAAGTACTTTTATGATAAATCTAAAACGTATCATACTCATATCTAAAATTTATATCAGATATGAGGATGAGTGGGGAGACAATTTCCATTTGTGGATTTTGTGTCAGGGGCTAGGCCAGATACTGAAGATATAATAGTAAAAAAATAAAAATAAAATAAAATAATCCAGCCCTTGATCTTGAGGAGCTCCCCACTTGATGGAGGGAGTTAGGAACAGACACAGCTGCTAGAACCTGACAAGACAGAAACAGATAGAAACAAACATGTTACAAATCAAAAGTTAAGCATGTGGATCTCTGCCTTCTGGGTCTCAGAAGAAGGACCAAGATGGGAAATGTCTCACTCGTATGGTACGGCAGCAGTAATTTTTAAATTGGTTTGTGATAAATATGAACATCCAAGAAGGTACATTTACATTTAGAGACTCACAACTGAATGTGACAATATTTTTGTCCATATTACAAGCAAGATTAGGGATGAAACAGCTACTCATTAGAGATGGAGCCCCAAAAGGATGTAAAACTGAGTAGTTTCAAAAAATATGATAGAGAATGTAAATTTCCTTGATAATTGAGTTCCTTATCTGCATCATAATTACAGTTATCATTTATTTGATAATATTCTGTGTACCAGAAATCACACAAAGAACTCTGTAGGGATATTCTCACTTCATTTTTATTCTTATAGCCTCATGTGGCAACTACTAACATCATCCCCATTTCACAGATAAAGAAACTGGGTGTCAGAAAGCTAAAGAGGCTTAGCTCAACCAAGCCACAGTTACGAAGCTAGTAACTGGGATATTGGAATCCAGAAAATGTGGCTCCACAACCCTTACACTCAGTTCCTAATAACTACATATTAAACTTCTCTCGAGCTAAGAAAATCTGTAAACTACAAAGAAAAATAAAGTGTGTACACATTAGTATAAAAGTTGTTTTTGAAATTATGAGAAAAATAACTGGATTTTTCTCAACTGTACCACTTTGCAACTCTGCACATAAAAGATGGCTGTTCATTAAGCCACGGACCAAGCACAAGGATTAACTTCTCTAATATACTTTTTCAGTATTTCCTTGGGGTAAAAGGAAAACACCCACAGCTCTAGTGAATCTAGCATCAAATTGTCTTTCACTCTTACACAGAATACAATATGATTGTCCCAGTAAGAAACATTGTATTCAGGGCACTGCATCTTCAATGAAGAAATAACTGTCATCAGGGGTTTTCTGATAAATGATTCCATTGAAATTCAGTGACTTTTGCTTTAACCTACCCTGAAAAAATTATGGATAAATATGGTCTCATATTACATAATATATTCTGTTGAAATGTCTTTTGTTATTTGTGTTGTTTGCATATGCAAAAAAAAAAAAAAAACAGCCTACAATAGTTTTTCCTAGCATATATACACAGCACTGGGTTTTATAAGGCTGTAATCTACTGATAGAAGATTTGTGTTTACCCTAAAAAATAGCCCACCATTATTTCTCTTCTTCTAATATGTCAATACATAAACATCAAGAAAAAGATCCCAAGTCCTCTGCATGTAAAATGCCAGTAAAAGAAACAGTCCAAAATACCATCTAAGAGAAACAGAATGAACTAGTGAACACCTTCCAAGTTCACTTAAATTTCCAAGTGATTGTACGAGGATGTCCCTCAAAACTGTTTGAGATATTGGCTTTTGTCAAGAAAATGATCTGAAGTAAAATTTGGATATGTACAAAAAGCTTCAGTCTTCAAGGACTTTTCAGTTACCTCTAGTATGCAACTTTGGAAACTGAACGGTTCAGCATATCTCTAATAAAAAATCATCTCCCAAGGCTCCTTTTCTATGCAGGCAAAATCAAATTAACTTTAAACAGAAGAGGTTAGATGCATACATAAAGGAAGCATCAAACTGTAACATCATCTCATTTCAGCTCTCTAAGGTCTCCTAAAAGCTACCCAGGAGAGAAATCCAAATATTAACTTCACCCAATATCACTCCGCAAAATCTAAAGGGAAGTGTGAATTCCAAAAGGGAATGGCACACTGTGCTGTTAGGGTTTCCATTGTCAGGGTTTGATGACACCATAATTCTCTGGACTTTGACTTATTAACACTTGCTGAGGGCGAAGAGGAGACTCCTTTCACAGCCTGCAAATTGTGCAGCACCTTTGCTTTTATCACTAGGCAGCCATTGAATCAGGGGATCCCTGTGCTTTGGCTAGAGAAGCTGAAGTAATAATCTGTACCCTCCAAGGCATGAACTGCTACATGTGCATCACATAGCCCACCCCAGCGATGATGCATTGTGCTAATATGCTCTCAGAGCACACTCGTTGGCATGTATAGAGCAATATATCTCACAAACTCTTTATCTTATATGATGTATTGCCACGTAAGGTAGAACCGGTTGCCAGAGGCACATGTAAAGATTTAATTTCTATTATTTTGCCTTGGGTGGTTTGGAAGATACGTTTTAAGAGTCTGTTACAGTCGATCTTTGGGTTTCAGTGCTATTTGCCATCTGGAAATGTGTTCTGACTGCACATTGTTTTTAATAAAAATGCTCAGTAGTTGAGTTTGATCTAAGTGTGACACAAAGTCAGTGAAGAGGTCCATGTGCATAGCTGTGCAATCGGTCCTGAAATTCAGTCCTCAGTATGAGCCCTGGTGGTACACTACATCTTCTCCAGGGGGGACTTATAGAGGCTATCAGCGGGCCTTGCACAGGAAACATGGGAGCCAGCTGGAGATGATTCCTAGAAGCAAAAGGCACTATGTCAACATTTACTTCCAGTGTTCCAGGCCTGCACCCTCTAATAATAACAGGTTCTGTATGGCAATAGTCGTGTGTACCACAGAATTCTGATCTCTCTTCTCACTGTCTAAATTTATTGGATAAAAGGATGGAGTAATTTTTAGAAAAAGAGCAATTTATAAATTCGAAAAATAGTCATTAGACTTTATTATCATTTTTTAGGGGGATTATCTAGAATATGTTGCTAGATGCCATGAAGACAGAGCCTACATCTATTTTGCTTACCATTTTCTCCCTGTTCATCATTCTTGGCCTGTAGAAAGTGTTCAATAAATATTTATTCAGTGCATTAATAGTCATGCTTCTCTTTAACGGAAGAATTATTTTATCAGCAATTTTTTCTTTGGAAGCAAAGCATGACTTCCATCAAATGTAATTGTCCTCTCTCAAGCTAGAAATTAAATTGCATCTAATAATGGTAAATAATGGCAGTTCTTTTTAAAGAAATGGTTCTAACCTATAAAGTTTGCTTGTGGCCAACTTAGGAAGATGATCTTTATTTATAAAACATGAAAAACTGAGAGGGAGAGAATCACAGAAAATGACACAGGCAGATGGAGAGAAGATGAGAGCAAAGTGGGAAGGGAGAAAAAAAGAGGGAGTGAGAGAGGAGAAGAAGAGAGAAATTTGATTATTAATAGGACTTAGTGCATTTTTCATGCATATATTTTCAGAGAACTTTATTTTATTTTCTAAAGAGGTTATCAACCTACACAGAGTTTATGCTGTGGGGGAGATTGTAAATAGACAAGAAAAATTTATATATGTATTATAGAATTATTATTACTTTATAACCACATTTTATATGATGTAATTTTTAGTTACTTTAGTGACAACTCTAGCATATTTCATTCTCAGTCACAGACATTATTGGCTCTTTCTGACTGTGTCGTATATTCCGGGGTCCAATATAAAAATAAAACAAAAAACAAAAAACCACAAATACCTAAAAGGATTCTTTATATTTGCATTTCAAATGAAAACCAGTGCATTCTTGTTTAATCAAATTTATACTTTTCTTTTTTATCTTATTATATTGCACATCATTGGTCTCCAAAATAGCTTCGATTTTAAGCTACATAAAGGAAAGGAACTTTTTAACTTGTAAATATAAATTCAATAGCCTCACTTTCATTTATTACCAGACACATAAACATATCTTCAAAATGCCTATAAATTTCCTTTATAAGTCCCATGTAAACAGATGCAGGTCCTGCATTGCAAACACTGCATTTGTTCACATCTAGCTTGGGGAGAGCATATAATGACAGTAGCTCCCTTTTGAAAGCTAATTTCTCTTCCTCTGACCTCCTCCCTCCTTACTCCTTTCCCCTATCTCCTCTGTGATGATGTAGCCCTCCTTTGGAGCTGTAACCTGTAAATACTGTACCTCTGATAGAATTTATTATACTCTTGTTAACTGTTTCTGACTTTTTAATAATAAACTCTTTGTGGTCAGCAGCCTTATTGTCACTCAGCACTTGTATCTATATTTCCATCATAGCAAGTGATAAACTACTACCTATTGGCTGTGAATATTCTGAACCATTATTACATTTCTTAGTCTTAGGATTTTTTCACTTCCAAATCATTCTCAGTGTGATGTTTCACATACAGAAATCAATGAATAAATAATGCCAGCAGATGGTCAACTCAGAATGCTGTGGAGAAATAAGAAAAAGAAGTTCAAAATGTTTATTATTCCTCTTGTTACTAGCATAAATAAAATGTTTGGAATTCAAAATAAAATTGTGTTAATATCTGTGAATATAAACTAAGTCCCACCTGTATAATAGATAATTATGAGCTGCATAAACATTAGCTGAAGATTTATCTCAGAAGAGATAACTGGTTAAAATATCTAATTCTAAGTAAACTTTTAAGAATAATTTTGCTTTAAAATCAGTGCCCATGCTCAACAACAATTCATATTTTAATTCCTTAGATTCCATAATGCATGGAATTCTAGTTTTATTTTAACTAAATGCTTAGCTTAAGAATATTAATAAATCATTTTACAACCTGTGGCTAAGCTGAACATTATATAAAAATACCAATTAGTGAGAAGCAGGGTATTATAGCTATAGTTATGATTAAAGAGTTGGAACAAATATAAAGAAAACACTGCCACAGAATATACAGTGATGGTAATATTACCCAACTAATATATATACACGTATATATATATTTTATACATGCCCAATGGTATGTCTTTCTGAAGAAAAAAACTAAATTGAAGTCATAGCAATATAGAATAGTTCAATTTTTTTAGGAAGCCCAAGTTTTTAGAAGATAGAGATTTTTAAGAGAGATATTAACCAATAAGCTTATTCATAGCATGCAATAATGTGATCTCATTAACTTTTGAATTGGGCATTTTTACACATATATAGGCATTATGAAGTGTAGCCTGAGTTCCCTAAATCATATTTAAATAGATTAAAAGCCAGGAAAATTTAAACTAAATTGAACAAAAGAAAGAATTATTTTTTCTTAATTTTATAAAACAATGAAGGGCTAAAATTTGGTGCTACCCAACACATGATAAGTTCATGAAGAATATTATGAGGAACACAACAACCCTAAACATCTCCAATTCCAATAGTAAATTCAATGCCCTAGATTTTCTTGAACTTTTTATTCTTAGAGACTTTGAGAAAAACTAAACAAATTTTCTATTTCTCATAAATCACTCTTTTTATATTTGTTTACAGTAGAAGAATAGTGTCTAGGGCTCAGGACAGGGTCAGTTCCAGAATGACTACATAGAAAGGGATAGGGTCCACATATTTAAAAGGGGTAGGGGACTTAGGAGACTTGTTTTAAAGCTGTGCTTGCACAGCAAATCTAGAGTTTTAAAATTTCGTTTTGAAATAACTGTAGCTTCATATATAAGAAAGTACAGAGAGATCCATTTACCTATAATTCACTTTCCTCTAATGCTACCATCTTGAAAAATTTTAGTACAATACACAACCAAGATATTGACAGTGATACAATCCACCTGTCTTATTCAGACATCCCCATTTTTATATTATTTGTATGTGTGTACATGTGGGTGTGTGTACTTAGTTCTATGCATTTTTATCATGTGTAGGTTTGTGCATTCATAACTATAGTCCTGTAACTTTTTTATTGATTTTATATTATAACATATAAAAACAGTATAATATGCTAAAGATTTTCTTTTTATTGATGCTCTAGATACATACAAGAAAATGTAAACCATTTATTATCAAGGAAGTGTACTATTATTATTTTGACTTAGGGTCACTAGAGAGGCACTGATGAGGATTTTAAGAAGGCTAAATCTACCTCCCACTATTCACCTTCCCCTACTCACTTTCAACACTGAGAGCATATAGGTTTAGCTTTGCATTAAATGCCATGAAACCATCACTTCTTTACCTTGGCCATGTGTTTCATTTTCAGATTTCTTTTCCGTTAAGCTGAATTTCTCATTTTGACATGCTTCTCTACAGAGCTCATTTAAGAAATTAATACTGTATTGAAGTCAAATGATGATGATTTTAACAACATAAATCCTATTCACTAAACTGGGGTGAGTAATGTGAGAAGACTAGTTTTGTATCAAATTCTACTATAGATCAGCTGCCATCCAATTTACAGAGCTGAGAGGAAAAAAGATTCTCAGCTCCTATCTTCAGAGACTAAGAATTCTGAAATGGGATTGATTTCATTTTGTACTTTCTGTTGCTAGGGGGTAGCATGGCTAAATAGGAAGTGCCTGTTTAGACTCCTAAAGAGACCACCGAGTCACAAAGAGCCCTGATTGAATTTGGAGTATGAGAGTGGCAGAGTGAGCTGTGAGCATGACATATGATGAATACAAGATTCACACAGGTTGCACTAATATCACCCAAACTTTCCACAAATGTGCATGCAGTATAAAAGAGAAATTAATAGAAAAAATATAACTGAATTAGCACAAAGAAGCCTACCACTGAAAATGTAATTCAGATGTCAGGTACATCCTTGCCTGAGATCTACATGGGAAAGATGGCAGTGTCACCTCTCATGTTATCATGAGAGGGTTATATTTTCTGATAAGGGATTTCTAAGATAAATGTTTTAATATAGAGAGGATGTTATCTACTCCAAGTTATTTGCTTTATTTTCCCTCTTGCAATGCTCTTTTCCCATGATATTTGAGAATAGGTCTTGTTTTTAATATCCTCGGATTTTAGGCTAGCTAATTGGACGTAAAAAATATTCAATAAATACTTATAGAACTAAATCAGACCTAAACTTCATATTTACAGAAGAAAACCCATGTCCATATTTTTAAAGAAAAAAAAAGGAGTTGCAAAACAAGTCTGAAAATTATAAATTCAGAAATGAAAATTTCTCAAAGTACAGTGTTAGGTCTAATTTTTTAATTTTATCTGTTATTTATTAATAGCATCTACTCTTCCTAAAAATGCCCCACACCCACATACAAAGGTAGTCACAGGAATCCTGGTGTTGATATGTTTAGAAAATACAAGCTTTTAAAAATGATCTTACATTAATTCAATGCACTGGTGTTAATTAATTAATTATGGTCTGAAAATATAATTATTTTCAGTGGTTACTTGATTGACACAATAAACTATATTATTATTGTCTCTAGATATAAAACTGAGATAGACAGGTTACAAAAAAATTCTCATTCAACAATTTTTTCAATAGATACTAGAATCGAGGGCGGTAGATGACCAAGAAGTATGACGATGAAGGAAAATTGGAAGGAATGATGAGACGATAGAACAGACAAGAGGTTACCCAGAGCAGAAGGCAACACGTCCTGGATATCTGAAGGCTGTGGCTTCACCTCATTCGGAGTGGGAGGCAGGCTCAATGATGTAGTATTCTCCCCACATGACTTGCCTCTCTCCCGTGACTATGTCCCTGAGCAGAAGGGGTTGTGTCTTGTGCTGTGTCCTCAGCTTCTACACTGTCTAGAACACTGTTGGGCCCAAATACTTGTTAATGACAATAATGACAAGAAATTAAATGTAAATAGCTAGAATCCCAAGAGAACTCTTAGAATATGGCCGCATATATAACTAAATTACCTACATTGAAAGTTATATAACCTTAAAAATATAACAATTCCTTCATTAAAAAGATATTTTTTGAAAGAGAATATTCTATGGTGAAAGAAATCAACAGAATTAGGAATTTTGGATTTTAGGTTTAGCCTTCTCATGTATATGTGACATCTACAAAGCAGAAATATAATAATTTAAGACTAGAATAAGAGTTCTATAAGGGCAGAGATTTTTGTCTGTTTAGTAAAGTGCCGTATTTCTTGAACCTCAAATAGTGCCTGGAACATAGTACGCACTCAAAAATATCTGCTGAGTGGATTAATGATTTAAAAGAAAAATGTTTTGCTAGTAAAAATATTCTCACTTGGCCTATACTTTTCAGTTTAGTGTGGCAGCATCTTTTATTTATGCATGCCAAATGCCTAGTAATGACTAACCCAAATAATAATTAACACTCAAATTACTACTCCAACTTTTATAAACAGCTTATTCATCTCTTTTCAAGTAATAAAAAAAAAATCAAATTAAAATTGGCTATATTTCACTTTCCCATCAGATATGCAGGTGATATAAAAGATTTGTAGCCCAGAAAGAAAATTAAGGTGTTGAATTTAATTACTGACTTCAACAGATAAATATGTGCTGGGTCCTTAAACAAGAGTTTTCCGTGGCAATCTTTTTAGGTACAAAGGGAATCAATAATGAGAAATACATTTAATGAGAAGTAGGAGAATTTAGAGGGATCACAAGTGAGAATGTCATGACTGTGAGGGGAAAAGACTAGCAGGAGCCTCTGGAGTTGTACTAAGAGCACTAAGGACAGAGTGGGCAGCTGTCTGTCCTAGGCAGAAAGACATATAGCTAGAAATGGTGGAGCCAGACGAGGTTATATTTAAGAATTAAGAAAGGATACTGATTTACTCAAGAACAAACTGTTATTTAGAGGCAGACCCAAGACCATGAACCACGTACTATAAACCTTGAAACATGGGCTCTGCCACGATGAGCAATGACATCTTAAGGGGGAAAAAATGCTATATACATAGTGAAATTTCTTTCTAGTATACCAGCACAGAGAGGTTATGGCTTTTCTGATAAAAATTTCCATAAATTAGTAAGATTCTGTTTGAAAACATACAAATCACCTACTCACAATAATACAATGTCATTAACATCTAGGAAGTCTATTTTGATTTTCAGTTTTCTTAGCTGTAGGGCTAAAAAGTGTTCCTCAATATAAATTGCAGATTTGGTTTTAAATATTGGTTTTATATATGGCTAACAAAATTCTAAACTTAAAAATAGCCCATAAAAATAATTACTTAGCAGATGGAAGGAAAGATAAAATAGAATAAAACAAAGATAGCAAAAAAGAAACAGAGAGGGGATACCACTAGTAAAGCTAACACATATAGTCTAAATAGCTTCTCAGTTCTTTATTAATCATACCTTTGGATCTTCTAAGAAAAAAAAGTCAAGGTATCATATTTTTTAAATTGTGATTGTCTATAATACTCATATAGGTACTTGCTCAGGAATACCTTTTGTAGTTTCCAGTTTCCCAACTTGCTACATATGGAGCTAAGTTGCCTGTCAGCCCTTGCAATGGCCATTATAACTGAACCCATGTACCTTAATAACTTCATACAATGTCACTCACTTTCAAAAACCTTAAGGTACAATCACAAAATCTTTGGTTCTTTCCCCAAAGAATTTGTGTCTCTCTATATATTATTTCCTCCCTCCATCTCTTTCTTCTCTTCTTTTTCTCTGATCCCATTGCTTATTCATCCAATGCTTTTCACCTCCTCTTTCCCCAACCTTTTAACCTGATTAACCTATTCACTTTTCAAAACTCACTGGTATATCAAGGCTAAGAAGCCTTCTCTGATACCCTACAGTTGGATCTCTGAAAGCATCAAGGGTTTAACCCCCGAGGACTTACACTGGAATACTACAATTGCCTCCTTACCTGTCTATCTCCACAATGATTACATGTTTATTGAGGTTAGAGACTAGATGATGTCAACTCCTGTATCTTAGCAGCTAGCACAACACCTGGCATATAGTGGTACTTACTAAATGTCAAAGGCTGAGTAAATAGTCAAAATTTATTGAGCACCATTTATATAATAAGTATTTTTCTGAAGATATCATACTCAGTGTTCACAGAATCTAAAAATTCCTTCTCCACAGGGTAAAATTTTATTTAAAGTTTAAGACCCAGAACAGATATCCCAGCCCTCAAGATCCTCAAACTGTAAGGGCTTAGTAAGTTACTCCTCTGGCACAAGTGAAAACTAAAATAGTGATACTTAAAATATTATATTAAAATTATTTTTAGTATCTTTCCCACTGTATTTTATATATTTTAGACCTCTGATTCCTACTCCTCATCTTGACCCTAAGTAATAATGATGAGCTAAACATTTAGCTGGAACTCAGTGTTGTTGGAATGAAACCCATTGAACTGACACAATTCTAATTATCCTTTTCCTCTTTTGAAAATGTCTAATTTCAAGTTTTGGTCACAGAATACTTTTGAAAAAGAGTAAGAAGGTATGTGTTGGAGTCAGCACAGAGATAACTTCTCCATTGAATCCCGAAGTTAATGGCTTCAAAGATCTGTTGACCTAAGGAAGTTCTTTTACTTTTGTTCAAGGCAAGCTGACAATTATCCTATAAACTTGATATGCTAAAAAGTAAAAATATCAAGTTGTTTGGGTGGCATATGTTCCTATATTTCTAGGTCAGTTTTGATCAAATAGTCTCTTCCATGCATCCCATAAATATACTTGTACTCGTCAGCCCGTCTGTCCTGGTTTTTGTTGGTTTGAAAAATGTGGTTATTGTAAATGTTCTATTTATTACCTACCAACGATCCACAGTTTCTCTTTTATGTTTAACTATTTTAAAATTATCTTAGTTCTCTTTCTGAAAAAAGTAAGGAACAAATGGGCAGCTATTGGCAGAGAAGATGAATATGATGATTTGTTCTTATTTAGATATCAAATGACTTAAAAATGTGCCAGTGGTGGAGCAAGAAAGAACAAGTTTTCCTCTGTTAGATAAGGGTTTTTTTATTTGACCAAAGCTTGAGAAACTAGAATGAATGGGCCATGTGGGCTTGGTATACTGCCAGCATCAGTACTGCCACTATAGTTTGGAGTGTTGGGTCAAATGCTTCAATCACAGCATACCTACACGAATGTGATAGAAATGTAAAAGAGAGTTCTGTATCTGAATCCCATGTAGAAATGAAAAGGTCAATGTGTCAAACAAAAGTAATCAGTGAGAAAATCTGGGATATTCTTGAGTGGAGTCTGGCATAAATTCACAGATTCAGTCACTTCAGTTTGACTCTGTTTCTCAAACTTGAATAGTGTGAACAAACTTTTAAAGGAAAAAGAAAATCCAAAGATCCCCAAGAATAAACCAGTATATCTTGTTCTCTTCTCACAGATTCTGAGCACTCTGATCTGAGAAAAAATGGAATAGCATTTAAGCACGTGAATTCTAGTATCACATCTGGACTCAAGTCCTCAGGTCCACTTAGCAACTGAACGGCCTGAAGCAAGTTAATCTCTCTAGACTTGAGTTTCTTCATGTGTAAAACTAAGATAAAAACAAAATTAAATTAAAAGAAAACTCTCCTTAAACAGAGTAAGCCAGTCAATATATGATTCTCCTTATTTGAGGTACCCAAAGCAGTCAAACTCAGAAACAGAAAGTAGTATGGTGGTTACCAGGGGCTGAGGAGAGAGTGATTCAGAGCTTTTAAATGGGTATAGAGTTTCGGTTTTGCAAAATGAAAACATTCTGGAGATCTGCTGTATAACAAAGTGAATATACTGAACACTGCTAAACTGTACACTTAAAAATGGTTAAGATGGTAAATTTTATGTTATTCTTTTAACCACAACTAAAAACAAACAAAAAACACCAATAGATTTATAGTGACATTCAAATTTTTAAAAAAATGAATATAAAGTACTTTACTCACTACCAGGCATAGTCAGTATTTTTTTTTACAAATGAGAGTTATTCCTATTTCGATATAATCAAAATTATCAAAAGTGTCAAGCACACAGGAATTTCTATTGATTTAGTGAAAGATTTTCTTTCTCAATCACTGTTGGTTGTTGATGGGGCATCTGTCGAGCATCACTGTACTCGTTCCTGTTATGTCAGTAATTACTGTGGTTCGTCTTTCAGTGAAGTGGTAAGTGGTAACTTGGGGAAGTGTCAGTCTCCTAAGGGTCATTCAGTTACATTTGGCAGCATGTGTTCTGGCTTTCGTGTGGACAACAACAATTTCTAAACACCTACTAAGAACAGAGCCACACAGACTTTCCTTCTACTGGAGAAAATGAGCTGGTGATATATGTGTTGTATGGGGGCAGGAAGCCAAAGTCCTTCTCAAACTGACCCTTGCCTTACTTCTCGGATCCATCTCCTCTCACTTACTTTGCTCCAGCCACACTGGCCTTTTTTGCTATTTCTGGAACATCTAGATCTGCTCATCTCTCAGTGTTTGCTCTTATTCTTCTCTGCTCCCACCCACATCACCTTCTCAGTGGAGAACTCTGTAACCACCTTATACAAAATTGCTACTCTACTCCTCTCCTAGCCCAGGGATGTCCTACTTGATTTTTCTGAAAACACATACCATCCACAGGAGAACTATCTATTTTTAAAATTTGTTTAGTGTCTGAGTCCTTCCAGTACAGCATACATTTAATAAAGTTAAATTTTTTCCCCTTTTGTTCACTACAGTATTCCAACCTAAAAGAGTGGCTGGTCCATAGTATGCACATATTCAATATTTTGTGAATGAATAAATATATCGATCAAAGCCTTATTCAATACAAAAAATCAATAATGAACTAATCGAAAGAGTTCTCCTCACAAAGGAAATATCTAAGAAATATTACTTAGCCCAACAGCATGGCCCTACTAAAAATCATTTTGCATTAACCACAAGCTCCTTTCCCCTCCAGTGAAAGTGAGAGTTCTTATATCTGTTTTGTTACCATTTCCTTAATTGAAAGAGGTTGGGGCACATAGAAGCTAATGTCCCAACAGTTGTTAAAAACAATTTGGGGATTTAGAGATATAGGTATATTTAATAAAATGCTGTTAATAATGTGTTAATTTATTTTAATATAAAACAACTGTTATCGTAATTAGCTTTATGAAAAATGAAAATACACATTGGGTTCCTGACTTATGCTGTAAAAATCAAATATTTATAAATATCATTATTATGCTTGCAAGTGATACAAACATATTGCTTCTGTTCCAAGGAGAAAGAAATCCCCCAAAATGGAATGTCCTAGAAAGAATTTACAAAAGTATAAATGTAAATAAAATAAATGTAAATAAAATAAAGCAAATAAATAAAATTAAACAAATTAAAATTTTAAAAATGTGAACTAATATAAATAAAATTTAAATAAAATAAATGTAAATGAAATAAAGTATTATACTGATCATTCTAGTATGAGTTATTTTTTTGAGTGCTCACTATGTTCAATAAAGGGTAGGCATTTTACCTGTTAACAAAGTCCCTACAAATAAATCTGCTGGAAGCTGGGGCATGTCATAGTGAACTGTTTCCTCACATCACAATCCAGGCCATAAATCCAACTCTGCTGATTCTAGATCATGCTCTAGGCAGGTTCGAACTTCAGAAATTCAATAAACACTATTTTTCAAAAACCAAAAGGCAAACCCTGTGAGAAAGCTACTCTTTTACACATCCTTTCTGTCTCGTTAGGCAATTGTGTGGAAAGACAGAAATACAGCCATACTGATCAAAATCAAATAATAGAAATAGAGCTATTAAACTGAAATAATAACTCTGATATTGGGCTTTTCAAAGAAAGGACTCAGAAGAATGAAACCATGAAACCAAATATTTTAATGAGAAGTGTGTATAATGTATATAGTGTATGTAAGAATGTGACAGTGTAGAGGACAGGCAATAGAAACCCTGGGGTGCTTGCTGTCTGCCTTGCTCCCCTTGACTCATTCCTGCGGGCGTGGAACAGTAAAAGTGTGCTATCATTCAGACATGATGTCTTTTCTAGTCTATTCTCTACTTACTGGCTTTTCTCAGTTTACTTAGTTTACTATTTTCTCTGACTTAATTTTCTTGGATTAATTAGAAATTAATCATATCTGTTTTGAAAATAGGCAGGTATTTAACTGCTGCTGTTTCTCTAGCATTAGATTATAAACACCATGAGAAATCAGAAACCTGTCTGATGTATTCACATTCACATCCACAGTACATGGCATATAGCAGATTCTTCACAAATATTTGAATGAACATACTAATAAATGAATGTTATTTATGGAAAACCTGTTATGTGCCAATTACTGTGTAAGGTTTGTTGTTGCTCAAACATTAAGCAGAATAAAATAAATGAGAACACTTTGCAAACTTTAAATCCCTTGTAAATGTAGGATTTTATAAAGGTATTTTTAGTTTTTTTTTAAATCATTTACTTACACACAGTTTTGAGTCATGACTATAAAATAAGTTCGCAACTGTAGATTTTATCAAGATTGTATTTACTTTTTCAAAAATGAAATGTTATGCTGCTGTGAATATGAAATGTGCTTGTACCGTACATGCACTGTTTCATGAAGCTCCATGAATCCCTGCTTCTTTATAATAGTGCCTATGAATATTTTCTGTAATGCCATTGTATCTATGAAATAATCTAGAGTATTCTGCTAGTATGCATAGCTTTTCTCAAGACCTGAACACTTAACATTCCTAACCAATAAGAGTATGGGAGAATATATGGTATTCCCTTGGACAATTAGCAATAGTCAGCACACTCTAAACAGAGCAATTGGCTCAGTGCGCTCTAAATACTCTTTCTCCTGAATCAAGAGTGGTCTGTACTAAACAGCTTCCTCCACCGAGGCCACTGTTTTTGGCAAACGGTTTTAACATAATGGCTGACAAAATATGTACAAATGTTAGTGATCAGTGTGCAACGAGAAGCAAAGTAAATGTATACAGCATTTCAAGAGTGCAGCTAACAATCTGGTGGGGAGTTAGGGCTTGGGTTCCTTCCGGTTTTTTAGGTTCGGGGCTTGAGTTTTTTTCCCCGTTTTTTCCCCGGTTTTAGGCTTATTTCCTTGCTTTAGTTAACGCCCCATAAAAGCTTTAAGAATGGAATAAAGAGGAAAAAAAATACATAATGTAGGAAGGGCTCTTTAGTAGAGTGTCTGGAGCCGTCACTCTTTTCATAAATAGGACAGGAAAGAAAGGCTCTACCATATGTAAACATTTGAGTCAGGCCTTTAAGGAAGGACAGATGACGATATGCAGAATGGAGAAAGTAGGACAGAAGATGACAGTGATATAAGAAAGTAGGTCCAGGGAAGTTCTGGGTTATCTAATTTTAATTATCACGATGCCTATGATTTCCTTGCTCTTTGATGTTTCAATGAAACTTATTCCAGTTCTCTTCCTTGCTATTATGATTCTTCCCTGCTTTCAAAGGCTCTTCCTAAGGGGGCTGACATCAACGAGGTCTCCATGCTGTGCTGGGGAGGAGGGTATCAGCTAGAGCATGTCTTTCTCATTCTTCAGCAGATGTGGGAAGCACACCGTTGTCTGCCTGTTAAACATGAGTCAAAAGCCCTTCAGCGAATCTTCAGGCTTGGCTTCTTTCCCTTGGCTATTAAGCTCCATTCCCACAGAATTACTACATGTCTGAGGTTTCTAAAACTCTTTGTGTGGGTCTCAAACAGCTACTGTGCTGAATCCAAATTTCGACCTTGGTTAAGCAGGCCCTGGAATCCTTTCCAACCCTAAAGTTCCAGGAACACATAACAAAGGAGAGAATAAGAAAAACATCTACACTTTACTCATTCTGTGCCAATCACTCATTCTGTGCCAATCACTGCACTAAACTCTTTGCATGCAGCATCTCATCTCATCCTCACCATAGCTCTGCCTTTAACTACTATGATTACTCTTACCTACCTCTATTTTACAAATGAAATAAAGAAACTTGTTCAAGTTACACAGCACTGAGTATTAAATCTAGATTTGAAACCCCCAACAGTCAGTTTCCAGAGTCTGCAAGGGCAAGGACAAATGACCTCAGAAACATAACTTACTAATGATGGACATAAACTGACACCTGCTACAGTCTGCACATCCCAGAAGAATGAGAGTAGTGGGTCATGCTTCTTCAGGCACTTAGGTGGCAACTACATGACCTGAGAGAGCTTCTGTGAGGAGAAACAGAAGTTCTGAAGGAACCAGAGCAGGAGGGTTCTCCGGGGTTGTGGTGGCAACAGAGTCGGAGAGATAACATTGGAAATGACAATTTTGGTTCAGGGAGCAAAGTGAGAGAAGACTTCCAAGTTTCCTTCAGGTTCTCCCATTAGCAAAGACAGACAGGGCTATAGGTTTCAGAACACAGACCCTCACCACCTATGAAGACTGTAGCACTTGTGGTGAGCTTGACTCTTTTGATGATTTTTTTGTTGCTGTTGTTGTCTGTTTGTTTGTTTTAACAGGAACCTAGTTCAGTGGAAAGGATGCTCAGAATGGGAGGCACCTGTGTGTGGTATGTGCCCAGTGGTCACAGAAATCAATTAAAAGAAAAGAGTTGGACAAAAAAAATTCATTCAAGTGCAAAGGACAAGACTGACATTAAAATGCTAGCAGCAGGAAGCTTATCATGAAGATGGGGAAACAGAGCAGTTTCCTAGAGTACTTTATTTAGGAAGCCATTCTAGCCAAATGGATCAAAATTAATGTACTGATTAATAGTTTCCAGTCCTAAAGAGCCCTGGCCGCCGCCAAATGGGCACACTTTTTTCTCCTCCTCAACCTCGATGCCCTGCCCTCATCATTTCAAATGAAATTCTCTAAGGTCACATTGCTGCATTGTTTACCTGAATGGAGCCATAGGTTTTTGATTAAGTGTTATTTCTTGTGAATCTTGTAAATTTAAGTATGGTTAGGTAAATAATCACTGTGGAAGGATTCCTTTTATGTAAATACATAAAACATGTTTAGAGTACATTTTCATCATTCCAGTCAGCACAGCTCTATCTCAGTGCTTCTGCACTGACAAGTGGATTGAACATGAACCCATGGAGCCTATGCCATCTAGAACCAGTAGAAACTAGTATGATATGCTTAAAGGGCACTGAATTTACAAGTAC